>NW_006159920.1:3187762-3215711 GCF_000334495.1 Tupaia belangeri chinensis
TAAAGTTAGACTTGTGTTCATGGAAATGTGTGTGTCACCTGTGTTTGCTATGAGGGTATTTGGATTGATTAGGGTCTTTGGTGATTCAATAAAATGTGGGGGAAAATGGTATAGAAAGCAAACATAGATACCAGAGATAGTGTGGGAGGAGAGTGGGAGGTGGCAGAGGGTAAGAGACAGGGAATCAAGGATGGGGGGAAAAAAGCAAAACATACAGAAAACAAGAAATGGAAGATCATTTGCTGACAATAACATGTTTGTTGGTGTGCTTGATTGAGACAATATACAGTGTACTCCGGATGGAAAATCTCATTTTGTATGCTGTAATGATGTACAGTGAATGAATGCAAATAAATAAATTGAAATTAAAAAAAAAATTAATAATGTGGTAAAATTCTAAGTAGAAAAAAGCAGGAAAAAAATTTTCAAATTTCATTTCCCACAAAGATAAAGTTAGCCAAAGAGGGACAAATGAAGAAACAGATACAAAAAATATGTCAAAATCAGAATAGTGCTTATCTCCAGGAAATGGGTAGAAGTAACAATATTTCACAATGGAAATATATTTATAATCATAAAAAAGTATTTAAAATAAATGAAAGTGCAATGATTTTGATTCAGTAAAGGTTTTGATATTGTTCTAAACCTTTTTACCAGAAAGTAAATCATTACAGCCTTTCATAGGATTCTGGTTATGCTTCACAAAAATAGATAAAAAGACTTCACCAGCGTGGATCTGAAAGAAATCAGGTGAACACTCAAACTTTGATAAACTATAATACTGAGTCATGGGAAAAGCCACAATCCATTTTTGCATAGAAAAATATGTCATGACTTTTCCAATGACCCAATAGATAGTAGTCCTGATGTTTAGCTTGTGTAAGAAGTTGGAAGTTTGGTTAGAAATGCAGATTTCTGTGTCCACCCTCACCCCACAAAATTCTGATCCATTGAATGTGGTGTGGGACTGGAAAATCTTCAACTGTAACAAATTCCTAAAGTGATTACTAAGCTTATTGTACTTAGAAAACATTGAATTAAAACATGTCCACTTGGGACCAGCAGGTGGTATAGTGGTTACAACACTGGACTCCATCATGGCTGGCCACAGTTCAAGTCCTCCATCCAGTGGCTTCAAAATCACGCCAAGCACATGTGCATGCATGCCCAAGATCCTGGGAGAAGAATGGAGAAAGGATTGTGGCGTGGCCATCCACCCAGGGGGATAATTTCTCACCTTCAATCTCCCTGTCTTGTTCTGTCTCTCTGTTGAGCACAAATGCCCTATAGCAAAAATCTCTATCTTTAAAAAAAAAAAGAATAAGTCCACTATTTGAGATTAAATGATAATCCTTCTCTCAGGCCATCATACCATTAAATGCTTCTTCACCGGTGGTACAAGCAACTGGTAATATACAAAAATTTGATAATTTTATAGGGTTTTTTGAGAAGTATTTTATCTCAGAAACTAAATCCTCACCTGGGTATTTTATAAAAAATACCAAAAATTTTTTAAAAAACTGAATTGGTAATACTTCAAAAAATGCCACAGAAAACCAGGTGGAACAGAATTTGGGAATCAAAAAACAACAGTGTTCACTGCTATGTGAAATAAAAATCTGACTGCCCATTCACGGTGGTAACTGATCTGAGAATAAAAATTAACCTAATAAAGATAATGCACTAAATTTACTTCCTCTTTTCATAAGGATAGAGGAGGAATCTCTAGGTATTAATACATCATTGCCCTTTCATATTTTTCTCTCCCATTTATTTAAAAGGGAGGGGGGAATAGCCAGTAGCATATTAGACTTCTTCCTATATGCAATCTTCAAACTAAAGTCTCAGTGTGACACATGCAAATCAGCATTCTTTCTATTTATCCAGTTTCTTTTCTTTCATAAAATTTGCAGCAAGAGAAAGCTGGGATCCCTAAAGGGAGGATAGCCATACTACAAACCTTTCTTTAAAATGTTAATCATGTTTTGAACTGGCCCTGCAGCACATCAGTTGCACAGAGGAAGTTGAATCCCACATGGCCAAATGGGATTGAAGTGCTGACCCCTCAGGCTTGAAAAACACAGTTGGACCTGCACATCAAGTGACCTAACAGGATGCAAAATTTGAGGAAAAAAAGGACGGCAGCATGATCAGGCCCTGTAGTGTGTGTTGAGGAGTGCCTTCTTTCTCTTTCTCTTGTTCATACATGCATCCTCTAGCATAAAAAATTACATTTTATTTCATTGGTAAAGTAGGAAAATGTTTTACTCCAAACTTCAAAGTGTTTATTATTTAAATATAAAACTTCAGTCTTTCCAGAGGGTACTGCAACTCAATGACAATTCTGGAATTAACTTTAGGGCAGGTCGTAAGTTACAGTTCCAAATGTTCGCCAAGGTTTTGGGCGTGCATACTTGCCCCTTGGTGTTTCAGGCCCACTGATGAGATTCAAACCGTAACCAGCATGTGGCTTTGCAGGCCAGTGTGGTACCAATTGCAATACCAAGGCTGGGCTGATAGTCCAGATTTAAAGGCAGAATGCTACCCAGTTGTGGTGGCACAGTCAGTAGGGTGCTACTGTGCAGCCTGGAGCCACACAGGAGGCCCAAGATCAGATCCCAGCTCAGAGAGAACACATCAGGTGCAAAGATCCTGTCTGGGAGGCTGGGAGAGGATCAAAGCACAGCACACACCCCCCCGTCAAGGACTAGCATGTCTGTGTATCTCTGATGAAAATAACAAAACTTAAAACAGATCGCGTTTTTTACGCCTAATCTTTCTAGGATCATAATAGAAATATTAGCAATAGTCTATTAATAGGTTGACCATTGTTGTGTAACCTCAAAGTTACTTCAAATTTTTTTTTTTTTTTCTGGAGCGCACATGCACTCACCAGAGAAAGAGAGAGACGGGGCGGGGGGGGAGTGGTGGTGAAAAAGAACTCCCCCATGGGGGATAGTCACATCACAATCCCTTCTCCTCCATTGCTATCAGGTTTTGGGGTCCTCATGTACAAGTACCCACTGTTTTTTCAATCCTCCAGATCCAGGTCTATGCTTAAACCTCACAGTCAGCCATGTGGGATCCAGCCACCATCACCACCGTGGCGCAGGCTAGCCCACTCTTCTCTTTATAATGACTAGCAAGAATAGTATGACTCATACCTCCTAAAACATATGAGAAAAAGATACTATTTGTTAGACTACTTGTCCGTAAGTCTAACAATTACTGAGTATCTACTGTGAGCTAGAGATTATGCCACACCTTAAGAATTTATTATCCCTGCTATCCAGAAATATCTCCAAAATTAGAGAAATTCAAATAAAAGGAGCAAATACAACATGGGCTATACTGCCCAACACTTTATTAACTGGGAAACTAGTTAGGCAAAGTTGCATTTCAGATATTCCAAATGTCTGATGGCTTATAATCGAAAGGAAAAAAAAAAGTAGTTATACTATCTAACTTCTTAAAAGGTTATCAGAGGATTGTTCATATTTATAAGTAGGTAAGATTTTTCTGAGAGGAAAAGTCAAATCCATCCAGAGTAATTTAACATCTAAACCAGTTGAATTTAAGAGGAGGCCCAGCCATGGTGGCATGCTCTGGACAATATTGCTTGGCAGTCTAAAGCGCACGAAAGACCCCAGTTCAATCTAAAAAGCATGAAGCAGTGGCACACACCTGTCGTCCTAACTACTTGGGAGGCCAAGGAAGATCTTAAGCTCAAAGTCAGAGTGGGCGAAACAGTGAAGCCCTGTCTAAAGCACCACATGCGCACATAAGCATATACACCCGAACACACACCAGAAAAAGAAAACAAACAAAAAATCAGAAGCAAATGAGCTGAATGTCCAATGAACAATGACAGGCTTAATCAATTTATAGACTGGTTTCAATCATCTCAGGATAAGCAGTTTCTCCTCTATCAATTCAATAAATACACACATCACTTTTTCCATTTTTACTTGGGATTCTTTTTCCTTAGATTTTTGTCATAGGGCTTGTGTACTTGCCAAAGAGAGACAGAGAAAGAGGCGAAATGAGAAATCACTCCCAGGGAGAGTGGCCACACCCCAATCCCTTCTCCTCCATCCTCCTCTCAGGATTTTGGGCATGCATGCACATGCACCCTGTGGGGTCCAGGACTCAAACAATGCAGCTGGCCATATGGGATCCAGTGCCTTAACCATCATACAACCTGCTGGCCCAATATAACCTATTTTTAACAAAAAGAACTCTAATCCTATCTGGACTGTGCTAACAGAAAAAGGAATCCATCTATATTAAAGTCAACCTAGCATTAGAGCACCCTTAAGAATCCAGGCAGTGATGGGTCATGGTTGGGAAAACCAAGGCGGAACCAGCGGAACTGTGGAAAGCAAGAGGTTACAACAATTGCATGGGGAGACTTAGAAACAATACTAATTTTTATCTTATAGAGCAAAGATAAATTTTCAGACCACTGGTTCATTTCTCCTCACCTTTAACACAAAGAAAACACTATGCCTGCCTGTAAACAGTAGCAGATAACTCAGGAAATCTGAGTAGGGGTCCATTTTTTCCTTTCTACAACAGCAACTACAGGAGGAAAAAGCACAAATTAGAATCTAGAATCTGGGCAAATTTCTATTATAGGCTGAGGAAAAGAAACTCCCACAATGTCGAACTACCATGGCAGTGGTCAGTGATCCTTAGACCCAAGACAACAAAGACACTGACTCCTCTTTCTCACAACCTTGTGCGGTAAATTGTAAACCCAAGGTATCAGCAAGACATCCCAAAAAGTAGTAAACAAAACAAGTAGATTTTTTTATCTACTTTCCAAATACTTTTATAAATATCTCTCTTACGATAAAAACATGAAGGGCCAGCCCTGGGTAAGGGAGCTGGATCCCACATGGCCTTCTACATGGTGTGACTTACAGCCCCAGTGACTCAAAAAAATATGCCAGGTGCATATATGCCCAGAATCCAGACAGGATAAAGAAAATGAGAAGGGATCACCCACTGAGGGGTGATTTCGTCCTCTTCATCTCTCTGTCGAGCACACATGCTCTCTGGGGAAATTTTTTTTTTTTTAAGAGGTTTTCGCTATAGGGCGCGTGCTCGCCAGACAGAGAGACAGAGAGAGACAGAGAGACAGAAAGCGAGAAATCACCCCCCAGGGGGGATGGTCACACCGCAATCCCTTCTCCTTCATTCTCCTCTCGGGATCTTGGGCACGCACGCACACACGCCCGGCGTGAGTTCTAAGCGACCGGGTCCGGGACGTGAACAGCGGTCGACTATGTGGGAATCCAGCGACATAGCCATTACGCTAACTGCTGGTTCCCATCTCTGGGGAAATTTTTAAAAAGAAAATAAAAGAGAAAAACATTTTATAATGGGGCTAATCACTCATATTTTAATTTAGTTAATCATTCCCATATTTCAGTCATCCAAGTACCACTTTTAGAATTCACATTTGCAATTCACTTGTACTATTATTCACCTATTATTGGTCTTTTAACTGACTTACTTTCTTCCCTGTATTTTTTTACAACAGTATCTGTGAAATCAGTTCTGCGGTATTAGGCTTTTCTCCTAACTTAAATGACCTTTATTTTTTGCATTTAAATATGTGTATGTGCACGTGTGTGAAAATTTTCACAAGAAGTTTTTAAATGTTCATCTGCTTCTCAAAATGTCTTGCATGGGGACAAGCAGTTAGCATAATAGCTATGTTGCTGGACTCCCATGAAGTCGACTGCAGTTCAAGTCCCAGACCCGGTGGCTTAAACTCACATTGGGCACATGTGCGTGCGTGCCCAAGATCCCAAGAGAAGAATGGAGAAGAAGGGATTGTGGCATGGCCATCCCCCCTGGGGGGTGATTTCTCTCTCTTTCTGGCAAGTGAACGTACCCTATAACAAAACAAACAAACAAAAAAAACTCTCAAAAAAAAAAAAAATGTCTTGCATGAGCCCAGCTGCAGTGGCACACAGAAAGCACCACTGCTCAGACAGCTGGAAGTCAGTTACCAGGTCAATCTGAACATATCTGGCACAGCTACACACACCTGTATTCAAATGCTGGCTCCAGCATGTACCAGGAGCATGGTGGCACCCACCCTATGGCAAAATCCAATGGAGGCTGGAGGACTGCAGCATGTACCAACCATGTAATCTGGAGCAAGCTTTACCTTTCTATTCCTTAATTTCCTGACCTAGAAACTGTGGCTACTCATAGTTATCTATCTTGTAGTACCTGAAATAGTCTTGTAATATTCTTTTTTTTAGGTTGCTAGAGTGTGTGCATGAGACAGAGAGGATAAAGTGAGAAGGCATCCCTCAGAGGGAATGGCCATGCTGCAATCTCTTCACCTTCATCCTCCTCTTGGGATTTTGAGGGCACACAAACATGCACTCAAGTGTTTTTAAAGCCACTGGGTACAAAACTCGAACTGTGCAGTCAGCCATGTGGGAACCAGTCACCTTAACCTCCACGCCATCTGCTGGCCCCTGCCTTGTAATAGTCTAAAAATATACATTAAGTATTTGCTATTCTTGTCTATCCTCTATGTACTAAACACTTTCTACACATTAGCTCATTTATGCTTTCCTGAGAGGTAGGTAGGTTTTTTTAGTTCTGTTTTAGCTTTGAGGAAATTCAAGTCCTGAAAGTTTAAGTACTGTCATCGGACGCTTGGGCTTGCTGGAGAAAGACAGCGAGAGGTAAAGTGAAAAATCATCCCTCAAGGAGGATGGCCATGTTGGAATTCCTTCTCCTCCATTCTTCTCTTAGGATTCTGGGTGCGCTCCTGTGCCTGGAGTGATTTTCAAGCCACCATACGCATTCCAACCACAGTCCCTCTGTAGGAATCCAGTGCCTTTATCACCTCACCACCTGCTGGCCCCAGGCTGACATTTTAGCCCTGGGATGGGCTTTGTCTTAAGTGAACAGGCACTGAAAGGTGGTTCTCAGGCTCTCCACCTACCCCAGATGGATCTTCTAGTAAACTAAGCAGCAAGAGAAATGCCCAAAGCTATTTTCACCTGCAGAGAGGTTCGGATTGCTTTGGAGATTTTCTCCACCTGTAGAGTCAATCGCTCAGGTCTTCCTTCTGCTCCAGCGATCCCAGAGTGCCATGAACAGGACCTTTAAAAGGTTTCTATGGGTCAATGGAGCAAATCTCTGGCCTCAAAGCTCATTCAATCCCCACAAAACACAAAGTAAGTCAGTGGTTCAAATCCCACCCTGCCTAAAAGAAATAGAAAATGTCACGTCAAGCTCTTGTGACCACTTAAGCAACCTGGGTGGATCACTGTGTTTCTTACATCTGGGCATCAGGGAATACCTCCCTATACACACACACACACACACACACAAGGGAATACCTCCATACACATACATATACAGTACACACCAGGTAATACCTCCCTACACACACACATCAGGGAATCCTATACATACATATACACACACACCAGGGAATACCTCCCTACACACACACACACCAGGGAATACCTCTCTACACATACATATACACACACACCAGGGAATACCTCCCTACACACACACACATCAGGGGATACCTCCATACACATACATATACACACACACCAGGTAATACCTCCCTACACACACACATCAGGGAATACCTCCCTATACATACATATACACACACACCAGGTAATACCTCCCTATACACACACACACACACACACACAAGGGAATACCTCTCTACACATAACACACACAAGGGAATACCCCCCTACCCAAACATATACACACACACATATACACACACACCAGGGAATGCCTCCCTATACACACACACACCAGGGAATGCCTCCCTATACACACACACACACCAGGGAATGCCTCCATACACATACATATACACACACACCAGGTAATACCTCCCTATACACACACACATCAGGGAATACCTCCCTACACACATGCATCAGGGAATACCTCCCTATATACACACACACCAGGGAATACCTCCTACACACACGCATCAGGGAATACCTCCCTACACACACACACCAGGGAATGCCTCCCTATATACACACACACCAGGAAATACCTCCATACACATACATATACACACACACAAGGGAATACCTCCACACACATATACATACACACACACCAGGTAATACCTCCTTACACACACACATCAGGGAATACCTACCTACACATACATATACACACACACCAGGTAATACCTCCCTACACACACACACACACATCAGGGAATACCTCCCTACACATACATATACACACACACACCAGGTAATACCTCCCTACGCACACACACCAGGGAATACCTACATATACACACACACCAGGTAATACCTCCCTACACACACACACACACATCAGGGAATACCTCCCTACACATACATATACACACACACACCAGGTAATACCTCCCTACGCACACACACCAGGGAATACCTCCCTACGCACACACACCAGGTAATACCTCCCTACACACACGCACGCACGCACCAGGGAATACACAGACACACACCAGCTGGTAGCTCATCAGTGACTGTTTCTCCCCTTCGAACCCCTCGTCCGGGGGCTGGCCAGCCAGGCCCCCCCGCCGCTCGCGCGGCTCCACAGACCCCTTAGGCAGCAGGGGACCGAGTCCCCGCAGGCCCGCCCCTTCACGGCCGCAACGACACCCGGCTTCCACCCGCACGGCACAGGCTTGGTCCTGCCAGGGGTAGGTCTGTGGTCCCGAAAGCGAGGACCTGAGCCGTGGCGAGAGGCGGGAGAGCGAGGACAGCTGCCAGCCAAGGGTTCGAGGGACCCTGAGAATGGAGGAAAGAGGACTGGGAGGGGCCGGGCCGGGGGAGCCCCGCCCCGCCGCTCCGAGTGACGCGCCCCGCAGTGCATTGTGGGACCAGGGAGTGGCCTTTCCGTGGGGCTGCCCCGCCCCGCCCCGCCCTCGCCCCGCCCCCTGCAGAGTGCTCTCCAGCTTCTCAAGCTCCTGCGCTAGTAGATTGCGTGGTCCTCGGTGACCCGGGAGTCCCTCTGAAATAAAAGCTAATCTCCCTCCCCTGCCGCCCTGTGTCTGGGTGCAGTTTGTCTCTTGCATGAGGCCCTACAGCCAACCCTTGGCCCAGGGGCAGTGGAAAAAGCACTATCTGGGTGAGCAGGGAAAGGACCTTCCCACTTCTACCACCATGCACAAGAAGGAAACAAGTCAGGGTAGGCAAGTTTCAGGTACTGGCCTTATGGCCCCTTCCAGCCTTCTCGGGGTCGCGCATTATCAAACAGGCATTTACCGAATGCCTGCCATGCCACACGCCCCCTGTTAGGCATTGGAGCACAGGAGTGAACATAACACTCGATGGAATTTAAGGTGTAATAGGAGCAAGAGACATTAAATAATTATACATTGTGATCAGTACTGTGAAGGAAAATTAGTGGGTGAAATGATGGATTAATTTTGGACTGTCAGGGAAGAGCCTTCTGAATAAGTGCCTTTCAAGCTCCAGGCATACTAAAGTGCCTTAAAGAATGTGGCAGGCCAAGGGAACATAATGAGAGAACTTGTGGGGGCATGAAAGAACTTGATGTGCTCTAAGAACTGAACAGAAGTCAGTGTGCCTGGAGTGCAGGGAGCAGAGAAGTTTGGGCCAAAAGGAGGCAAGGGCTGGACCATGCTGGCTCTTCTGGGCCACATTATAGATTTCAGACTATATTTTGGAATGTATCCCAAGGTCAATAAGCAGCTAATAAAGGCTGTTAAATGGGATCTGATTTGCATATTTAAAAGCACACTCTGGTTGCTTGTGGGGAATAGAATGGAAAAGGGCAAATAGGGTTGCTGGCAGTCCAATTTGGAGTCAGTCGCATTAGTTAAAGCCAGAAATGATGGTGGCTTGAACGAGGGTAATAGCAGCAGGGACAGAAAGAGGCAGATAATTTCCAGATATGTGTAAATCAGAGGTAGACTCTAAGGGACTTAATAATGGATGGGTGTTAATAATGGATTGGTTTGTGAGAAGGGTCATGAAAAAAGGAGTATTAAGGAAGACTCCTTAAGTAACTAGATGAATTTAGAAGCCATTTACTGATGCAGGAAACATGGAAGAGTAAATGGTTTGGAATACGTTAAATCTGAGATGCTTATAAGTAGGAATGTCAAGCAGACATGGACACATAAGTCAAGAGTTCAGAAGAAAAATCAAATATCTGGACTAATGATATAAGTTTGGTGGTTTCGGAGTGAATTAAATTTACTCCTAGATACCTATTCAACATAAATGTATTTGCATGTTCACCAAAAGACATATGTATAATAATATTCATTGGGTGAATAAATTTTAGAATATTCACACAGTAGACTACCATACGAGAAAGGGAATGAACACTCTCCAGCCACACACCAAGTATGGATGAATCTCATGATCACAAAATTGAATTAAATACGCCAGAAGCCAAAAAAATGTTTACTGTATATTCCACTTATAAAATTTTTTAAAACAGTTAGCGTAATGGCTATGTCGCTGGACTCCATGTAGTCCACCATGGTTCGAGTCCCGGACCTGGTGGCTTAAACTCACACTGAGCACGTGTGCGTGCGTGCCCAAGATCTCGAGAGGAGAATGGAGAAGGGATCGCAACATGGCCATAACTCTTGGGGGGAGATTTCTCACTTTCTGTCTCTCTGTCTCTCTCTGTCTGTCTGGTGAGCACACGTGCCCTATAGCAAAAACCTCTCTTAAATTTTTTTTTTAAAACAAAAATAATATGTAGTTATAGAAATCAGGATGTTGGTTTTCCATAGGTATTATAGACATTCTATTATTTACAGTGGCTCAACTTATCATTTTTAAACATTACAATGGTATGAAGAGATACACTTTTAGTAGAAACTGTACCCCCTAGTAAGTCAAAGAGCTTATAATTTATGCTACTTTCAACTTTGATGTATTTTTTTTACTTATGATATTTTGGACATAAAATAGGTTTATAAGGATGTAACCTCATTGTAAACCAAGGAGCATCTGCATTAATATCTGGAACAGAGCACTAGGGGATTTTTGGAGTTCTAAAATGTTCTTCTTGATCTGGGTTTTGGTTATGTGGTGTGTTCAATTAATGAAAATTCATCAAGTTATACACCATGATGTATACCATTTTTCGTGTGTCTTTTATTATTCCATAGAAGTTTATATTTTTAAAATGTTAAGGGTGACCCAGCCATGAATAAGTAACTGGTACCAGACTAAGCCTCCCACCACAAGCAATAGAAAATTGATTAAAGCTATAAAACAAGCGTTTTTCAAGCATTGGACAAATAAGCATAGTAAGATTGTGATCCTGGAAAGAAAAAATAATGAGCCAGGAATTGTCCCAGATTTCTTGGGATGTATGTATCAAGTGATGGAAAGAAGCCCAGAAGAGCACAAGATTCTTACTAACTGAAGAAAAGAGAAACTGAAATTAAGAGATATTGAGACAACTGATATCAGCAGAGTATCAGATAAAGAGCTTCAGAAATACACGTTAGTGTTTCCTGAGTCTTTGGTATAGGTCTAAGAATATACTCTTTGAAATCATAGCTACTGGGAAAATTTAAGCTGAACAACTTGAGCTGTTGGGGGTGCCTCTCTCTCTCAGAAGAACTAGATGAATGAACTTATAAAAAATTAAAGATAAACATAAAAATCGGTCAACAGAAAGATTTAGAAATGACAAAGGTGATGAAATTAGACTTTAAAGCAGCTATTATAAATATGGTCGAGAATTTAAAGGAACATAAATATAACTTGAGAAATGGAAACCATAAAAAGAACCGAATGAAACTTCTAGAGCATAAAGATACAACATCTGAAATGAAAAGTTGGTGTATGGGCTTAACAGTATATTAGACACTGCTGAATAAAAGATCAGTGAAAAAAAGAAATAGCACAAACAATTGTCTATATTAAATCACAGAGAGAAGAAAAGTTGAAAATAAAATGAACAGAGTCTTGGTGACCAATGAATCAATACAAAGTGATTTAACATCATATAATCAGAGCCCCAAAAAGAGAGGGGAGAGGATAAAAAATATTTGACTTACAGTTGTGCCTTGATATCCATGAGGAGTTGGTTCCAGAACCCCGCTTGGATTGCAGAATATAAGGATGCTCAAGTCCCTTATATATAGTGACATGGTATTTTTACATAACCTATATAATCCTCCCACATACTTGAAATAATTTCTAGGTTATTTATAATACCAAATACAATGTAAATGCTATGTAAGTAGTTGTTATACTATAGTGTTTGGGAAATAATGACAAAACAAGTGCATATTCAATATTATTCAGTATTATAAACACAAATATTATTTTTAAGGAATACTTTCAATCCATAATTGGTTGAATATTGGTAAGGGCGCGTGTGCTCACCAGACAGACAGACAGAGACAGAAAGTGAGAAATAACCCCCCAGGGGGGATGGCCATACTGCAATCCCTTCTCCTCCATTCTCCTCTTGGGATCTTGGGCATGCACGCACACACACTTAAATTTTAGAACAGACGGGCCAGCAGGTGGTATGGTGGTTAAAGAATTGGACTCCCACGTGGCTGATTGCAGTTTGAGTCCCAGACCCGGTGGCTTGAAACTCCAGGCACTTGTGTATGCATGCATACACATGTAAGAATGGAGGAGGTAGGGATTGTATCATGGCCATCTCTCCTGGGGGAAGGGTGATTTTTTGCTTTCTGTCTCTGTCTCTCTCTGTCTGTCCAGTGAGCACACATACCCTCAAGCAAAAATCTCTCAAAAAAAGTATAAGCAACATGAAATTTAAAATATATCGATTGTATATGTTGAAATGTTATGTATATGTTAATATGTGGGTTAATATATATGATGAGTCATTTTACTTGTTTTGTTTTACTTTTTTTTTTTTTTTTAAGAAATTTTTGCTATAGTGTGTGTGCTCTTGCCAGAGACAGGGGGGTGGGGGGGCCGGCTGGCCACACCCGAATCCCTTCTCCTCTATTTTCTTCTCGGAATTTTGGGTACACGTGCACACACTCCTGGCATGAGTTTTAAGCTGTCGGATTCAGGACTCAAACCATGGTCAACTACATTGGAGTCCGGTAACGTGATCATTCCACCATCTGCTGGTCCCTCGTTTTACTTAAGGTAGCTACTGGAAAATCAAAATTTACATAAATGGCTTACAATCTGTTTCTATTGGACGGTACTATTTCTTTCCACTACCTTTTCATAATATAGAATCAAATTACCTCTAAAATCCTTACCATCCCATTTTGTAAAATATGCCATCCTTTGAGACTGCATTATTGGCGTGTGAGCCAGTTCTGTAGAAAGGCCTGTTACAAGGATAAAAGGGTCGAACCTCTGTGCAGACAGCCACCTGACGGAGGCACTTACACTTAATGGCTCCAAGCAGACCTGATACGGGAGGGGAGCACAGACCTGCCTTTGGTCGAAGAATGTGTCTACATCTTGGAGCATTGCACTGCAGAACCAGGGGTAAAGAGCTGTGGGCAGGAGGGGCTAGAGAGACCGGGGTGAGTTGGGGGACAAGGATTTCTTGGCACTGTAATTGCATCAATAGCGTTGCCACAGTGGCATGGTTTCTTTGTCATTGACACCACACATCAAAACCTGGCCTTGGGCCGGTAGGTGGTATAGAAGTGTAGGGGGCTGGGTACCACATGGCCGACTGTGCTGTTAAGTCTCAGATCTGGTGGCTGGAAAACTGCACCACGCATGTGTGCGTGTGCCCCGAGCCCTGAGGGGAGAATGGAGGAGAAGGGACTGTGGCATGGCCATTACCCCGGGAGGTGATTTCTCACTTTACCTCTCTCTCTCTCTGTCTCTCTTAATAAAAAAAAAAAAAAAGAAGAAGAAGAAGAAAGAAAGAAAAGAGAAATTAACTCTGGCAGTAAAGTCATGCGGTGAGTGGTATATAGGTAAAAGGCAGTCTTACAGCGCTAAAATACACCACACAGATTACCATCCAGTCCCCAAGGGGAAAACCCACCCACACAATGGAGGAAGCAGGTTGCCACCACCAGAATCCAGATGTCAATCTTAGCATCCCTGATGATTGACCAATGAGATATTATGGGTCAGTTTCCCGACGTGACACAGTAACAAGTACACAACATCATCGATGATGTCTTCTTCCCCAAACTGTTTAACGAATGTGGATGACACCTTCAGAATTAGCTCCACCTTTACAAAAAATACACAGAATAGAGGATAGTGAATACCACTACAAGGAAGCAACCAGACAGATCCTGACTAATAAAACAGGTTGCAGGCAACTTCAGCAAGTCAGTGTGAGAAAAGAAAAGAAAAGAAAGAAAGAAAGAAAAAACCGTAGCTTAAAAGAATCACAAGAGACTTAACAACCAGGGACTTTGTATGGTCTTGAGTCAGATTTTGTTTTGAACAAATCAGAGCAGATATTTTGGTCCATTGAACTATGAGATAGTTATTTCATAATATTAAAAATTATTTTGTTGGGGCCAGCAGTTAGAGTAATGGCTGTGTCGCTGGACTCCCACATAGTCAACCAAGGTTCGCATCCCGGACCCGGTGGCTTAAACTCATGCCAGGCACGTGTGCCCAAGATCCCGAGAGGAGAATGGAGGAAAAGGGATTGTGTCATGCTCATGGCCCCTGGGGGGTGATTTCTCACTTTCTGTCTCTCTGTCTCTCTCTGCCTGTCTGGTGAGCGCATGCGCCCTACAGCAAAAAAACTCAAAAAAAACAAGAACTATTTTGTTAACTTTTTGACATTGAAGATAAGTAATCTTTACTAAACCACAAACTGAAGTAAAATACAGTTAAAAATTGTCAGCCTCACCAACGGTCAGATGAATACATATTTTAAAAAGGAAAAACAGGCCAGTTAGAGGCACAACAATGAGGCAATATTCTGCGATGCTGGGCCCACACAGGAAGGGCCCAGGTTCCCATCCCAGCACCTCCCAGTTCACACTGGGCACGCACATGCACACCTTTGATTAGGGCACACACACACACACGCACACACACATCTTTAAAAGGTGCTTATGATAAAAAAAATTATCCATGGATTTAATTTCTTTCTTTCTTTCTTTTATTTACTTATTTTTTGCATCAAAATAAACTCAAACTTTCTTTTTAAAATTGTGTTGGGACCAGCAGATGGTGTAATGGTTATATCGCTGAACTCCCATGTAGTCAACTGAGATTCAAGTCTCGGACTCGGAGGCTTGACACTCACACTGGGCATGCATGTGCATGTCCAAAATCTCAGAGGAGAATGGAAAAGACAGGATTGTGGCATAGTCATTCTTCCGGAAGGTGATTTCTCGCTTTATGTCTCTATCTCTGGTGAGCGCATGCACTTTATAGCAAAAATCTCTATAAAATAAATAAATAAATAAATAAATAATGTTTCTTTTTCATTACTTTTTTTTTTTTTGCTAGAGAATGCTTGTACTTGCCAGAGAGTGCTGGGGGGTGGGGGTGAGTGATGGTGGGGGAAGAAAGCACTCCGTAGGTGAGATGCTCACGCTGCAATCCCTTCTCCTCCATTTCTCCTTTGGGGAATTTGGGCACCTCACACATGTGCCTAGCATGTGTTTCAAGCTGCAGAGTCTAGATCTATGCTCGAACTGTGCTGTGGAACATACGGAATCCAATCACCTTAACCATGACACCAGGGCAGGCCCTCAACTAAGTTATCCTAAACAAAAAATATTTTATTGCCAGTGAGTACACATGAGAGAGAGAGAGAAAGCACTACCCTAAACTGAGTCATGGTCATGCCACAATTCCCTCAGTTCCATTCCGTCAGGACCTTGGGCATACACGTACAGATACCTGGTGTGTTCCTCAAGCCACCAGGTCTTGGACTTGAACCATTGTAAGGCCTGGGGGATCCAGCTCTCAATGCTCAGCACCCAACTACTATGCTATTTAGACCAGTTCTAAACACATACTTTAATTCTATTTTTCTATGAACTTTTTGAAGTCTCCACATACACACACAGCTTGTTTATAATAGCAAAAAACTGTAAACTATCAAAAATGTTGTATATGGGGATCAGCAGGTGGCATGGCGGTTAAGGTGCTGGACACTCCCACATGGCTGACCACAGTTCAAGTCCTGGACGTGGTAGCTTGCTTTCTCACTTCCCTCTTTCTCTCTGTCTCTCTCTCTCTGGTCAAATTAAAATAAATGAATGAATAAATAAAAGTAAGTAAAATAAATCTTTAAAAAATAAAAAAAATGTTCAATGTTAAATAACAGTATAGCATAATGATGGTATATCCTGTACCTATGAAAATTATGTCAGAAAGTGGGTAATGTGGAGACATGCTCATAAGATATTAGATGAAAATCAATATAAATACTATAATTCTAATTTTAAAAATTTATAGAAAAATGGGGACATCAGATGGTGTGGTGGTTAAAGGCACTGGACTCCCACATGGAAATGATTTATTTATTTATTTTAGGTTTTTGCCATGGGGTGCGTGCACTAGCTGCAGAGAGACAGACAGTGAGAAGGAGGGATGGGCAGACCACAATCCCTTCTCCTTCATTCTCCTCCTAGAATTTTGGGCACCCACCTGGCGTGATTTCCAAGCTGCCAGATCTGGGACTTGAACTGTTGTCAGCCATGTGAAAGCCCAGCCCGTTAGCCACCACATCATCTGGCTCCCATTGTTGACTTTCTACACTGTTGTTTGTAAGACTCCAGAGCATTCTTACTTGGGGCATTACCACCCACAATGGTTGCAGGTGGGGCCTTTGGAGATGTAGAGATCACATTTTCTTAAAAAATAAAAGAAAGAAAAGATTTTCAAAAACCTCTCTAAAAAAAAAAAAGAAAGATTTTTGCTAGAGGGAACATGTGCTTGCAGGAGGGACAGAGGAAACAGAAAGTGAGAAATCACCCCTCCCCGGGGGGCGGGGGGATGGCCATACCACAATCCTTTCTCCTCCATTCTCCCCTCAGGATTTTGGGCATGCACACACACGCACTTGGCATGAGTTTTAATCCACCAGGTCTGGGAATCAAACTGTGGTCAACTATGTGGGAGTTCAGCAGCAAAACCATTATGCCATCTGCTGGTCCCAAATGACATGCTGGATCTTTTGTTTGTGTGTTTGTTTGTTTGTTTAAAGAATCATTTATTTATTTATTTCCATTTGTTATTATTATTTTTTAATTTGACCAGAGACAGAAAGAGAGAGAAAGGAAAGTGAGATAGCAAACCACCAGGTATGGAACTTAAACCTCAGTCAGCCATGTGGGAATCCAGCAGCTTTAACCACCATGCCACCTGCCAGCCCCATGACATGCTGTTTTAATCATTTGTACTTGGTGTACAAATTATAATATAGACATCTATAAAGTAAAACACACACACACACACATTCACTTGAATCTATCACACCTTTAGAACTCGTTCCACCTTCAAAAACTTTATTGCAATTGTCTTACTAGTTTACTGTGTATTCTTCCATACACATGAGATCATATTCTATATATATTTCTACACCTTGTTTTTATGACTAAACAGTATTTTATGGACAGCCCTTCCCCGTTGATCCCATCTGTCAGTACATGTGGATTTATGACGTTTAGTTATTGTACGCATGTGTGTCTTTTAGCGAGGGTCTCACTATGTCGCAGTCCTCCTGCCCTAGCCTCCTGGGTAGTGGGGCCACAGGCACACACCACCACGCTCAGCTTATCAGAGTAGGCTGGGAATAAAACTCGGGCCACCCATGTGGCATCAGCCTGCCGAGCAGCAGCGTCCAGTGTGCGCTATAGCAGTTGGGCTACTCCATTATTTTTTAGTGTAGCTGGCAATATGGATGTACCTTAGGTTCTTCGATTACTTTATAGTAAAAGATTTTTTCGTTCCCTTTTTATGCCATTACAAACATTGCTGTTGCAAATACCGTTACCTGTGCAACTTTGTGTAGCCAATTTAGGTAGAACAGATTCCTTGAAGTGAAATTTCAGGGTCAAAGGGCATGTGGTTTTTTAGTAGTACGATTTTCTTTTTTTTTTTTTTTTTGAGAGATTTTCACTGTAGGGCGCGTGCGCTCGCCAGACAGACAGAGAGAGACATAGAGACAGAAAGTGAGAAATCACCCCCCAGGGGGGATGGTCACGCCGCAATCCCTTCTCCTCCATTCTCCTCTCGGGATCTTGGGCACGCACGCACACGCGCCCGGCGTGAATTTTAAGCCACCGGGTCCGGGACACGAACCGCGGTCGACTACGTGGGAGTCCAGCGACATAGCCATTACGCTAACTGCTGGTTCCCAGGGCATGTGGTTTTAAACTGTGTAGAGTTGCTACCAGATTGCTTTTAAAAAGTGGGCCCAGCTATGTCAGTATGCAGATTGCACCATGATTTAGAAGGCTGGAAGCTACGTGGGGAGCTTGGGTTCGGTTCCCAGACCAACCAGAACGTGACAGGCATATCTGTAATCCTAGCTAACTGGGAGGCTGAGGCATGAAAATCGCAACACAGTGAGTGGTATGCTGTTGAAACTCTCTTTCTTTGTCCCTACTCTCATAAAGGGAAAAAGTTCTATAATAACTTGAATTCACCAGAAATGTGCTGATTCCACAGACCCTCACTTAAACTGGACTTGTGTCATCAGACTGTTTCATATTCTTTCCAATTCAAAACCTGAAAAAATGTTAACTTGTTGCGTTAGTTGCAATTGCAATTTTTATATTATTAGTTAGGTTAGTCATTTTTTATATGTTTCTTAGCTAAGTATGTTTCATCTTTTATAAATTAACTATTCATCGGCTCCTTTCTCTGAATAATATATGAACATTATTAATCTGAAGGTTTAAAGTGACTTCAGATACTGCAAATTCTGTTAACTGAGGATAAAATGCTTCAGATTTGACCTACAAGGATTCTGTCTTAGGCTTTTGTTTTGAATGTTTGCCTATTTGGGTCCACAAGTCCAAAAATCTTATTAATGTTCTCCATAGGATCTTGGGCCACCTGGTGGCATGGTGGTTAAGGCAACTGGATCCCACACAGCCGACTGCATGGCATGAGTCCTGGATCCAGTGGCTTGAAAAATATGCCAGGCAAGTGTGCATGTGTGCCCCAAATCTTGATAGGAGAATGGAGGAGAAGAGATTGCAGGGTGGCTGTCTCCCAGGGGTGATTTCTTACTGCCTCACTCTCTCTCTCCATCTCCCCAGCGAGTGCACACGCCCTATAGCAAATAAAATAGGAAAAATAGAACCTCATGCTATACTTTCCAGATAGTTATATTATCATAATTTTCCAGGTGGGGAATCAGAGCACGAAATGTTGTACTTAGTTAGAGCCACAAAATGATTCAAAGGCAGACATGCATCTAAAATCCATCGCTCCATCTGATTTTTCAATTATGTGGTCCACACTTTCCTCCTTCGATTCACTCCCCACCTCAGTCTCATTTGCTGGAATAAAGAGCCAGTTAGTATTCATAGGTTTTATTCAAACACATAAATATGTAAGTTCATGAAAGAGTGAAAAGATTGCATATAGGCTATAAATTATGTCTTGTTCTTGTTTACAAATAATGTTTTAATTACCATATACTTCTTGGCCATAGGAAAAATGGCTTAGAAATAATTTTCCCTCCAACCAAAATTCAGTAAGAAATATGTCTTAGTACAGTGGTGCTTGCACAGAGAGCAACCTCCATGTGACATTGCTGCTGTAGCTTAAGGGGGAGAAAAAATAAAGTAAGCCGCAAGGAAAGGACTTTAAACTTTTATTACAGGAGAGTATTTTAGGTGGGAGAAGTTCTCCAACTCTAAAATACAGTTTCCTTAACTGCTATAAATATATCCGTCATTTCTTCACCGCCCCCGCACGACAGTGACCTTGTAGGAGAGAAGGAGTGGAGAGAAAAGCCTGTTCTCAGAAATGAGGAGTGGACTGTGAGGTATGGCAATACCTCCTGCCCTGCTATTTTTTGGACAATATTGTTATTAACACTAATCAAAATGATTTTAAAAGTAACTATTACCACTTATTTATTACGTGCTAATTATTTTACACTCATCTCATTCAGCTTTTCTGGCAACTTTGTGCTGTAAGTAGTATTTTTATTTCATAGGACTAAGCTTCAGGAAACTTGGCCACAGACCCACACCTCGAAAATGTGAGAGCCAAGGTTTAAATCTGGGTCTGCTGACTTACATGCTGGCTCCTTCCTCTAGCTCGCCTAGCTCCCCCTTGCATTTGGTAGTTCTGTAACAGTACTGGGGAAGACAGACTGGCTGTTTTAGGCTGGTCCTCTCAGGGCACTTCAGATGTCTTGGCCATGGCTAGGTCTACCTCTCAACTCTGCAACTTCAGAAACCAATGTTATGAGTCGATTCTTCCAGGAATAAGGTAAAGCACTGGGCCAGGAACATCCCCAGAGGGAGATCTGGGGGAAATGACAGTACAGACAAAATCCACAGGTCTGTAGAAGGATGAGGCGTCCACAACTAGGGAACCCACAGAGGTAGGGAGACAGGAAAAACAAAGAGCAGGACAAGAAATGTTCGGTCCATTCCAAAGATTATAATAGTTGATCAAAAGTCACATAACAGAGCAGGGAAGGTTTTCAAGTTGCCAGAAATGGCAACTACCACATCCAACCTACAATTTTAGCTTCATTTCTGTTAAATGTATTTTTATATACTTGTTCTGTGAGAGAGGGAGACAGCCAGAGAGAGAACAAGAGGTAGACACCTCCAACAGAGTTTCCATGTAGCAGTCCCACACCCAGTGTCAGCCAGCCTGGCTCACTGGCGTACACCTGGTGTGCACAGGGAGACCTCAGGATGAAACCCTGGACCCTCCCATGTGGTCTCAGCATCACACTGTGGTACCACTGTGCCACTGCAGCTGGCCTTAGTTCAAGTTTTCAATCCATACTCCCAGGAGGATCCATCTATCAATTATAAGACCAATTTCCATAGCTGATTGGACTATTTGACCAAAGGTGCTGGCCAATAGCCAGATTCTTTCAAGAATTTGACCTAAGAAACAGAGGGTCAGACAATCAGATGGTGTGTGCATGAAGCTGCAAAGTCATGTAGAGAGTAGGCCAAAGAGACCACAAATTCCCCTGTGGCCCAAATTACATGGGAGCAAAGGATTAGAACATAGCAAAAGAAGCCCAAGAGAATGAACAAGATATGTGTCCCCGGAGAGAGACAGACAGATACTTCATCTTATGGTTTCCATTGAGGATAAGGTATTTTCCATAATTAGATCTGTGAGACTCTCCTCAGTCTTGATAGAAGACTTTTTATTTGAGTTTCTGAGAGTAGATGTCTTACCAACAGTTTCTGACCCAGACACTGATTTATGGATAAGAGAGCCATTGTGTTCACGAACAATGGGATGATTATTTCCAATGACGATTCTTATGTCGACATTTGTGGACAATAGAAATCATAATCAGAATGTCACTTTGTGAGTAGGGCATCAGAGTCCAAGGTATTAGATCATCTCGTAAGAATGTTAGTTCAGAACGAAGCAGCAGCTGGGCAATATTCCTTTCTCAGAAAGCAGAGAGAAACAATTAATGAGCATCTACCAAAGGACCCTTGGGTATTATATTCAAATTCTATAGTTTAGTTCTTACAAGCTATTATGCAATTATGGGAAGAATCTAGGGTTCCAAAAGATGAACTAAACTGCTGAAGGTCACAAATCTAGGAAGTAGCATATCTGGGAGCCAAAGTCAGGCCGCTTGTCCTCTCAGGAACTCTGTCTACCAGGGACTAAGAATCTAATACTACTCATTACAGCCCTCCCCTTTCAGACAGTGTAATGGTTAATTTTGTGTGTCAGCCTGACTGGGCCACAGCACCAAGGTATTTGGCCAATCTTTATTATGGTTTAGATAATGGTTTGTCCCCAGAGCCTTGTGTTTTGGAATCTGATGGCAGGAGGCAGTGAATGTCCCCTAGGAATTCACGTGTTGGGACTTGATTGCACTGTAAAGGAGTTAAGAAAAAAATTAATCCCTTCATGGTGTCCCAGGGTGGAGCCTCTGAATTTGGTCAAGTCATGGGACTCCCTGTGAGTGAGTTCTGGTGTATTTACAAGAAAAGGAAACAAGGCAGGCAGAAGCCACATGAATGTCAATCACGCTCTGCTATAATAAAAATTCTGTCTTTTGCCATTCATGCTGTCTTTGGACTTTCTGGTCACCAGCACAGTAAGCTTTGCAAATAAACCTCTACTTCCTTTATAAATCATCCAGTCTCAGGTATTTCTGTTAGCAATGCAAAAATGGACTAAGACAAAATTATCCTGGATGTTTCTGTGAGGTGTTTTTGGGATGAGATTAATATTTAAATCGGTGGACTTTGAGTAAAACAGATTGTCTCCATAATATGTGTGGGCCTCATCCTATCAGTTGAATGACTGCAGAGAACAAAGTCTGATTCTCCCAGAGCAAAATGGAATTCTGCCAGCAGATGGCTGTCAGACTTCAACCGCAACATCAGCTCGTCTCTGGGTCTCCAGGTTGCAAGCCCACACTGTAGATTTTGAACTTGTCAGCTTCTTGAATCTCACAATCCAAATCCTTGGAATAAATCTCTCTCTGTGCATGTATGTATATGCTACTAGTACTGTTTGTCTGTAGAACTTTGGTCAATACAAGGTCATGGATAACTCTACTACCACTTTTTATTTAGTCTATGAGTTAGGTCTATTCCTCTAACATCTGAAACTTATGGAAAAGAGCACTTGAAGTAGAATATGTTACAAAAACTCCCTACCCTAGGATATTAATCTCATCAGATTCCATTTTAGACAGTGACTTTCCTGACCTTGTCTTCAGATTCCAGCTTAGCTCAGTGTTTCAAGCAAGTGGGAATATATAAATTAACCAGGATATTACTTGTCATCCTTTAACACTAGCAATAATAAGTCCTGATTCTGGACCTAGACTCCTCTGCACAATCACAAATCTCCATAACCTCTATTCACACACAAATGTCATTGATACCTGCAAGTGCCAGAGAGGAGATGCTAATTTAAAAACTTTTATTGGCTATAATTTGTTTGAAGATGGTGAACTGAATCACAAATCAAGCCAAAGGTGTTCTTTAGCACTCTTTATTAGTACACAAAGTTGTTGGAAAGATGTGAGGGACAGGGGTGAGCCAAGGCTGAAACCTCAGATCATCAGTCAATTATGCATATTATATTTTGAAGCGTTTTCCTCATTTCAGACAACCAAGAACTCCTTTGGAGAGAAGAGTGAAGAACAAATAATTAGCATTTATTAAAACTGTTTCTGAACCTTGTGCTAGATGACAAGGATTCCATTTGGACAATAAGAATGCCTGTGTTTTAATAAAATAAAATCAGTAGTAATGAGAGCAAGTCTCACATATTTAGAAATAAAAGGCATGTTTGTAAGTAATCCGTGGGGTAAAGGGTTAAATTACAACAGAAATCATAACCCTCAAAACTACAACAATGAAGAAACTGCATACTAGAAATGTGATGCAGTCAAGTAGAACTATTGGGCTGTCGGGAAAGTCCTGATGCATTTTTAAAAATAATTATTTTATTTAACTTTATTTAGTTTTAATTTGGTCAGAGGGGGAGAGGAAAAGGGATAAGGACAGAGTCGCTAGGTCCGAGGCTTGAACTGTGGTCAGCCACGTGGGAGTCCAGTGCCCTTTTCTACCACGCCACCTGCCAGCCTCCCCACCCCCCCTTTTTTTGGTACAGAAAAACACATCAGGACTTTTCCAACAGCCCAGTAGAAGTAACTGCATTTACACTGAAAATGAGAAAGATAGCAAACTAACAAGCAAAGTACCCAATCCAATAATTTAGAAGAAGAATAAAATGAACCAAAAATAACAAAAAGAAGAGAAAAATGAAGAAGCACCCAGAAGTGACTGAAAGTAGAAAACGAACAGTAGAATGATTAACAAAACCAAGACAGATTCTCTGCAAAGCTAATAAAAAGGACAAAACTTGTGACACTGATCGAAGGGGAACGCAGAGTAAGAGAGGCATGGATAAATATTACAGCTAATAAAGATGGCAATGAAACTCTAAACCCAGGAGAGATTTCAAAACTTACCAGAGAATAATATAAATGAATACCATGCCAAATTTTGAAGATACAGTTCAAATGGAAAACTTTTCAGATGAAGAATAAATTACCAAAATTGTTCAGAGAAGGAATAGAAAACCTAAATAAGCCAATAACTTATAAAGAAATTGAATCAATGACCAAAAATTGATTACCCAAAAAAAGGCATTAGACTTAGGGTTTGTTTTTTTTTCTTCATTTTCAAATAATCTTAAACTCAAAAAAAATTTTTTTAATTAAAAAGCAAAGCGTTCCTGGGACCAGCAGTTAGCATAATGGCTATGTGGCTGAACTCCCATGTAGTTGACTGCAGTTCAAGTCCCGGACCCAGTGGCTTAAACTCATGCCGGGCGCATGTGCGTGCGTGCCCAAGATCCTGAGAGGAGAATGGAGGAGAAGGGATTGCGGCATAGCCATCCCCCCTGGGGGGTGATTTCTCGCTTTCTATCTCTCTGTCTCTCTCTGTCTTTCTGGAGAGCACACGCGCCCTGTAGTAAAAAATAATAATAATAAACCCCTCCAAAAAAAAAAAAGAGCAAAGCATTCCTATATTGTAGGCACCCTGCTTCCCCTCCTGTTAACAATTTACATAACTATAGTTCAATTATCAATACCCAGAAACTGAGGCCAGCCCTATAACACAGCACTTAATACAGTGCAGAGGAAGCGGAATCCCACGTGGCCCACCAAGATTTAAGTCCCAGTCCCAGCAGCTTACATGCCAGGGACACGTGTGTGCATGCGCGGGCTTTTGACAGGATGGAAAATTAAGTGAAAAGAACTGCAGTGTGACTAGTCTCTACTGAGTGGAGCTTTCTCTCTCTTTCTCCTTTCCTCTCTCTCTTTCACATACATGGCATGTACCCTCTGGCGCTAGAAACACACACACACAAAGAGAACTTAACATTAGTACAATAACAAACAAAAACTACAGGGGCCAGCAGGTGGCATGGTGGTTAAAGGCTCTGGACTACCACATGGCCGATAGCAGTTTGAGTCATAGACCTGGCGGCTTGCTTTTTCACTTTCTCTCTCTCTCTGTCCCTCCCTCTCTGGTCAAATTAAAATAAGTAAATAAATAAATAAAGTAAACCTACAGATTTATACACTTTCACTATAAGTTTAATTAAGATTAAACTTATTGGGCCAGCAGGTGTCATGAGGTTAAGGCAGGTGGATCCCACATGGCTGACTGCAGTTTGCATCCCAAACCCAGCAGCTTAAAAATTACCTGGGGCATGTGTATGTGTGTGTGTGTCCTGAATGCTGAAAGGAAAATGGAGAAGGGACTGTGGTGTGGCCATCCACCCCGGGGTAGGGGGGGATTTTTCACTTTCCCTCTCTTTGTCTCTGTCTGGTAAGTGCATGCACCTTGTAGCAAAATTTTTTTTAAAAATCATGTTTATTAAAATTGATAGTATAATTTTACTATTTTAGTTTTTTCACTAATGTTCTCTTTCCATTTTGGGATTCAATCCAGGATCTTGAGTCGTATTTAATTACTAGATCCCATTAGTCTCCACCAATCTATTTTCTGAGACCATGATACTTTTGAAAATTACCTGGATTATTTTGGAAATAACTTACTTTGTACTACGTCCTCCAGTTCGGGTTGTCTGGTGTTTTATGCACAGATCGAGGTTGTGCATTTCTGGCAGGAGCATCATGCTGCATGGTTGATGCAGCCTACGTGAGGGCGGCCTGTGTGTCAAGACCTCTTAATTCCGATGACTTGCTACTGCGGGTTTAACTCCAGCCCTTACTGCCTGCTTGATGGCTGCAGGACATGGCACTCATCATATCCTTTAGACTAGGAAGAGGGGACTCTTAGGTGGCAGCAATGCCATCTCCAGGCTCTGCTGGGACCAGAGTTACTTCTTGTCCTGACTCCTCTGTTGAGTGAAATCCATCCACACCCAGTTTCTTGTCCAGAATCAAGCCCATGGTTGTCACGTCCTCCTGAGTTCTGGCAGCCAGGCAGCCCATGAGCATACCTCTGACTACTTCTTGACTGGGCTCTGTGCAGAAGGTGACAGACTCACCTCTCTCAAAAGGTCTTTTTGCCCCTTGGTGATTTCCAGAGATGAAACCCCTTACAGAGTGCTTCATTTCCTACTCCACCTCCAATTTTCTTTGGCAGGAGTCTGCTTATTCTGTGTCATTTGCTCACAGGGTCTTTGTTCTGACCTGGACAGGCTGGGTCTTCCTTCTGGCTTGGGAGGTTCCCGATTCTGCATGCCCTCCTTGCCCTCCGATTCTGACATCTTGGAGTTCTTTATCTCTTTCACTGGGGCCAGCAGCTCAGGGGCCCCTGCTCCTGCTGGCTCTGGCTGTTCCCTCTGACCACCATATAGCTCTGGCTGTTCCCTCTGACCACCATATAGCTCTGGCTGTTCCCTCTGACCACCATATAGCTCTGGCCTCCAGGAAGCTGCCCTGACCCCACTGGGCACTCTCTGGATGGGTCTATGAGACTGAGAAGTCAATGTGGCTGAGGCAAAGGCAAGTAAATGGGACAGGGGGGGACTGGCCTGGTTCAAGTCACCAGCAAGCTGCTCTGTAAGGCACAGCCAGCATCCCTGTGGTGTCAGAACCTGGGCTGCTCATCACTGAAACTGCAGAGATGCCAAGGTATCCATGTCACTTTGAGGGGTGTCCCAGTTCATTGAATCTAGAGACACATCACGACTAGAGCCGAGCAACTCCGCCTTGTTTATTTCCCCAGATTCTTCGACCTTGAAGGAATTCCTAAATTCATCTCCTGTGCCCTTTTTCTAATGTGGGAACTCAGCTTGAAGGAGAGCCTCCTTCTTAGTCATGCAGGAGGACCGCTGCCTGGGATGGCTGGGACAGAAGAGGCCAGCAAATAGGAGCTCTATGGAGATGAGCTCTGTGGGGCTGGAACTGAGTCAGACTGAGTCAAAGTAGGGTATACTGGCAGTGGAGTGGAGACAGCTGGGGTGGTTGGGAGTCATGGGGTGGCTCAGGTTTTGGAGAGAGGTCTAGGTCCTCTGATAGGGTGGAGTCAGGTGACAGAAAGCCAGGTCTACTTGACAAAGAAGATTTAGGATCTGAGTGTGCTCGAGTAGGCAAGTGAAGGGTATGAAAGGCTATTTGTTCATTGGGAATGTGGAATCCAGTGGGGGAAGAAGTGCTTTGGTGGCAGAGAGGTACCCAGTGGTAAGGGTGAAAGGAAGGAAAAAAAGAGGGTGGTCGAATCTGGTAACCAGGCTCTGGTAACACGGAGAAGGTCCACAGTGAATGGAAAAAAAGGAGGAGTTGAGGGGAGATAGGTCTTGAAATAAAGAAGACACTGGTGGCAAAGATGAGAAAACTCATGATGGGGCAACAAGGGATATGTGAAAGATAAAATGAGCCCAGTAGCAAGGGGAGCTCTGGAGGTAGAGGAAATAAAGCCACTACTAAGAGTGGAAAAGGCAAAGACAGGGACCAATGGCAGAGTAGTGGCAGAGGGAAGCCAATGATGGGGGGAAAGAAGTGAATGGAATGTGAAGTTAGGAAGCCATGAGGAGGAGAGAGACAATGAGTGTGAAGATGCCAGAGCCAGGCTGGGCTGGGTGCAAAGCTGAGAGGGTCACTTCTTGGCCAGTGCAGGGGCTCACACAGAGAGGCCGCTAGTTGGTTGTCCCAGGGATCTGGTGAGAGCCTGAGAGTCAGAGAGGACACAGTGAGAGGAACTGTAGAAGCCAAGGCGGACCCAGAGGAACAGTCATTTTCCACAGCCTCCAATAACTGGTCAGTAACTGGTCAGCCTTGGAGGTCGCACATTGGCATAGCT
>NW_006159920.1:3215742-3221832 GCF_000334495.1 Tupaia belangeri chinensis
AGGAATCTTGACCCAATGGTTTGTGTCATCAAAGTGTTGCAAGAGACCAAGAACAAGCTACACAACTGGAAACAGGACAGCCTAAGAAAGCCAGGCAGCCTGGCTGGTTAGGAGCACCAGAAGCCTAGTTTCCCACTGCCATGTATCAACTCTAGAAGAAAGTCCCTCACATGTGCACAAGAGAACATGTTAAAAAATGTTTGCATCAGTGTCGTTGGCCATAACAAAATACATTTTCATCATGCAATAAAGCAGATAGGCCCAGGCATGCTGGTGCGCACTGCCAAGTCACTGTGCTTCACAGACTGGGCCATGTGGGAGGCCCAGGTTTAATTCCTAACCCAACCTAAAGGCCAAGCATAGTGGTATACAGCTGTAATCCCAGACACCAGGAAGGCCGAGGCGGCAGGATCACACTCAGAGCTGGCCTGGGCAACAGAGTAGGATCCTGTCTGAAAAAGAGCTGGGTGTGGTAATGCATGCCTGATCGGGACTGAGAAGCCCTGCTCTAAAATAATAATAATAACAATAAATAAATAAAAGATAAAAGTAGGAAAGGAAGAGGGAGGGAGAGAGAGAGAGACAGAGGAGAAGGAATCTAGATGGTAGCAGAATTTGAACAAATTAGAACTACAACTAGTAACAACAACAACAAAACCCTCCAAAAAAATTAAACAAAAAAGATGCAGAAAGACATTCAGAGTATAATATCATTTATATAATGCTTAACATCTGCAAAACAATGCCATTATTTTTGATGCATGCATGAGTAGTATAAGCATAAAGACTTATACAAGAATAATAAAATGATAAACATTAAATTCTGGATAATGGTAGGGTGGAAATATGAAGAAAAGTACAGTAAGGGAAGAACTTTTGGCTGTATTTTTCTAAAAGCTTTTTTTTCAGTTTTTGCTATAGGGAGCCAGAGAGAGAAAGAGAAAAGGAGAGAGAAAGCACCGCTTTATCCCTCTCCCCACCCAAGGGGAATGGCCACACCACAATCCCTTCTCTTCCATCCTCCTCTAAGGATGTGGGGCATACATGCACATGCACCTGTTGTGTTTTTCAAGTCACCAGGTCCAGGGATTGAGCCATGCAGCTGGCCATGTGGGATCCAGCTGCCTAATTTCAATGCCACCTTCTGACCCCCTGTATTTGTAATGTTTTAACCTGGGGGATAGACGTAGTGATCATCTTTATATTATTGTAATGCATTTTTTATTTTCCTTTCTTTTTTAGAATTATTTCCTTTATTTTATTTAACATTATTGTTATTTTTGAAATTTGACCAGAGCAAAACAGAGAGAGAGAGAAAACCGCCAGGTCTAGTACTCAAACCATGGTCAGCTATGTGGAAGTCCAGTGTCCCCAACCACCACACCACCTGCCTGCCCTTCTCTTTTTCTTTTTTAATTTGCCAGAGGGCACATGTGCTTGCTGGGGGAAAGAGAGAGAGGGAGACTAAGAGAGAGAGAGAGAGTGAGAGAGAGTGAGAAAGTACCATGTGGGATGGTCACACCACAATCCCTTTTCTTCCATTTCTACCTCCTTTCTGGGATTTTAGGCATGCACAGTGTATCTTTCAAGCTTCAGGTCTGGGACTGCACAGTTGGCCATGTGGGATCCAGCTGCCTTAGCCATGACGCCACCAGCTGGCCCAGTTCCCCTCCGCTGTTGCTTGCATTTTACTACTCAAATGAATTAAGGAAAAGATGGGATGAGGTAGTGGTATCATTTCAAAAGTAGTGAACCAAGGCCTCTTCTGTTGGAAACAGAACTTGAAATAAATTAGGTTTGGTTCAGTCTGGAGTATTAATTGGATTTAATTATTTATGAGCTAAGTGTTATAAGGGTCCATGATCCTTAAAAGAGCTAATCACATTTCAAAGGGCATTGAAAACCATATAAATGCAATAAAGTTGCATAGTCTATTCATCAGCACATTATTTTAAAGGCCTGTGGAAGAAGTAGTCTATTTAACATTCTACGAACTAGTCTAGACTTGTGGGTCAGACTTGTACAATGTCATTTAATACCCATGGAAATTACACACACACCACAATACATACTTCATAAAGACACATGCAAATTTAATGACATATATTTCAAATACCTTCATGGATGACTCTCTGGAGGATGATGGTACATGCGGAAAAATAAAAGCGATAGAAAATAAGAGCAGGGCTTTCTATAAACCAACAATGGTTATTTGCTATGAGTTGAAGAGTATGATTATGCCAACTCTCAGCACCTAAGGTTAAAGACAACGCCACCACCAAAAAACCTGGTCCCTTATCCTTAAGGGGCTTATAAATTAGGGGACAGAGGACTTGGTAATATAATCATGCCAGTTTGTAAGATCCTAAGAATGTCTGGTTTGTTAGCAGAAGAAACTGCACGATAATCTCTCACTTCATTTGTCTGTTTACCCTAATACATTAGTAATTTGGTTATAAGAAAAATTTGGAGGGTTGGGGGGCCAGCCATGATGGTGTGTGCTGTTAATATGCTGGGCTCTGCAGGCCAGGACCACATGGCAAGGCAGGGTTTGTTTCTCGATCCATCCTAAAAGCCGGTGGCAAATGCCTGCCTGAAATTCCAAGTAGGAGGCTGACAGTCTTAATTTTTTTTTTTCCCTGAAAAAAAATCATAATGTGTTCATTGGAAGGTATTTAATATTATGGGACTTCAGAAAGTTTGTGAAGAAAAAAAATGGAATTAAAGTACAACTTTGTTTTGGTGCAAACAGTTTTGAAATCCATGCATAATTTTTTCACATTATGCATTTTCCATAATCCTTATGATTGTCCCTTGCACCATTCACTACCTTTGAAACAATTGCACTTGGCTACAGGTAAGAACTGAGGTTCTTTTTGTTTTTTTTAAAGAGAGATTTTTGCTATAGTGTGAGTGTGCTCGCTGGAGAGACAGAGAGACAGGGAGACAGAGAAATCTCCTTCCTGCCTCCAGAGGGGATGACCAGGCTGCAATCCCTTCTCCACTCTCCTCTGGGATTTTGGGCATTCACATACACATACCTGCTGTGAGTTCAAGTTGCCGAGTCGGCAACCCAAACCGCAGTCAACTACATGGGAGTCCAGCGACATAACTATTACGCCATTTGCTGGTCCCCAAGAACTGAGGTTCTTACTCCTTAAGGAAAAAGAGAGTCCTAGTGAAGGAGCTAATGTCCTGGCATAGGCAGACAGGAGCTCTCTCTATTTTGTTGGAATGAACAAAATTTACAGGCAAATATCCAAATAATGCTAGACATGACATGCAAGAATTCAGGCTGAATCAACATGTTGTCTTAGTTTCATTATTAGGAGCATCATGGCTGAGGTACTGGACTTCCATGTGGCCCACCATGGTTCAAGTCCAGGACTTGGTGGCTTAAAACTTATACTGGATGTGTGCATGTGCATGCCCAAAATCTTGAGAAGAGAATGGAGAAGAGATTGCAGTGTGACCATCTCCCTGGGATGGGGAGAGGATGTCTCACTTTCTGTCTCTCTGTCTCTCTAGCAGTGCACATATTATAGCAAAAATGTCTCTCAAAGAATGTAGCTTGATTTAGACAAGACAGATGTGTCTTAATCTCTCACATCACTGTGCAGCAAGTCAGGATGCTCCCTCACAAACTCCTCTCCAAGGGGGACTCAGGGCTCTTGGCTCCCTCATCTAGAACACATGGCTTTGAAGAGAAGGAAACAACAGGAGCAGACTAGATATTTTCAGAGCCCGGCTGAAGGGGGCTTATATCACTCCCCTCCCCTTCCATTCCACTGGATAAAAGCCAGTATAGACACTTCGCTGTGACTGTGGAGTGGGTTGTAGTCTTCTCTAATGCCCAGAAGTGCAAGCACAATATAATGCTTCATGCTAGCTAGTCTACCTTCAACGGGTACCATGAACATTACTGAAGAAATAAAAAACTGATACCCTTTATTGCTATTGTGACAACAGAGAATCTGTGATTACTTATCACAGAAACGAAATGCAAACCACTGAAACAACTGGTTCTGCCTTTCAGACTGACATCAACAGTAAATCTAAGTTTAAAAAGAACAAAAATCTAGCCCAATTTTTCCCTAATTAAGTAAAAGCTCAGTAAACTTGTAGAATGTATGATATTCCTGATGGGACATATCTCACAGTGATCAACAAACCTCATATTTCATTAAGGTTCATTACTTTGTTTTTTCTCAAATATAGTTTTCAAACCCAAGGTAACTGAATTAACGTGAAAGAGTTTTTTTTTAATTAAACAATTGTTTTTGGTGTGAATTTTATTTTATTTTTAAATTTCTTGCCAAAGGGCACTTGTGCTTGCCAGAGAGAGACAGAAGGAAAGAGGGAGAAGGGGAAACACCCTACAACAGACGTGGTCATGCCACAATCCTTCCATTTTTCCACCCATCAGAGTTTGGGGCATGCACACATATGCGTCCAGTTTTTCTTTCAAGCTGCTGAGTCCAGGATTTGAACCACACTGTCAGTCATGTGGAATCTAGCTCCCCTAACCAGCAGGCAACAGGGCTGGCCTCTGTGAATTTTAAAAAGAAGAAAGAAAATAAATAAATAAATAAATAAATTGTATGTAGCAGGAAAAACTGGAAAAAATACTCTACCTACTGGCCTCCACAGAGCTTAAAGAAAGGCCTCCCTTTGGGTTCTTGCAAAGCTCAGAGAAAAAAATAGCCAGTTAAGGGGCCAATGGGTGGGGCTGGCAGGTAGTTGGGTGGTTAAGGTGCTGGACTCCCACATGGCCTACCGTGGTTAGTCTCGGGCCTGGCGGCTTGCTTTCTCACTTTCCCTTGCTCTATATTTCTCTGATCAAATTTAAAAATAATAACAATAATAATAATAACTTAAATAATTCTTTAATAAAAGGAGGGGGGGCAGCAAGTGTCATGGTGGCTGAGGCACTGGACTCCCACATGGTCAACCATGGTTTGAGTCTCAAACCTGGTGGCTTCCTTTCTTACTCTCTCTCTCTCTGTCTCTCTCTCTGCATATGCCCTATAGCAAACTTAAAAATAATAATAATAAATACATCAAATACATAATTTTTTAAACGGCCAGTTAAAGGAAATCAGAATGCCCAGAAAATCAAAAGAGTGCTTCTCTCAACATTTTCTGCAAAAGTAATTATCAGTTGGAGAAGTGCCCTTTCTATCCTCTTCACTTACAACGGACAAATCTGCAGAGGCTGGGCCTTGCAACCATGATGTGCACCAAGAGTAGTGATGTATAAGTCCTTTTACATGATGGAATCCTTTATTACTGCTACCGTTAATATGAATACCATACTATTCCAACTCCTGTAGGTAACTGCGCTTACTGAGTTTGTCAAAACAACCCAGTATAGAGAAATCATGATGTTCTTCATACAGAAAGAGAAACTAAAGCACAAGAAGTTAGGTAACTTGCCCAAGGTTGCACAACTAATAGCTACTAGCAGTCTGGAGCAAGGATTTGTGATCCAGATCTGTTTGCTTCACTTACTTAAGCATTCAGCAGCTTGGTCTCATTGGCTTTAATACCTAACAGTGATTAATTATAAACACTGATTAGCAACCAAAAAAAATGTAAGAAAATTATAGTTATCTGTCATTCTACTATCAAGAAGTAACCACTATTAATTTATTGCTGTAATTTCCTTCAAGCCTTTTTTCCCCCATACCCTTGGGTCAAAATAGAGGTGTCATTCTTTTTTGTTTTAATTATCTTACTGAAATTTAATTTGCATAGCATATAAATCACTTATGTAAAGCGTACAAATTTTTTAATACAACTTTGACAGAGTTGAACAACGCTCATTCCGATCTAATTTTAGACTATTTTTATCATTCCTAAATAAAGCCTTATATGGGTTCTGCAAACTTCCTACCCACCCTCAGCTCTGGGTAACCACTAATCCACTTTCTGTCCTCAGAGATTTGCCTATTCCAGATATTTCTATAAATGGAATCATACAATTTGTGATCCTTTGTAACCATCTTGTTTCGCTCCGCATGTTTTCAAAGTTCATCCATGTTGTAGTATATAACAAAGCTTCATTCCATTGAATAATATTCCATTGTA
>NW_006159920.1:3223887-3239380 GCF_000334495.1 Tupaia belangeri chinensis
CACATACCTGCTGTGAGTTCAAGTTGCCGAGTCGGCAACCCAAACCGCAGTCAACTACATGGGAGTCCAGCGACATAACTATTACGCCATTTGCTGGTCCCCAAGAACTGAGGTTCTTACTCCTTAAGGAAAAAGAGAGTCCTAGTGAAGGAGCTAATGTCCTGGCATAGGCAGACAGGAGCTCTCTCTATTTTGTTGGAATGAACAAAATTTACAGGCAAATATCCAAATAATGCTAGACATGACATGCAAGAATTCAGGCTGAATCAACATGTTGTCTTAGTTTCATTATTAGGAGCATCATGGCTGAGGTACTGGACTTCCATGTGGCCCACCATGGTTCAAGTCCAGGACTTGGTGGCTTAAAACTTATACTGGATGTGTGCATGTGCATGCCCAAAATCTTGAGAAGAGAATGGAGAAGAGATTGCAGTGTGACCATCTCCCTGGGATGGGGAGAGGATGTCTCACTTTCTGTCTCTCTGTCTCTCTAGCAGTGCACATATTATAGCAAAAATGTCTCTCAAAGAATGTAGCTTGATTTAGACAAGACAGATGTGTCTTAATCTCTCACATCACTGTGCAGCAAGTCAGGATGCTCCCTCACACACTCCTCTCCAAGGGGGACTCAGGGCTCTTGGCTCCCTCATCTAGAACACATGGCTTTGAAGAGAAGGAAACAACAGGAGCAGACTAGATATTTTCAGAGCCCGGCTGAAGGGGGCTTATATCACTCCCCTCCCCTTCCATTCCACTGGATAAAAGCCAGTATAGACACTTCGCTGTGACTGTGGAGTGGGTTGTAGTCTTCTCTAATGCCCAGAAGTGCAAGCACAATATAATGCTTCATGCTAGCTAGTCTACCTTCAACGGGTACCATGAACATTACTGAAGAAATAAAAAACTGATACCCTTTATTGCTATTGTGACAACAGAGAATCTGTGATTACTTATCACAGAAACGAAATGCAAACCACTGAAACAACTGGTTCTGCCTTTCAGACTGACATCAACAGTAAATCTAAGTTTAAAAAGAACAAAAATCTAGCCCAATTTTTCCCTAATTAAGTAAAAGCTCAGTAAACTTGTAGAATGTATGATATTCCTGATGGGACATATCTCACAGTGATCAACAAACCTCATATTTCATTAAGGTTCATTACTTTGTTTTTTCTCAAATATAGTTTTCAAACCCAAGGTAACTGAATTAACGTGAAAGAGTTTTTTTTTAATTAAACAATTGTTTTTGGTGTGAATTTTATTTTATTTTTAAATTTCTTGCCAAAGGGCACTTGTGCTTGCCAGAGAGAGACAGAAGGAAAGAGGGAGAAGGGGAAACACCCTACAACAGACGTGGTCATGCCACAATCCTTCCATTTTTCCACCCATCAGAGTTTGGGGCATGCACACATATGCGTCCAGTTTTTCTTTCAAGCTGCTGAGTCCAGGATTTGAACCACACTGTCAGTCATGTGGAATCTAGCTCCCCTAACCAGCAGGCAACAGGGCTGGCCTCTGTGAATTTTAAAAAGAAGAAAGAAAATAAATAAATAAATAAATAAATTGTATGTAGCAGGAAAAACTGGAAAAAATACTCTACCTACTGGCCTCCACAGAGCTTAAAGAAAGGCCTCCCTTTGGGTTCTTGCAAAGCTCAGAGAAAAAAATAGCCAGTTAAGGGGCCAATGGGTGGGGCTGGCAGGTAGTTGGGTGGTTAAGGTGCTGGACTCCCACATGGCCTACCGTGGTTAGTCTCGGGCCTGGCGGCTTGCTTTCTCACTTTCCCTTGCTCTATATTTCTCTGATCAAATTTAAAAATAATAACAATAATAATAATAACTTAAATAATTCTTTAATAAAAGGAGGGGGGGCAGCAAGTGTCATGAGGGCTGAGGCACTGGACTCCCACATGGTCAACCATGGTTTGAGTCTCAAACCTGGTGGCTTCCTTTCTTACTCTCTCTCTCTCTGTCTCTCTCTCTGCATATGCCCTATAGCAAACTTAAAAATAATAATAATAAATACATCAAATACATAATTTTTTAAACGGCCAGTTAAAGGAAATCAGAATGCCCAGAAAATCAAAAGAGTGCTTCTCTCAACATTTTCTGCAAAAGTAATTATCAGTTGGAGAAGTGCCCTTTCTATCCTCTTCACTTACAACGGACAAATCTGCAGAGGCTGGGCCTTGCAACCATGATGTGCACCAAGAGTAGTGATGTATAAGTCCTTTTACATGATGGAATCCTTTATTACTGCTACCGTTAATATGAATACCATACTATTCCAACTCCTGTAGGTAACTGCGCTTACTGAGTTTGTCAAAACAACCCAGTATAGAGAAATCATGATGTTCTTCATACAGAAAGAGAAACTAAAGCACAAGAAGTTAGGTAACTTGCCCAAGGTTGCACAACTAATAGCTACTAGCAGTCTGGAGCAAGGATTTGTGATCCAGATCTGTTTGCTTCACTTACTTAAGCATTCAGCAGCTTGGTCTCATTGGCTTTAATACCTAACAGTGATTAATTATAAACACTGATTAGCAACCAAAAAAAATGTAAGAAAATTATAGTTATCTGTCATTCTACTATCAAGAAGTAACCACTATTAATTTATTGCTGTAATTTCCTTCAAGCCTTTTTTCCCCCATACCCTTGGGTCAAAATAGAGGTGTCATTCTTTTTTGTTTTAATTATCTTACTGAAATTTAATTTGCATAGCATATAAATCACTTATGTAAAGCGTACAAATTTTTTAATACAACTTTGACAGAGTTGAACAACGCTCATTCCGATCTAATTTTAGACTATTTTTATCATTCCTAAATAAAGCCTTATATGGGTTCTGCAAACTTCCTACCCACCCTCAGCTCTGGGTAACCACTAATCCACTTTCTGTCCTCAGAGATTTGCCTATTCCAGATATTTCTATAAATGGAATCATACAATTTGTGATCCTTTGTAACCATCTTGTTTCGCTCCGCATGTTTTCAAAGTTCATCCATGTTGTAGTATATAACAAAGCTTCATTCCATTGAATAATATTCCATTGTATGGATATACCACAGTTCATTTATCCCTTCCTCTGCTGATGGACACTTGGGTTGTTCCTACTCTGCTATTATGTATAATGCTGCTATGAACATTCATAAATTGTGTATAAGTTTTTTTTGTCATATATTTTAATTTCTCCTAGGAATGTAATTGTTGGCTCACACAGTGGCACTATAGTTAACATTCTGAGGAATTTTCCACTGTTTTCCAAAGCAGCTGCACCATCTTACATTCCTACCAGCAGTGTGCAAGGGTTCTAATTTCTCCATATCCTTGTCAACACTAGTTGGTCAATCTTTTATGATTACAGCCATCCTAGTAGGTGTGAAGTGGTATCTCACCATGGTTTTGATTTACAGTTCCCTAATGATTAATGATATTAAGTATCTTTGAATGTTCTTTTTGGCCATTTACATATCATCTTTGAAGAAATGGGGTTTTTTTATCGTCAAATTGTCTTTGATCAGATATTTGATTTGTGAATATTTTCTGTCATTCTGTGGGTTGTCTTTTCATTTTCTTTTTCTTTCTTTCTTTTTTTTTTAAAAAAAAATTTGTGATAGGGCACATGTGCTCACCCGAAAGAGAGAGAGAGAGGAAAAAGTGAAAAAGAACTCCCCAAGAGGATGACCATGCTACAATCTCTTCTCCTCCATTCTCTTGGGATTTGGGACACATAAGCATACATGCCCAGCTGTTTTTCAAGCTGCTGGGTCTGGGACTCTAACTGTGCAGTGGGATTCAGCCATCATTACCACCAACCCTCTCGGCTGCCCCTCTTTTCATTTTCTTGATGATGTCTTTTGAAGCTTAAAATGTCTTAATTTTCATAAACTCCAATTATCAATTTTTTCATTGTTGTTTGTACCTTCTGTGTCCTATCCAAGAAGGTCAAGCCTTTATTTATTTTAGATTTTTGCTATAGAGCACATGCACGTGCTGGAGAGAGACCGAGAGGGAAAATGAGAAACCACTCCAAAGAGGGGATAGACACACCACAGACCTTTCTCCTCTTGGGATTTAGGGTACACATGCATACACGTTCAGCGTGTGCATGTGTGTATATATATATATATATATATATACTGAATTGAAGTCTGTAAATCAGTGAGTTCCCTCCCCCAACCTCATTAAACAGAAGAAGGGCAAATGGGGTGAAAAGATAGATATTAGGCACATATTCATGTACATAAGGTATTATTATGACTTGATATTGCTCATGTTAAAATTTTATAGCTAAATTCCTATCACTTAAAAGACATCTTTTAGTATGCAATTATTTTAAATATAGCCTATTATTTTAATTATCTCTAATTAAAAGCACTTTCACATATCAATGTGTATTTTAATAAAAAGGAACTTTGAATTCTTTCCATTTTATAATATAGTTTCTATTTCTCTCTTCAAAGTAATTTTATGTGTAGGCAATAAGTCTCAAGGAGTTCCTTTAGATAAGCTATGAATTTTAAAACTAACTCACATTTTTATTTTATTGTGCTACAAAAATAAATGTTAAAAGACTTCCTTAAGTGTTTTTTGCCTTCACTAAGTACTTTTCTTTTATCTGATTATTCACATGCTGCTTTCAATGAATACTAACTACTTCTATTTGGCATTCTATTTTACACTGAGATGGTAGATTTACCATATTCTAATTATCATTATTACTTCATTACCTAGGTAGTCTTCAGAGACCACAGAATGTGTCCTGTTATTTGCAGTTATGATCAATGATGGCTACCTGGAATTAATGCATGATTAAGCTGAATCATGCATATCCTGATTCAGATGCTTACCTTAAAAATCTAGAAGTATGAAGGCTTTCGGGGTACATTCAGAATATATTTCTTCTTCAATCCTTTCAAGAGAGCTCATCAGAAGTTTACAATATAATATCCATTTACTTACTATTCGACTTTGACTTTTTCTCTTTCATATTTTCATTAATTTATTATTCTGGGACCTATTTGAGAATCTCTGCGGTTGGGCACTTATTTCAATCAAAATGAGGCAAAGTCCACCTTGCTTTCTCTGCTCCTCTTCCTTCCTCATTGCAGCGAGCCTTTTCCATGGATGGTCCCTTCTTTCTTCCCCCATTACTATCTAAACACCAAGGCCTCTCCCATTCCCACCTTATTCCCTCCTCATCTTCTGTCTTCCTCGTCCTTTCTTTGAATACCACCAAATATCTAGCCACGTCATTAGTTTAACAAAAACTTTATTTGTCTCAACTCCTCTTTTCTTCATAGTTATATCTGTTGCTTTTATTTTCTTACAATATCAAAGTTGAAATTTATTTTCATTATGAAATATGCAAAAAAAAAAAAGCACCAAGAACTGTCCACCACCTGTTATGTGATTTCCAGAGGTAGCCACTATCAATTTATTGTTTGTTTTTTTTAGGTCTTTTTTGATGAAAAAAATTCTTGGCCCAGCTCTGTGTCCCAGCTCTGTGGCACTGCTTAAGAGAAGCCCGATCCCATGTGGGGAACTTGGTTTGACTCCTCAGCCTGGTCAACCTAAAACACAGTGGGGCACATGTGCAAGCGCCCCCAGTCTGACAGGTTGGAGGACTGGAGGAAGAGGGTCACAAAGTGCCCAGACCCTGCGGACATACCCCTCTCTCTCACTGTCATGTGTATGCCTGCTGTCAATCATGAATAAAGGAAAAAAGATTTAATTATTACACAAATCAGGATCATTCTAGACACATTTTGCATCTAGCTTTTTCACTCATGAGCATTTGAATTTATGTAAAATTTTAAACATATAACTGAAAACAAATTAAAATATGTACTAGAAAAACAGGGTGAAGAAAATGAAAACCACGCATAGTTTTATCATTCCAAGATAATAATTTTTAATATTGTGATCTATTTCTGGCCTTCTTTTCCCTATGAACATATATTTTCTAGAAATTGGATCATAATCTATACACATTTTATAAAATATAGTATTCTGGGTGAACATTTCCAACATTTCCTCAACGTTCACCGAGTATTTAGCATGTTCTGGTTTTAGGGCAAATGGTGACCTACATGGAAAATGTCTTTTCCCTTTGAAGTTTACATCCTAGTGGGGAAGAAAAACAAAAAGTAAACAAATAAATCGATATGACAGCCCTTGGGATAAGTACTACTGAATAAACGAACAGGGTAAGAATAGAAACTGATGGGAAAGGTGTTGGCTCCTGTGCACGGGGTGGTCGGAGAAGGAAAGCTCTCTGAGTAGTTGCTTGAGCAGACACCTAAAGGAAAAATAAATTCTTTTTTCCTGGATTTAAAAAAGTAGTACATCTTAGCTAGTGATTTCTTTTTTTTCATTCTAATGAAATATCTGCCTTTGTTCCCATCGTTTGTATTATTTTTCTTTTGGTTTTCAATGTTTTTTTTTTTCTTTTTTAAAAATTATTTATTTAATTTTATTTCATTGTTATTATTATCATCATTATTTTAATTTGCTACAGGGCACATGCACTCGCCAGAGAGAGACAGTGAGAAAGAGAGAGAGTGTGAGAAAGCAAGCTGCCAGGTCTGGGACTTGAACTGTGGTCAGCCATGTGGGAGTTCAGTGTTTTAACCACCATACCACCTGCTGGCCCTGGTTTAATTTTTTTTTAAAGTAAGTTTAATTTCCATGAGCAAGAGACAGAGAGAAAGAGACAGCACCCAACTGGGGCTTGATGCCACAATCTGCCCCCAGCATCAGCCAGCCCCAGATCACAGGCACTCATGTAACCAATGCGCTCACAAACCTGGAACCTTCCCCTGTGGGTCACCTCACAGTTGCATTTCACCTCTGTGCCACGATCCGGGCCCTTATATGTCTGAAAGAGCATCCCTACATTATGTCAGCTTCGGCCCACGGGAATCCCAGGCCTACTCCTAGCAGCACTGTGTGTAAGGGAGACGAAAAGACACACTCTTAGGGAAGAGCAGTGTTGGGTGGCAGTCCTTGGGTGGTTACCAGCTCAGCAGACCAGAAACCCAGCCTGGCAGTGGAAAAGTCTGAAAATGGATTTGCATTACAGAATTCCAGGCAGCTTTAGGATCTAGAGGCCACAGGTACACCTGAAAGTGCGACTGAAAATAGGGAGTTTGGGTTGACTCTGTGCATAAGAAAAAGTTCTATCCTGGATTCTGCTGAGCAACTCCCTCCCCACCTTGGCTGATGGAACTTGGTTTACTCAAACTCACTGTAGGAGCTTCACTATCAATAATTTCCCGTCTTCAGACATCTCTTTTATTTTCCAACAAGTCAAAGACTTCTGAAAATGAAATGTCTGCTTGCATTCAGATAAGCCCCTCTTCGTTTTCACGTGTTAGTTTATTTCTAGACTTAAAGAATTTTGAAACCCAGACCAATTTCTGCAGAAAGTGAAAGATTGGAAGGCAGTCAGGAGATGACAGAAATGAAAGTCTGGGTCCTGCTGAGGCCTTAATCCTATTAGAGGAGACATTTGCTTGGCAGACTCTCAGCCTAGAAGCCAGGCAGAACACCCAGGGATGCGGTAGCGTTTGAATGTCACATTCTGTGGACTCCTCTGTCTACAGTCCGCACAAATACTGCGGTGGAGCCCTAGCACTCGTTCGGCTGCCTTTGAGTCTTACTGCCAAGATCTCTGTAGCTGCATGGATCCTGTATTGCATTGATAATATGGAACGGTCTCTAGAAATAGCTTCCTGTGGAATTTTTTTTAATAAAACAATTCTCAGAGGAGTTAAAGGTAGCAATAGATCATAAGCAATTACTTCATCATAACCAAAACTTTCCCACATTTTTAGAATAACGTTGCTGGAAAACCTTTCCCTTGATTTTTCTAAGCCTTTTCAGCCTTGCTTATATTCATATATATTTAATTTATAATTATATATGTGTATATATGTGTGTGTGTGTGTGTGTGTGTATATATATATATCGCAACACTGAATACCAGTGCAGCCTATAGCGCTCTACCCATGGGTTTTCAGCACTGGCTACAAGTTAGACTAACCTGGAGAGTTTTAAACCCTATCAGTGCCAAGGCCCCGTTCCCAGAGATTCTGGTTCAGTTGTTTTGGAGTGGGGCCCTGGTCCTAATCTTTTTTTTTTTTTTTTCTTTCCTTGAGAGATTTTTGCTATAGGGTGCCTGCGCCCACCAGAAAGACAGAGAGAGACAGAGAGACAGAAAGTGAGAAATCACCCCCCAGGGAGGATGGCCGCGCCTCAATCCCTTCTCTTCCATTCTCCTCTCGGGATCTTGGGCATGCACGCACACACACGCACCTGGCGTGTTTAAGCCACCGGACTCGAACCGTGGTTGACTATATGGGGGTCCAGCAACATAGCCATTCTGCTGGTCCCTCGGTCCTGATCATTTTTAAGCTCCTCAGGCAGTTAAACAGGATAAGAGCCATTGCACCTGGGGAAAGACAGGCAAGGACGTTGATCTGCTGTTTTTCCGGAGAGTAAAGTGGCAGCAAAAACAGCTCTAATGCAGGGCATTCGGCCCCGAGGTTTCCAGTTTCCAGTGCTAAGATGCTGGTGGCACCTCCTCCCTTTTCCTCATCGTAAGGGACTTAGGGCTTGAGATGGAGGGCACGTGGGATCTGTGGGGTGTTACCTTCAGCTCAGGCTATGAAGGTAACTGGCATAGGATGTGTTCTAAGCTGAAATGCTCGAGTATGAGATGTGGCCCACGAGAATGAGGAAGTACTCAAGAATATGTTTTTTGACTTTGCAATGGAAAAGGAAAGGGAGACACATATAAAACGATCCAGTGGGGGCTGCCGTGGGAGATGAGCTCAGCTCACATAGCACTGGGCACAAGGAGGCGCATACTCACAGTAGAGGCCTGCGGGAGAGGACCTGGAGAGCCCACCCACAGGCATGCAGCGAAGAACAAAGGGCAATGAAAACACCTGCTTCAATTAAGTCTGGAGTAAGAGGTTCAAGGGAGGAAAGCCGGGCTCCCACTTGGAGCCATCTACATAATATTGATGGATGACAGTAGAAAGTGAAACTCCACAACTTTTATTTCTGTTTACTCTGTCAAGGAGAATGATCATTGTACTGAAAAGACGGAATGATTTTCGGCAAAAAGAAACTGCAAACTAGTACAGAAAGTTTAACTGAAAAAATATCCCAAAACAGCTAGGAAAGTTTTAAAAATAATAATAACAATAATAAAGCAAGGAAAGTGGAACTAGATTAGTGCAGTAGAAAAGAAGGTATAGCATCCGCACACATTCTGAAATGTTCTACATAGCAAAAGTGGCATTTCTGTGAGGAAAGGATGAAGTGCTTAAAAGCATGTTGGCGAGTGTGGCTATTTTAAAAATCAAAAATCTGAATTCCAACCTCATTCTCTAAATCAAAATAAATTTGTGAGATGTTTAAAAACACTGGGGAAAAAACATAAATAAGTGTATATATTACCTTGAAATGAAAAAGAATGTCCTATATCTACATATCTGTACACACACATATGCACAAGTTACATAAATACACAGGCATACTGCATATTTGTTTATAAGCTCCCTCCCACCAAAAAAGGCTAAGAAGTTTGGAAGGATACATACCAAACTTGACAGTAGTTATTTCTGGGTTGTGAAATTGGAAGGCAACAAAGTGAGACCATTTCTCTGTGTGTGTGTGTGTGTGTGTGTGTCTGTGCATGCATGCATATGTGTGTGTGTGCTTATAGATATATACATATAACTGTATCTATGTATTAGTTATATATTAGCTCTTTTTTTTTTTTTTTACAGAGACGTATAGAAAACGATCATTTTTTTAAAGTCATGACTGGTTAAGAGTTTGAAGAAAAGAACATCCTTGCTCTAAGTAATTTCAAGCTTTTTGGCCCACACAAATCTCCCCCACTCGTTGGTCATCAGAGAGGACGGAACTCTGAATGTGCCTGAGGACTGGTGTTGCATCTGGGCTTGGCCACTCTTGTGACACTGGGCCAATGACATAGCCTCCTTGAGCCTCGGCCTCCTGGTCTCAACACCATGGGGTTATGGGACCATTAAGAAATGGGGTTAAATGTGCTCCTGGCTGGCAGAAACTGGAGGTGGATGGAGGAGTGAGGACTATTGGGGGTGCTCCCAGGCCCCAGTCTCTCTCTCATGGAAAAAAAAAAAAGAATAAATTTAAAATGAAAATTAAAGGTTTATCTTTTGGAAAAAAGGTATGGACAGTTCTAAAAACTCAAATTTTCAAAAAGATGGACGAAAAGGAAATAACTACTTTGAATAATTAGAATTGTGGATATTGTGGGACCAGCAGATGAACTCCCACATAATCGATCACCATTCAAGTCCTGAACACGGCAGCTTAAAACACATGGGGTGGGTGTGTGTGTGTGTGTGTGTGCCCAAAAATCCAGAGAGGAGGAGAAGGGATTGCTGCATAGCCATCCCCCGGGGGGTGATTTCTTGCTTTCTGTCTCTCTGAAGAGCACATGCACCCTATAGCAAAAATCTCTCTAACAACAACCACAACAAAATAGAATTGTGGATATCGAGTTCTAATTTTCTGAATGACACTTGTGAGCTCTCTTGCAGATTGGCACAGAAGCATCCCCATTTCAGCACAAGGCAATCATCACCTTGCACGGGCATCTGCGATCTCCTGAGCTCCCTGTGTATGGGGCCAAAACACTGGCTGTGCGAGAGGGACTCCTGGATCTGCACGGTACGGTGGCCAATGGCTCAGGTTTGAGAGTCTCCAGGAATCCAGGCATAATTCGGATAACCCTTTCTGAGTGAAAACTGGCCATGTTTCTTATGTCTGTGAAAATAATCTCTTTTCTCTTCTTTACCTCTTCCCTCCCCTTATCCAGGCCAGTCCAGGCTCCTTTCCTCTGTCAAGGCTCAGAACCAAGGTTACTCTGGGAAGCAATTCTGGTCTTCTCTATACCCTTCCTCTCACCTCTTTCCATGTACTTCTGAACGCTTTTTGTCTTATCTGAACTTAGCACAGTACGTAGTGACTTTACTAATTCATTAATCTATATAAAAAGGCGAGTGTGGCTATTTTAAAAATCAAAAATCTGAATTCCAACCTCATTCTCTAAATCAAAATAAATTTGTGAGATGTTTAAAAACACTGGGGAAAAAACATAAATAAGTGTATATATTACCTTGAAATGAAAAAGAATGTCCTATATCTACATATCTGTACACACACATATGCACAAGTTACATAAATACACAGGCATACTGCATATTTGTTTATAAGCTCCCTCCCACCAAAAAAGGCTAAGAAGTTTGGAAGGATACATACCAAACTTGACAGTAGTTATTTCTGGGTTGTGAAATTGGAAGGCAACAAAGTGAGACCATTTCTCTGTGTGTGTGTGTGTGTGTGTGTGTCTGTGCATGCATGCATATGTGTGTGTGTGCTTATAGATATATACATATAACTGTATCTATGTATTAGTTATATATTAGCTCTTTTTTTTTTTTTTTTTACAGAGACGTATAGAAAACGATCATTTTTTTAAAGTCATGACTGGTTAAGAGTTTGAAGAAAAGAACATCCTTGCTCTAAGTAATTTCAAGCTTTTTGGCCCACACAAATCTCCCCCACTCGTTGGTCATCAGAGAGGACGGAACTCTGAATGTGCCTGAGGACTGGTGTTGCATCTGGGCTTGGCCACTCTTGTGACACTGGGCCAATGACATAGCCTCCTTGAGCCTCGGCCTCCTGGTCTCAACACCATGGGGTTATGGGACCATTAAGAAATGGGGTTAAATGTGCTCCTGGCTGGCAGAAACTGGAGGTGGATGGAGGAGTGAGGACTATTGGGGGTGCTCCCAGGCCCCAGTCTCTCTCTCATGGAAAAAAAAAAAAGAATAAACTATACCAAAGAAATTGTTTCCAGGGCCAACTCATGGCCGGGTGGTTATGGTAGCTGGACCCCACACGGCTGATATGGTTAAGAGTCCTGGATCCAATAGCATGAGAAACATGCCAGACACACGTGCATGAGTGCCCCAAATTTCAAAAGTTGGGAGAAATGAACGAGAAGGGATTGCGGCGTGACCGTATCCCATGAAGGGTGCACTCCCAGCCCCTCCCTCACTCCCACCCCCTGCAACTGCATGTGCCCTCTGGCAAATACAAAACACTTTTTTTTCCTTCCAAATGGTAAAGGACTATGAAGGGAAATTTGTATTGGCCAGTTACAGGATTCTAGGTGAAACGTTGTCTTTTACAATGTTTTAATTCTTATCGAATTTGTTAGTGACATGAAGCTAAAGACAGAAAACTTGTGCAGTGGTAACACAACCAGACCCACATGGGAAGGTCCTGGGTTTACACTCACGGGCCACCCTATACATGCATAGGCATCCGGCCAGCTGAGGCTGGAGTAGATTACAATGTGAGGTCCCTGTCAGGGGTGCCCGTCTCTCTCACTCTCTGTCTCTCTCTCTCTCATGGAATGAATGAATGAATAAAAAAACCTGTCATAGATAGAAGCAGAATCTAAAACATCCTTATAGGCTAAAATAAAGACACCCGTTTAAATATAAGGTGTAACCGGAGTAACTGTGTCCTTTAATTACATAAAAAATAAAATTTGCAAAGAATTTTAAAATTATAGTCCCAGCAAGATTTTAGGAAAACAAGTGATTTTATATACTCCGTGAGTAAAATAGGTACATTTCTGAAGGAAAATTGACACTACATCACAGGCCTTAAAAATAAGCATATTCTTTGACCCAGAAAGCCACTTCTGAAAATGTATAAAATATGTAAAACCACCCAACCAGGTATGTCCACCCAGCATTTCTTTTTGGAGAGGTTTTTGCTATAGGGCACATGCGCTCACCAGAAAGAGAGAGACAGAGAGACAGAAAGCGAAACCCACCCCCCCCCCCAGGGGGGATGGCCACGCCGCCATCCCTTCTCTTCCATTCTCCTCTCTGGATCTTGGGCACGCACACACACGCTCCCATGTGAGTTTAAGCCGCCAGGTCTAGGACTCGAACCGCAGTCGACTACGTGGGAGTCCAGCGACATAGCCATTACACTAATTGCTGGTCCCCATCCAGCATTATTTATGGTGAAGAATAACCACAAATATTGGATTGTCAGAAAATTCATACATTTTTGCATAGAAAAATATGTCATGACTGTCCCAACAACCCAATAATGTATCTATTTAATAACATGAATTTGTAAGTAAATGATATTTACACAGAATGAAGTATGACATAGCAATGGTTCTCAACTGTGGGCGATTTTTTCCCTCTTGGGACATATGATAAAGTCTGGAGACATTTTCAGTTGTCAGCTGTGGCAGAGGGAAAAGGTGGTACTTCCAGTGAGTACAGGCCAGAGATGCTGCTGAACATCTTACCATGTCCAGGAAAACTCTCCAAAACAAAGAATTATTTGACCCAAAATTGCCAAAGTTGAGAAACCCAGATACATCGTCTTTAAAGATTGGGCCAGCAGATGGCATGGAGGATCACATATGGCCAACTGCATAGTTCAAGGCCACATTTGGTGGCTTGAAAAACACACTAGGCATGTGTGCATGCATGCCTAAAACTCTAAGAGGAGAATGAAGAGAAGGGACTGAGGCATGGGTATTCCCACTGGGGGATGATTTTTCACTTTCCTTCTCTCTCTCTCCGTGTCTCTCTGACAAACACACATGCCTTATAGCAAACTAAAAGATGAAAGAAAGAAAGAGAGAGAGAAGAAGAAAAGAAGGCAGGAAGGAAGGATGGAAGGAAGGAAAAGACAGATTATGTCAGGAATGGCTTGTCCTTATGGTCTTATGGATTGAGAGCTAGATCCCACATGGCCAATGGTGTGGTTCAAATCCCAGGCCAGCAGCTTGAAAAACACACCAGACACATGTCGGGAACCAGCAGTTAGCGTAATGGCTATGTCGCTGGACTCCCACGTAGTCGACCGCGGTTTGTGTCCCGGACCCGGTGGCTTAGAACTCACGCTGGGCACATATGCGTGCATGCCCAAGATCCCGAGAGGAGAAGGGAGGAGAAGGGATTGCGGCGTGACCATCCCCCCTGGGGGGTGATTTCTCGCTTTCTGTCTCTATGTCTCTCTCTGTCTGCCTGGCGAGCGCACGCGCCCTATAGCGAAAATCTCTCCAAAAAAAAACACACCAGACACATGTGTATGTGTGCCCCAAATCCCAACAGGATGGAGAAGTGAAGGGATTTCATCCCATTAGGAAATGTTTCTCCTCTCCCTCTCTGTCTCTCTCTGGCAAGTACATGTGCCCTCTGGCAAATACTTTTTCAAAAATTATGTTGAGGAAGAATATCTAATAATATAGGAAAATATTAAACATATTTTTAAAGTTTTGTAAAGGCTTATAAAGTTATAAGATTTGATTCACATATGTGAAAAAACACAGTTATTGATGAGTAGTAGTGTTATGTCATTTTGATTTTCTTCTGCATGCTTTTGTATATCTTTCAAGGTTTATCACCTTGAAAATGAGTGAAGAAAACATTCAGTGATCAAGGACTGATCTTTTTTTTTTTTGGAGAGGTTTTTTTGCTATAGGGCGCGTGCGCTCGCCAGACAGACAGAGAGAGATAGAGCGATAGAAAGCGAGAAATCACCCCCCAGAGGGGATGGCCACGATGCAATCCCTTCTCTGGGGATCTTGGGCACGCACACACACGTGCCTGGCGTGAGTTTAAGCCACGGGGTCCGGGACTCGAACCGCAGTTGACTATGTGGGAGTCCAGCGACACAGCCATTATGCTAACTGCTGGTCCCCTCAAGGACTGATCTTTGCTGTGAGCAGTGTTTGGATCATGGCAGCACCGCCTTCAGGAATAAGTGAATGCTTTCTTATGGGAGGGAGCGAGTTCTTGCTCTTGTGGATCGGTTAGTTCCCCAGAAGGTGGGTTACGAAAGTAAAATGGCTGTCCACAGGTTGCTCTCTCCCTTTGCATGTGCCTGCTTTCCCCTTGTCTCTGTTGGCCATGTTATGACACAGGACCAGAGACCAGAAGGCAGCCAAGATACGGTTCTTGGGATCTTTAGTTACCAGAACCATAAGACAAAATAAACCTCTATTTTTTCTCAATCACCCAGTCTCAGGTACTGTTTAGCAACATAGTAACAGATAAAGCAGTGGCTACAGGTTATTGTGCTACACAGCACAGGCCTAAGAGGGAAAACTGGGGAGGTAGCATTTATTTAGTGGGTCCACAAAAGTCATTTAGCTTTCACATGTAACTTAAGGCTATCAGTTGCATTATTCAAGTGAATGTGCAGATGAGTTGTGAGCAGCAATGTCTCTTTCACACTGGGAGCCCCTTGTGGATCTATTCCATTCTGTGCAATTCGGGGCAAGTCATGTAACCCCTCTGAGCCATAGGCTTTGCCTTCCATGCCTGAGGGCCTGGTATTCATTCTTTTTCTTTTTCTTTTTTTTTTTTTTTTTTTGAGAG
>NW_006159920.1:3239406-3260167 GCF_000334495.1 Tupaia belangeri chinensis
AAAGAGAGAGACAGAAAGCGAGAAATCACTCCCCAGGGGGGATGGTCACGCCGCAATCCCTTCTCCTCCATTCTCCTCTCGGGATCTTGGGCACGCACACACACGTGCCCGGTGTGTTTTAAGCCACCGGGTCTAGAACATGAACCGCGGTTGACTACGTGGGAGTCCAGCGACATAGCCATTACGCTAACTGCTGGTTCCCAAAAAATCGTGCACTCGCCGAGAGAGACAGAGAGACATGGACTCGATGCCGCAATTCTCCAGCCTCCATAGGTTTTTGCCATGGTGGTGGCACCCGCCAGGGCCTGGTATTCATTCTTATGCTGAAGTGCAGCAAACTGGTCTGAGCCCAGAAGCACCACCTACCCATGTCTGGGGCAGAATAGTTTCTGCAAGCCAAATACCTCCAGAGAAGGAGGGAGCAGTGAGGGGAGGCTGAGAGGGGTTGGGGGCCTCATTAGGCAAGAAGCATGCGGGATGCAGAGTTGGGCTGGCAGCTGAAGGCCGACCTGGGAGGAGATGACACAGAGAAGCAGGGACTCAAAGGAGAGAGAGAGAGGCCAAGTTACACCAGTCAGCAGAAGGAAAATGGAGATCAGGTCTCCCTTAACTGACATACTTCCTTCCTGCAGAGAAATCAGCCTGTACATGCAGGATCCCGGGGAACTGGTGACGGCAGCTCAGGTAGGGAATGGGGGTGGGGGTCTGCAATGAAGACCAGTGATCTGTGAATAGAACACAGATGATGCAGCACTGGCTTGATCTGCACAGAGCCCCAGAGTCAGTGTGTGTGTGTGTGGGGAGGGCAGGAGTGTACTAGGTGGGGGAGTGGTGGGAGGGAGGTCTGTCTACAGAGGCAGCTGCCCAAAGCTGGGATGAATTTGCTAAGGCCAAAGTCAGGACAAACATGAGACATTGTACCAAAGGTAAATAATTACTAAACCCTGCAAATAAAAGAGGACTGTGAAGAGGATGCTATTTCGTGATGCTGTTAGTCCTCACACGAAGCTAAGCCAGGAAAATCTGAACTTTTAGACAGAAAGAGCCTTGCATCTTCAAGGTGGATACCACTGGTCCTCAATCAGGAAGCAGACTTTGTCAGTTATCATTTTATTTCATTACTTTTATTTTTTGTTAGAGTGCATGTGTTCACCTGAGAGACAGAGAGAAAGTGAGAAACCACCCCTCCCCCCATGGGGGAGTCCCATGCGGCAATCCCTTCTCCACCAGTCTCCTCTTGGAATTTTGGGCATGCATGCACATGGACCTGGGGTGAATTTCAAGTCATGGTGCTGGGGTTCGAACCATGTAGTTGGCCATGTGGGTCCCGTCACCTTAACCTCCAGGCCACCCGCTGGCCCATCAAGTATTATTCAAAGGGGCAGTGAAAACAATTGTTTTTAAGACAGAAAATATGTTGCTCTCATAAATACCCCAAATAACTGTCAAGGAAATCCATGCCCACATGCACACACGCACTATGGAGAGCCCCTTGCAGAGTGTGTATGTGACCACCTGAGTCAGGGTTAAGTGATTCCTGTTATGTCTGTGTCTGGCCCCCAGACACAGGAGCCCAATAAATGTGTATTTACACGTATGCTTCCTTCTTTCATGCCCAGTCACCTGGGAGGAAGGTCTGGGGCCGCTGGAAAGGAGTGGATACTCAGGGGAAAAGAGAAAGACTGAACTGGCAGGGGTCTAAGTTGGGAAGTTAGAGATTGCACAGAACAAGGGCTCTTGACACCCTGATGGCATGCCTCCTGGAGTTGAGTAGTGACGCCATAGTCAACATGGCCAGAGCCGTGAGGCAGTCTGAGGTTCTGTGTGGCTCCATCCTCCTCTCAGCAGATCCATCAACAGGAAGGACCAAGGTGAGAAGGGAGGAGGCCAATCCGGGAAAGAAGGGCTGTTCCTGGGGGGCCAGAGAACAGTACAGTGGACACAAGGCCCTGCAAGGCCGACCTTTGGGGGAGGGTGCAGAATTCACAGTGGAAGGCCTCTCTGAGCGAGCCTGGCCCACGTTTACTCATGATTCAGGGCTCGCTGAAGCCAGGCGTGGACTGTTGTGTCAAGATCCCCTACTGCTGGGAACCAGCAGTTAGCGTAATGGCTATGTTGCTAGACTCCCACGTAGTTGACCGAGGTTCGCATCCCGGACCCGGTGGCTTAAAACCCACGCTGAGCGCATGTGCATGCGTGCCCAAGATCCCGAGAAGAGAATGGAGGAGAAGGGACTGCGGCGTGGCCATCCCCCTCTGGGGGGTGATTTCTCACTTTCTGTCTCTCTGTCTCTATCTTTCTGGCGAGCGCACACACCCTATAGTGAAAAGCCTCTCAAAAAAAAAAAAAAAAAGATCCCCTACTGTTCGTCTCTCTCACTCATTAAACATATTTTGAAAACTTGAATAATGGGCACTGTTCCTGCAGGCCAATTCCTCCACCAAAGGCCACCAAGGTGGGCTCCCAAGTACTACGGCTTAGGCTACACCGGCCCCATCCAAGCTACTAGGAGAATCCAAATCCAGGATGCCCTTACAACGAAGGTCAAGATGGCCAGAGTCGGGGAGGAACACGAGACATGACCAGACAGATAAGACACGTCACAGGGGTGCCTGGCCTGGCTGCACTGCTGGGCTCAGCCCCGGGAGTGAGCCTTGCTGGGATGCAGTGCACATAATTAGTGGGAAGGGCGCTGGAAGGAGGCACAGCTCAGCAACTGTGCAAAGGGCCGAGGCAAATGGTTGGATGGGGACATCGCTCACCAAGTCTGACTCCTGCACATGGAGCATGCACCATGTCCTACATCTGGGGTGCACAGCCAGACCCTGCACAGAGCCCTCCCCCACCCCCCATGCCATTCTAGAGCCCCTGGAGCCTGGCTTGAGCATGCATTCCTCTCTGAAGATTTAATTTTCTTTAAAGGCAGAGCAGGGATGGAACGGAGAGAAAAGAAGACAGAAACAGTTGGAGAAAGATAAATATGCCAGTGGGCTTCAGGAAAACACACCAGAACTGAAACTAATGCTTGGTCACCCTGTGCTTCAGCATCCCTGTTCCCCGGGTCATTTCGCTATATTTCCTCTCATCTAGTCATTCTTAACAGGATATTTTGTGGCCCAATTTTCTTGTGCTGCTTCCAACTGACTGGTGGGGCTGGTTCTGTGGGCCACCCCTATGTGGACGTGCCACCAGAGCGAGGTCTCCCCCTCCCAGAAAAGGATGAGAAAGTGAACACCAGGATCCATCCACCAGACTACACCACCAGAAAATAAGCGACACCACCGGATAAATGGTTCAATTTTATTTCAAAATTGTACAAAATGGCCATAAGTGGCTATAAAAAACGTTGTCTTCAGAACATGTGGAGATTCGGAAAGAACAACAAAACGGGTATCATTCACAGTGCAATGGAGAAGTTTTCTCTGAGGCAGAAATTACAACTCTTCCTTCTTCTTCGCTAACCTCTCATGGTCTCCCTCCCGGAGGGTTCGAATAAAATTGGTAAATCCCAATTCCTGTAGGGAAGAGGGAGGAGAGAAAAAAAGACTTTAATCTCTCATTGGATGTACACCCTCTCCCTCTGCTCCCCGTTGCCAACCCTGCAGGAGGTCACTCCTGGACACAGAATGGGTCTGCCTGCCTTCCCAGGCCAGCCCTGAGAAGCAGGAGAGGAAAGCCCCACTCCGGAGTCCACCCTGGCTCTGGGGACAGGACAGTCATAACCCCTTAGGACTCTTCTCCTGTGGTGTCAGACTCTGCCTGGTCTTGGGCCCATGTCTGCTCCACAGAGGGTCACAGCTGACTTTGGGGGGTTCTGGAGGGCTCCCTCTACAGCCCCTCTCGGTGGCTGTTTCTCTGCCATCAGCAGGAGTGTGGGCGAGGCCTTTCCCAGCTCACCGTCCGATCACTGTCGTACTTCTCTGCAAACTTCCCGTAGTGGTAGTAGTGGAAAGTGGGGTAGGCCTTGACAGCCTCCTGCTGACACAGGTCCTGGTTCTTGTCTTTGACGCAGTCAACGGCAGCGCAGGCAATCTAGGGGCAGGGTGGGGGCGTCAGCACGGAGGCCTCCAGTCTGAGGCCAGACCCCTCGACACACCGACAGCAGCCTGGCCACGTCACGGCTCCCTTTCAGTCTTCTCCCCAGTAGCAGGGATGAGCTGAGCCAGAGCATCTCCAGTTCCAAGCCTCTTTGACACAATGGTGCATGTTTTCAATCTCCAAGGCAGACGGGGAAGGCTAGGTGAGGGGACTCGGCTTGGAGTGCATTCACACCGCCCTTTAAAGTCACATGTAATGACCACAAAGGAAATGCTGACTTGAAAGCTCTGTTAAAAAACGTGTCTTCTGTGATGCTTGCTGTGAGGGGCACTGTGGGATTCATTTATCAACTCACATATTCCTGAACATCTGCTTAGGGCGAGAGGCAGTGCTGTACCAAGGTTAAGAACGAGAGCTTTGAAGTAAAGTTTCCCAAGTGTAAATTACAGCTCACCTGCACATTAAGACTTAAGGGGTGACTCTGTAGCGTTCATTTAGGGAGCCAGATCCCACATGGCTAACTGTGGTTTGAATCCCAGTCCAGGTGGCTTAGAAAACACATCAGGTGCCTGTGCATGTGTGCCCCAAATCCTGACAGGTTGGAGGGATGGAGGAGAAGGGATTGCAGGGTGCTTCCTCTCTCTCTCTCTGGTGAGCACACGTGTCCTTTGGTAATTCAAGAAAAAAAAAAAAAAAGAGAAGGAGAAATAACCTAGCCTCTCGGTGCCTCAATTCCGTCAGCTGTCAAGTGAGGGTAACAGCCATATCCAGGTTATCAGGACAGTAGGAAGACTGAGGAGGAGAATTCGGCGAGGCCAGTCAGCTCAGAGGGGGCCCTACACGGTTAGTAAATGTCAGCTGCCATTATGGCCACTCCTCTTGTCCCCACACACCAGCTCTGTCCTGGCTAGGAGCTCAGTGACGGGTGGCTGGATAGACAACACCGGCAGTGTGAGGGGGTATGATGGAGGCAGTCCAGGTGCCCAGAGACCCCAGGTGAATGGAGCAAAGGCGCTATCTGTGCATGGTTCTCCATGTGCCCATGCCTGAGGACGAGGAGGAGAAGGTCGGGGGCGCGTTCCAGAGACTGAGAGGGAGCTCAGTGCGCCTGAAGCAATCTGATGTTTTGGTCAGAAAGGTTTTGGAATTGGCCACTAATTTCCTCTTGCCAAGCTAACAAATTCCGCATGCTTGGTAGCTTTTCCTTATTCTCTACTGTTCTTTTAAAATAAGAGGTATGTGGCAGAAATGGGGAAGTTTTTTCCTGTTGAGGGTCACGAACCAGGGAAGGAGGCGAAGGAGCCAATTAACAACGCACAATGCAACCATATGCGGACAGGCTGACAGACAAGGAAGGGCAGATTCGGATGAAGGGGAAGTCCACTCCTCACCATTAAAGCCCTGCTTCGTGAGGCTCCTGTTCCAAATGCTAGGGGTACCAAGGTGACCTTGCAAAGTCCAGCCATCAAGTAGCTGCACAGAACAAATGAGATCATTTCAGAGCCCAATGAGTGCTCTGGAGAAATTTAAAGACGGTGACTCACTGCGATTCACACAGAGCTTTGGCTGCTGGCTGCCTCCATTTGGAGAGGCCCCCTTTCCAGGCAGGCGAGTCCGGATGGCCAGCAACGGCCACTTTTACTGGCCACTTATCTCGTGCTCAGGCGAACAGGCTACTGACCTGGGAGCTTTGGGCTGACAGCCAGAGTGAAGAACGAGGCTGGCCCTCTCTCCAGCCCCCAGCTGGCTGGGCCACACTTGACTCCCCGCCCTCACACTTCCCTCCTGCCTCTTCAGCAACTTAGTGTTCTAAATAGTAAGATTTTTCAGAGCGGAGTTTGCAAACTCGCTGTACGCAATCCATAGCTGGCTCTCAGTCCTGTTCTATTTGGCCCACATAGAATTAAAAAAAAAAAAAAAAAGAATTAGCTGCCAACATAGAAAGAGCCAGGAGATTTCATATAAAAACGCAGCTTTCCAGCTTGTCTTTAAAAGTCAAAAGAGTCGATGGCACTTGGCCTGCATTCCCACAGGCCACACGGGCTGGAGCAGAGACAGCTGTCTCCTTCAAGCAGGCTGGGTGTGCCCTTCACGTGTCCCATCCACTCACCCTGCAGGCCTCTGAGCGCCCGGCTCACCCACTAACGCACTTTCTGAATTATTTAGACACGTGAGGCTGATGCTGCTCAGGCCGTCCACGGGGTCCTGAATCTTAGGACAGGTGCTGTGGGCCCTGGCCTGGGGGATGTGACATCTCTGCCTTCCTCCGTGCAGCCAGCAGCTGAGTGCCCTCTGCAGCCGGCCGGGAGCCGGGGCCAGGGCTGGGGCCAAGGGTCAGGGCCGCTCTCTTCAGCTACGTTGTGAGAGTGTTTGATGAGCACCACTCAGGGCTGCTGCTCTCCTCGAATCTGCTTTAAATTATGAATTTAATTTGTATACATGCCCTGAAGCTGTTAGAAATGTATTGTATGGTTTTATAAATCTACTAAATTAAAAATGTGTACTTCTTCTGAATCACCTAAACTGGCTGCCAGCCGCATACATGGAATCAGCTTCAGGCTGCAAAGGCAAATCCAATCTCACTTTCTACAAGAGAGGGGGAGGTGAGTGTAGCCCTTCCCCAAGGAAGCAGCTCAGGCCGCTTCTTGCTAAAGAAGGCAGCAAGCAAACTCCTTCCCAGGCACCCCAAGTTTGACTGTCTAAACACTGGCCTCCTTACACCCTGAGATGTGTGCTGATCACGGTGGCACGTATGAACACCTATGGCTTCTAGATCTGTCCTATGGTGGTTGGTACGAATTCCTGCCAGTGCCCTGCCATGTCCCCTCAGGCCAGCACTTGCTACGGCACCTGCAACTCCCAGCCCCAGGGAGCTACATGAGGCCAACCACAGAGGGGGCCAGGTCACGGACCATGACTTCCTGGCCCTTCAGGTGGGACAGCTCCAAGCACATTTCCTAGTGAGGTCTTCTCTGTCTGTGGGACAGGGCCTCGGTGGCTCAGTCATCTGCCCATAAGGCCCCTGGGCTGCTTGGGTTTCTTTCCTTTCCTGTCTCATTTCCTTGATCCCTCCCTGCAGTTTCCTGAGACCACCTTCCAAGTAAGTTCATGTACCTGAGTGTCCGCGTGGGGTCTGCTTTGAAAGCACTCAAACCCTGACAATGCCTGTTGATTTGACTTGGCCCCTTTCCAGCTGAGGAGCTTGGGGCTGCCTCTCTAAGATTCAATCTCGGGTCCTATCAAATGAAGACCTAATGGTACCTTGCTGATAGAGCGATTGTGAGAAAATGTCACAGTGCTTTTAGTGGAAGAAGAGCACTCAGTAAACAGCAAGTATGGTATTATTCCTTTGCTCAGTCAACCCCTAGCAGACTAAGGTGGCAAGACTATGGGGAATGCAAAGGCAAATGCAGTCCCTGCCCTTGGGGAGCTTTTGTTCCTGATGGGCAGTAGCTGGACTTGTAACAGGAGGATGGAGAAGTATGACCAAAAGACGGTAGTGATGTGGGCCACCACAGAGGAGGGCCCCCATCCTCCACTGCCTCTGCTGGCTCAGTGACCCCCCCTCCCCCCCGAGGGACGACCTTCATGCCACTGTCCCGCCCCACCCAGGCTGGGCACTCCTTGATATACGGTGACAGGAGTACCCGTCCTGGCCAGCCAGCAGTCCCCTGCCCTCTCTGCCAGTCCTTCGCCATGAGTCCTTGTCCTCTGTGCCCCTTCAATGACTCCACCTGCTCTAACACTAACAGGCTGCAGTCCTTTCTCCACCAGTGTGTCAACTGATAAAGTCCCCAAGTAAGCTCTTGGGAGGGGATGGGGGCTCCCCAGCTAAAATATGAGCTGCCTCACATGGCTTTATTGATTCAGTAAAATAAATCTCTGCAGGAGCTAATATTGACTTTGGCTATGAAAATGGAAGTGAACAACCAACTGCATATTGATTGGGGAAGAAACAGGGACCAGCTTCTGGGTGGTAAAAAACAATTCTGGCTGAGAGGTGGCAGTGTGGAGTGTCGGGAAAAGTGGGAAGTCAGGAGACCCAGTTCTGACTGTCAAGGACCCACTGGGCATGCCTGAGCAGGGCGACACAGCTCTGCTCGGGGCCTTGATAGAGGGTGGACAGGTCAACAGCACCCACACACCAGCCAACTCTTAAAAAACACACATTTCCAGAACCAACTCCCAAAGACCCTGACAGTGGTTTGATGGCACTCAGTAGCCCCATGCCTGGGGCACAGAGCGGCCGCCCTTAACTTCAGTCCCCCAGGCCAGATGGCTTTCTCCCTGCTCTGAGTGCACCTTCCAGCAACTCCAAGCAGGCCAGCTGCCTTAGACAGAGAGGTCAAGAAAAGTGGGTTGGTTCTGTAGTGCAGAGGTAATGTGCTGCTTATGGGAAGCCAGATCCCACGTGGCGACTGTGGTTCGAATCCCCAGCCTGGTCAGCCTGAAACATGCTGGGCACGTGCGTAAGTGCCCAAGATCTACCAGGAGAGAGAAATGAAGGAAAGGAATCGCAGCGTGACCAGACCCTAAGGAGGGTGCTCATCTCTCTCTGTCTCATGCTCATGTGCACGTGCACGCTCTGTCGTGAGTACAGAAAAAAGAAAAAAAGGAATGTGTCCCTTGGGTGCCCAGGATCCTAAGGAGCTGGAAGGTCAGGGAAGGGGGACGGCAGCATGATGGGACCCGTGAGGGGTACTTTCTCTCTCTCTTGCTCTCACATATGCATGCATACGTGCCCTTTCTATCTAAAAAGAAAGGGGAAAAACACCCGAAAATGAGTCATGGTGATACTTGGCCTGGAAGACAGAAGCTGGAAGGAGGGAGAGCAGAAGCGAACGAGACAGAGGGAATGAACCCAGGAAAGGCAGCAACATTACCAGCCCGAGTTAAGAGCTGAGCAAAGGCGTGTCAGAGTCTAAGGGGAGGGGCTTCCAGAGAAGAGGAAGCAGCCCCTCTGGGCATCAGTGCAGGGGGAACGAGGATGAGGAAAGGCTGGCTCTTGGCTGCCTATCGCGGGCCTGTCCTCGTATGGGTCACGTCATAGGACAGACTGGCCCCAGATGATCGCAGTAGTGTTCCTGTGGGCAGGAGGAGACATGTCAATGTGGGCCCTCCCCAGTGGCCCTGACATCTCACTGACACCATGTGCCCCCGCTCGGCTGGTAAGACCAAGTGCAGAGTCTGAGTGTCAGAGATGCCGCAGGATCCCTTACGGACCTCCTGGAGTGTGCGGAGACCTGAGCAGCAGTGGGGCAGGGAAGCTACAAACATTCCGGCCATTTTTTGTCTGTCCAGCGCATCCAGGGTTCTGGATGAGGGATGATGGGCTGAGTCAGCATGGAGTGACTGCGACTCCAGTACTGGGGATAGGCAGCCCAGGTTGTGTCCCTGGGTCCCCTGTAGGGGACCAAGTGCCCTGTGGTGTGCACAGGGCCAGAAGGGCACATGGGTGGGGTGTGGGATGGTGAGGGAGATAGGTACCAGCTGTCCCTGTCTGCCATCCTTCTCTCAATGCAGGGCAAGTGGCAGGCAGAGGGGAAAAAGTGCTTCTCTCTTTATATTCCCTCTTGGCAGGGATAAGGAGTGCTTGAGGAGCAGCCAGGGACTGTGGGGGAGGACAGGACTCCCTAAGGGATGGCCCCCTCTAGGGAAGGGCCCCCAGGTCCGGGTCTAACTACCCATACCTGTGCCCATCTCTGCCTGGCTTCCTCTGACTGAAAACAATCCTCACTGTCCCATCTCTGCCACTTACTCAGGGTCTTCATGGTGATCCTCTGTCTCTGCCTCCCTCTGGCTGGTGGGTACCCTCAGGCCTGACCTCATTTTGGCCTTGATCAAAGCCTGTGAGCCCTGTTCCCAACCAGCTCTAAGACATGAATCTCTCCCTGCTCATAAGTGCTGCTTCACCGACCCCATCTGTCCTTCCGGGCCTCGACTAAGCCCCCTGTTTCTGCCTGCTTGGTCTGTCTATTGTCTAGGTCTCTCTGCTCAGCTTGTGCCTGGCCCCAGTTCTTTCCAGCCTGCCCTGGCTCAGCCTGAGGATTCCAGGAGAATAAGGCACTGCAGAGACCCACATGTGGGTGTGGGTCCACAGGGGACTGTGTGACCCAGAAGGGGCCCATGGGGTGAGAGGTTCCTATGACTGAGTCCCAGGCTGGGAGAGATAGGAAGGCACCTTGATGTCCCTGAGTTCAGGGCTTTGCCCTGCCTCTCAGCCTTCTCCAGCTCTGGCCGTGCCTGGGGGCTGGCCTCAAGGCCCTCTGCTGTGGAGTGTGTTCATTTTATGCTCCATCAGTCAGCAGCCACGGGGGCTGTTCACTTAGGTAGGATGAGGCTCCACCCACACAGCTCTGCTCTCCGTCCCATGGTCTCCCCTCGCTGGCTTTTGTTGGATTTTATTTGTATCTTTAATTATATAAGCAATGCCTGACTACAGCCCTACCCTAATAAACAACTGAGGACCCCTTTCCATCCCCCTCCTCCAAGTCAGTGCTGCGAGGGGCCAGTGTGATCCTTTTAGCTGGCTTTGCAGCATGGCTCCCCCACTCCACCTTGCCTTACACAGAGAATGTCCCGGTTCCCAAGGAATTCCCTGCTCAGAGGGCTCAATGGAATTGGGCCTCTGTAGGGAAGGAGACCTGAGTGGGAGGGAGGAAGGAGTAGGACTCAATGGGGGGCCAAGTCGGAGGCAGGACAAGGGATGAGAAGGGGGATGCTTACCTTCCGGTCATCTTTGAAGGTGTCAGCAGTGGCAGTAAAGAACGGAATGACCTTCTTACAGTGTGGGCACCCTGTGTGAGGGGGAGAGAAAGCTGCAGAGCTGGGGCACTTCCTAGAACCTACAGAGACCTTTCTTGGAGCCCCCCGCCCCAACCCACCTACCCACAGCCCCTCAAACCACGCCTGCGTCTGACTGTCACATCAGTTTGCATGAGCCCCCGCCCTGACCCTCTCGTGCTACACCCAGCCTTAGAGGCCAGGGGGGGGGCAGGTCACTGTGGACTTGTCCAGTGGGCTGCTTCCACAGAGCCTGCCCTCTGCACCAGGAAGAGCCTGCTCAAGGGCTCAGGAATCCAGGCTTAGAAATGGAGGGTGTTGCCAAAGATTCGTCCAGCTTGCTCTCATCTCTTGCCCCAGTGATGATGGCAGATCTCTCCACTCCGGGACTGAGAGGAGGTGGCTCTCGGAAGGGGGAGGGCAGGGCAACCATTGTGGCCAAGCCCTCGCTCCGCAGGTGCTGGTGAACAGAGCCGCCATGAGCATGGAACGGCATTGAGATGCTCCATGACCACGGCAACGAATCCTGACCGTGGCTCGGCGGGAAGAGGCCGCATGCCCTGTGGGGAGGCCTGGCTGCCGCACACCCTTCCCGACCAATAGCCTCACCCTTGGGAAAGCAGACGGGGATGGCACGGCGGGGAGCAGAAATGGCTTTGCTCATCTGCTTGCTTTTATTTTGAAATAAGGTAATAATGACTGGCATTTCAAAGGGTTCTGTGAAACCAAATTAAGGCTAAGCTACAAGTTTAATCTGAATTTAGCACTTGAGCCGATCCCCAGACGGGTGGGACCACCCATATGGCCTGGCTGGCGGAGGCCAGCTGGCCCGAACAGTGTGGGGGGTGATAGCGAAGGGGTTTAGGGGGATTTTCCCAACATCTGAAGTAGAAGGGGGGGCGTAGGGACCTGGGCCAGCTCTGAGTTATATCGGAACTAACAGAGTCGGAGTGCCTGGCGCAGCCCCGCTCACGGCAGACACAGGTGGGCGTCTATTACCTGCCTAAAACCACATCGATAAGTAACACGCCACTAATTTGACCTCACGGAGGGGAAAATAGCTCGAATTCATGAACTTGTCATTCTATAAAGGATGTTACGTACTTTTCTGAACACTTGACGACCACATCTACTGGTTAACTAGCTACACTAGCGACGCACCCTGCGGGCAGTGCAGGTCCCGTGACTGACACAAGCCCACCCACAGTATTAGGCAGGTTGAAAACCCAGCCCCCTCCTCAAAATCTGGTGTCACTATTCATTTTTCCTTCTTATCATCTTTCCTTATTGAGAGTAAAGGTAACTATTAGCCCAGCGCAGATTCCTGTCACCACCAATTTAAGATACCTAGGCCTTAGCTTAATGGCCTTTTCTTCTGCTGCATCTAATTTCCCCATTAAGCAAAAGAGAGAGCACGGCAGAGGAATGCCTGGAGAGGGGGGTGTTCTAGAAAGAGCATGGAGGAGTTCCCAGGGGTGTCAGGGCTACGAGTGGCATGATTTTTATTTATTTATTTTTAATTTGGACTTTTTTTTTTTAAAGGCACCACCTCTATGTAGCAGGAAACCAAAGATGCCTCCCAGACGGGGGAGAAAAGCACAAAGACTGAGGAGAGAATGGAAAAATTCCAATTCTACAGACTCAGCCAAGCTGGCCTAAGAAGGGCAGCCACCATGACCGGATCATTCAGGACAAAGGAAACAACAGAACGGCAGGAGGAAGCTCTGCATAGAAACTGGGGGGGCGGGGAGCGAGCAGTGATGGGAGAAGCAGGGATGTAGGGCAGGTTTTTTGGTTTTTTATTTCCTTCATACTTTTATCAGGCGTTGGACTTTACTGTTTGATCGTTTCTACACTGCTGGATTCTGTATGAAAGAACAGGCCCTGCCTCCATGGCGCAGTCAGTAGCACACAGGACTGAGCCGGAAGCCACATGCTGACCACGATTCGAGTCTGCCAGGCTGGCTCGATAACACGCCAGCGCGTGTACCGGGACCTTGGCAGGCTCGAGGACTGGAGGAAGGGCACTGTGTGACCGAGCCCTCTACAACGTACTTTTCTCTCTCACGCTCCCTTCCTCCCTTTCTCTTCCCCTCTCATATGCATGCACACACTCTATCGTGAATTTAAAAAAATAAAATTAAAAAATGAAGACAGATTTCTTTGTCCTTGGATAGTCTCTCCCCGTTCTTCGACCTGCTGATAAAGACGTAGCTTACTAGGAATTCCGGGTAAGGTTCAGAAAAATGCTGTAAGAGAGACGGGGAAACGCTAAGGACCCAGACTTTGGCCAGAATTTGAGTCACCTGGCACCACTGCCCTGGAAGGACTGCGTTAAGAATTCCGTCAGCGAGGACTGTGAGCCCCTCGAGGCCCAGCAGGGACCAGTGTGCACCCTCGCATCCCAGGATCAGGACGCTGCTCAGCATAGAGCTGTTATCTACCTGAGGAAGGAAGGAAGACCAGTCACCAGCCGCCAAGCAGAGTAGAAGTCGCTGTCCTGGATCCGTGGGGGGTTAGGAATGTGTCTGTCCAGGGCCCAGTGGGGGCCTTGTGTCTACCACAAGGGTCCTTGAGTCAGTAAGGAGCTGGAGACAGGCAGAGGGAACATCAGGGCTATGGTCCAGAGGAAAGGGGGAAAGAGAGATGCATTGCTGGTGGAAAGTATTTAGCCTGGACTTTGCAAAGTCTACCCAGTGGCTGGTCAAGAACCCCTGTTCTGTAGCCAGGTTCTCACTTGCTGCTGAGAAAATTCTTCCTCACTGAACTGTGCCTCGAATAGGGTGGGGACAAGCCAGGGTGCAGGAAGGGCCTGTTACTAGCATGCTCCATGGCTTATGCAAGCTACAAATCTCCTGGGCCAGGCCTTCTCCTCTACTCTGCTCAGAAGGAAGATGGCAACTTCTCGAAACCCACTCTGGCTTCTAGGCATAGTCTAAGGACAGCTGAGGACTGAGAATGACTCAGAACAGGCCAAGACAGAGGGGCGAGGAGAAGGGCATGAGGCCTGAGGCTGTGGGCGGCCCAGCCAGGAGGTGACTTCCCTCCCAGACAGCGAGAACGTCAGGGAACCAAGAGGACACATTTCAGATTCCTGACACTTGGAAAGTGGGGGCAGGCGGGGAGCAAACAGGAGGACTGGCTACAACCGAGTGGGTTTACGACTAGATTGAGCTGCCTGGCTTCTCTGAAGACTCGGCTTTTATTATCCTCACTCCATTAAGTTGCGCTATAACCCGGGGGAGAGAGAGAAGGGCAACAGAAGAGTAGGGAATTCGAGGAACCTTTCCTTTTAAGTGTCAATTAACAACTTCGAAATGGGAATACACAAACCCGAGGTCACAACACCAACGTTAGCAGACGTTTCACTTCCTCAACTTAAGCTTTGATTAAACGAGAATCACATGGGAGCTTGGGGGTGGACATGCTTGTGTCTACACACGGAGCTCCCTGGGAAGGTCAGGGAAAAGGGGTCCCAAGGCTCTGAAGGAGAAGTCAAGGGCTGGAGGGAGAGGAGGCAGCTCAGCAGTGGAAGAAGTGTCTGGGTAGGGACAGGAAATAAGAAGGGCCCAGGGCCAAGAGGAGACTGGTGGGTACCATGAGCAGAGAAGTAGGAGGCTTCGGGACTGACCTGTCAGGGGGCTTCCCCAAAATGAGGGAGAGAACCAGACAGGGCTGGCAAAGGGGGCCTAGATTTTTAAGAACCTTTCAGCCTTAAAATGAAATCAGGGAGCCTATCCCAGGGACCTGGGACAGAGACTTCTACCCTGTTGAGGTGCTAATGACTGACCTTCCTTCCTTCATCAGATAACGGTTCTGTGCTGAGCAGAGAGCTGATCCTGGAGTGACCAGTGCTGCCTTGGTCCCCGGAGCAGGTGCGGGGATCATGTTGGTTCGGTCAGGTCAACCCTTCTTCCCTTGGCCTTTGGGGAACACCCATGCTACTTACAGGGGGCGTAGAACATGACCAAGGTGTGCTTCTTCTTCTTCAGGGTCTCCCGGAAGTTGTCTCCCACCAAGTGCAACACGCTGGTCTGCTGCTCTTCCCAAGTGGGCTCGGGGGGCGGGGGAGCCTCGGGGCTGCAGGAGTGGGGGAGGGGGAACAGTGAGGATGGGCAGGCATCCACGCTCCTACACCAACCACTGCAGAACACGCATGAAAGAATCACTTCGCAGGCCTCCTAACATTTCATCCTAAAAACCTCCGTGTAAACACAGAACATTTCCACGTCATCAGCACAGATACTCTGACTTGTCAGAGAGCCACTTTGTGGGGATGTGGAAGCCATGTCCCCAATTAAAGGCAGGGCAGCTGCCTGTGTGTGGGCCATCACTTCCTTGCCAAGGGTGCAGAACCTCTTCTTACTCCCCAGCCTCTCCTTCCTGCCTCCTCTGGCCCCCAAATAACCATCTATTATCTCTTGCTCCCAAGCCTTTGTTCTGACGGTAGGGTCATGGGCCGAGGAGTGAGGCAGGCCTGGGTTCAGATCCAAATTACTGACCAGCTCTGTGGCCTTAGGGAAGTTACTACATCCCTCTGAGCCTCCATCTTCTTTCCTGTTAAATGAGATCTCCTTCTGAGATCTTTGACTTACCATACACTTTATGAAATGACAGGTGTTGAGTACATGCTCATAATTTTTCCACCTCTTCCCATCACTGGTTCCTTTCACTCTGCCTCACACAAGTAATGAATCTCCAGGTTTTTTTATTTTTTAAAGAATTATTTTATTTAACTTTATTTGTTATTATTATTTTTTAATTTGACCAGAGAAAGACAGAGAGAGGGGAAAAGTGAGAAAGCAAGCTGCCAGGTCCGGGACTCAAACTACAGTCCCATGTGGGAGTCCAGCACCTTTAATCATGTCGGCCAGCCCCTCTCCAGGGTCTTTTGTTTGTTTGTTTGTTTGTTTGTTTGTTTTTTTGAGAGAATTTTGCTATAGGGTGCATATGCTCGCCAGAAAGACAGAGAGATAGAAAGCGAGAAATCACCCCCGAGGGGAGATAGCCACGCTGCAATCCCTTCTCCTCCATTCTCCTCTTGGGATCTTGGGCACACACACACACACATGCCTGGCATGAGTTGAAACCACCAGGTTCAGGCTTGAACTGTGGTCAACTACCTGGGAGTCCAGCAACATAGCCATTACTCCAACTGCTGGTCCCTCTCTAGGGTCTTTTAAAAGCCTTTGGTGCTCCTGTCCCACCTCTGCAATCCAATGTCTCTCCTTCCCTCCTCTGAGAAGGGTCTCTGGGGAATAGACTGCCCCTCTGCAGCCACATCCTCCCTCTGCACCCTCACCCTGGCCCCTTCACCAACTGGCTTCTGACCACCAGCCCTGGAACCCAGCTGAGCCACCCCAACACTGACCTCTTGTAAGCTCACTACTGAGTGCATGCAGAATCCCACTTCCCCCACTCTCTGATAGCCCCTTTCTTCTAACTCTGCCATTCTCAATAGATCTCGTCCCTTGCAATGGACTCCAGGATTCTATAGCTGGAATCTCTCATCCAAGTCCGCTCTTTCCAGACATTTTCCAGGTATTTCCATGCGGAGTCCTACTGTTATTTCTCTTGGAAGGCTGCTTGACTGTGTCCTGACCACACTTTCAGCTACTCAAGCATGGCTGGCAGCTTCCTCCATTTTTCCAGGGCTCCTGTGTGACGGGCCAAGCTAGGACCCTCACAGGAGTGGGGGATGCTAAGAACTGCAGGCCCCAAACTCACTGGGCCAGTAGGGAGTCTCTGAGTTAGTAATTACAAAGCCACTCGGGTGCTCTGGACCTGCAGGCTGTCTAGGATGAACTGTGTCTCTTCCAGGTTCGTATGTTGAAGTCCACGTGCTAACGTTACCCCCAGTATCTTAGACTGAGACTGTATCTGAAGATGGAGCCTTCATGGGGATAATTAAGTTAAGATGAGGTCATTACGGAGGGCCCTAACCCAGTAGAAATCATGTACTTTGTATATTTTTTATTGCTAGAGGAAGCATGCGCTTGCCAGAATGGGGCAGGGGTGTGGTCATGCCGCAATCCCTTTTCCTCCATTTCTCCATCCTTTTGGGATTCTGGACAAGCAGGCACACAGCAAGACACATTTTTCAAGCTGCAGGGGCTGGGATTTGAACCATGGTTGGCTATGTGGGACCTGGTTTTCTATGCAGTGTTTAACTGCTGTGCTATGAGGCCAGCCCTGACTGGTGTCCTCTCTAAGAGGAAATCACGTCGTGGCCATACGCAGGAAAGGCCGTGTGAAGATACGGGCACAACACGGCGGAAGAGAGGCCGCAGAAGAAACAGCCTTGCCAACGTTCTGATCTGGGCTTCTGGCCTCCAGAATCGTAAGAAAATAAACTTCTGTCGTCCAGCCACCCAGTCTATAGTCCTTTGTGATGGAAATCCTAGCAAACTAGCACACAGGCTGAGGGGGCTCTGAAATCGTGACCCTCCGCCCCACAGCACTGCAGCCTGCACCGCGGACACTGCCGGAGGCCCCCTCATGCACCAGCTGACCTGGCACGACAGAGGTCCAGCCTGATGTGGAGAGCTGTGTGTTTCCTTCACTTGTTCAAAGGGGAAGGAATCAAATGAAGATGAGGAAACCAGGGCTAAGGAGATGGAGGTGGAGAAAGGAAGCACGTAGGTCAGGAGACCAGACGAAGCTGCCCCGAAGGCTGCCTGCTGCCTGCTGGATTACGGCACTTGCTCAGCATCGAAGCGGTGGCCACAGAACTGAGGACGCCAAACCTGTCCTGCCTCCTATGGGCCTGAGTCAAGGACAGCAGGCCATCCCGCTTACTCCTCTCCTCACAGTAGCCTCTGGTAGCTGGTAGCTATTAGGATATGCTATCAAGATCATAAAACTTACTTTTTCATCCACTCAATAAACTTCTTCTTTGTCCTGAGCACGGGCACTGCATATTTTTCTCCGTTCTTAAAATACTTCAATGTAGGGAACTCTGAGATGTGGAATCTCTCTGCCAGGGCCTTGTTGACGGTGGCATCGACAGCTGCAAGGACACCAGAGCTCTGGGATGGGGGAAAGGCCAACCATGCATTACAGCCTCAGACGCGGTGCTGGACGAACAGAGGAGCCCAGACGCTGGCCCCCAAACCCATCCTGGACCTGCTGGCCTTTATCTGGCACGGCTGGCCCCCTGGGCTCACATATCCCAGGGGACAACCAGACACAGGCAGGCCCATCGTTTCTCATTTACGGGCTGAGATGAGGCTGCCTCACCAGCCACATGGGGGAACACTGGGGCCTATTCCCAATAGCCAGGGGCCCAGAGAAGCGAGGGAGTGGACAGAGGTCACTGGGATAGGGATGGGCATTGGTCTGTCCCCAGTAGGGGCCCCACCTGTCTGACACGTCTACTCAGGGACAGAGAAGTATCACAGGCCAGCAGGGGCCGGAGGGCTGCGGCAGGCCTGCAGGGAAATGCTGTAATGATCTTACATGTCAGACAGCTTTCAAAGAGAATAGGGAGGGAACGAGGAAACTTACATCTGCTTCTCCGTGGAGGACTTCCGCTGCATTCTCAAACTCCGGCTTCATTTTCTTGCAGTGTCCACACCCTGTGGGGAGAGAGCAAGAGAAACCATTCCCGTGGCGTGAACGCTCTGGTGATGGTCCCTACACCACTTCAGCAAGACAGCAGGACCACTCCCAGGCACCGGGGGTGGCCAGAAAAGAGAAGCGGACCGCCAGTTCAAAGAAAAAGTTCTTTTGCCTAGTTCACTGGGGGGTGAGATGGGGTGGAGGGGAAACCAACATGAAATAACTACTTGATGATACTGGGACCACGTAGCCTGTGTGTACCAGGCCTGGTTTTAGTGCTTTAAATCCTTACAACAGCACTAGAAGGCAGAAGCTGACATCATCTCCACTTGACAGACAAGAAAACTGAGGCCCTACGAGGGTGAGTGTCTGCCCCTGGCTATATACACAGGTAGAGGGGCTGAAAACCTATGCACTCCGGATGGAGGCCGTGGCTGGCTGGAGGTCCCTACTACCATCAACACCTTTCCCAGGAGAAAGGGGGTCTGGGAACCACACGATGAAATTCACAGAAGCTAAAGTATTAAAAAACAAAAACAAAAAACAACTAAGTTCCGGTTGTCCCCATATGAGATGGGGCATGACATGGAAAGCAGGGAGATCTAACTTGCTGTTCCCAAACTAATGGCATTTTCTGGGGATGAAGAAATGCTCGGGGCCTGACGGTGGTGCAGCAGTGAAGCACGGAGCTCTTTGAGACAGACCCAGGCTTCTGTCCCGAGACCACCCCGAGTGTACCAGGCGTGTGTGTGACCATCATCCAGGGCTGGCCAGGGGCTATGGCATCGAGACCCTGGTGGAGCGCTGTCTCTGTCTCTCCTTCTCTTTCTGGCTCTTGTTAATTGAAGAAATACATAATGGCTGTCGAAAAAGTCAGGACACATTTTTGCATAGGAAGACAGAAAAACACTGGGACCAGCATAGATGGCGTGGTATACTCCCACAAGGGCAATTGCGGTTCGAGTCCTGGATCTGGTGGCTTGCTTTCCCACTTTTGCTCTTCTCTCTCTCTCTCTGTGTTTTCTTTGGTCGAATTAAAATAAATAAATGAAAAAAGAAAGTTGAATAAATAATTCCAAATAGAAAAATACGTCATGACTTTTCTGGCAACCTAATTAATTAAAAGAAAAGACTGCTTTGTGCTTTCTTTACAACCACATAAATGCAGTAAAATGTCATGAATAATAAAATCTGATACAGTTAAAAAAAAAAAGCACTTTTATAAATGATGTCAGGGCATTTGAAAATTGGTTTTGTTTAAATGGTAAGGGGATTTTCTGGCTTCCGATGCTGGAGGGGCTGCGAGGCAAGATCCAGGTCAGCTCCAGTTGGAGGCTGCTCTGAAGGCAAGCCTGCTGTGTGGGGACAGGGTAGGACTCAGTCTCCTTGGGGGTGCAGCCATGGGGGCTTAAGGGTACCACGACTCTACTGCTGATTGTGGAAAGAAAGGCAGATGGGAAGCCACACCCCAGCCTAATCAAAGGAGACTCCCTCCTAACTCCCAGAAGCCATCTGAGCCACGGAATCAGTTCCCCCGACACCATCTGAGCACTTGCTGGGATGAATGCTCCTGTCTTGTCTAAGGCTAATGCTGCAGAGCTCAGCTCCAGGTGGCACTGAGACCCGAACACGTCTCGTTCCTAACCTCTCCATCCCATTCTTGGCTGTACCCACCTGTCTCAATTCACCCTCACACCTCCCAGGGACAAGGAGTCCCATGGTGGCTATTCCCCACTTACTGACCACAGAACATTTAACTGACCGTCAGAGTGGGCATGCTCTCCTCTGGACAAAGCACTGCAGACATGACTCTACCACAGAAACGGACCCTGATGGAATCCAGTCCTGGAGGTGACCCCAGTTCTCAGCTGCACCAACATGGTAGTTTTTCCCAAATGTGTAGGAGGAAGAAAGACACCTCTCACCCTCAATGAGGAGGCTCCACGGTGCCCAGTGGGCAGGACAGGGAGAGACCGCTGAGCATACCTGCTGCTGCTATGTGGGAAGCCCTCACACCCACTGGGTGAGAACATAGAAGAAGAGCAGAAAAGGTTTCAGCCCTGTAGTCTTCCTGCCTGAAGACAGAGAGGACTGTGGTCTTTGGGCCAAAGGGGAAGAGAGTACACGGATGATGCCTTCAAGAGATGAACCAGTGCAGGAGCGCTCCTGCCCGCTTGCCCCAGGGAGCTGGTGGCTCCTTCCTTCTACCCCTGCCACGCCCTGCACACGCATGCACATTCGTCATGCTGGGCTCTAAGTACCAGACTGCGACTCCTTAAAGTTGGGGCCTGGGAATTTTTTCACCTTGTACCTCCACCTGAAGCAAAAGGGATCCACCATTTAATAGGTATACAATCAATATTTACCCACCAGCAGGGGA
>NW_006159920.1:3260198-3301168 GCF_000334495.1 Tupaia belangeri chinensis
GTAGACTTACTCCAACAGTCACACGATGGGCAATGGCAGGGATACGGCCTGAGAAACAGGCGATTTCGCTGTGCGACCTTCATGAGCTGTACTTACACGACTGGATGGGCTAGCCTACTCACACCTGGGCTGCGTGGCACAGCCTACCGCTCCTGGGCTACACAGCCCGCATCGCAGGTCCCTGTCTTGGATAATACATGCAACTCTGCACAACGGAAGCACATGTGTATCTGTACATATCTAAACATGTAAAAGAGGCCATAAAACTGCAGATGACTGTGAACACAGCACACCTGTACGGGGCACCTACTATGAAAGGAGCTTGAAGGACTGGAAGCGGCTCTGAGTGAGTCAAGTGAGTGAGTGGTGAGAGCAGGTGAAGGCCCAGGACATCACTGTACACCACTGTAGATTTTATAAACACTGAACTCTCAGTCTATGCTAGGTTATTAAAAAAATTCTCTTAGCCAGCCCCATAGCCTAGAGGTTAAGAGAGCTGGATCCCACATGGGCAATCATGGTTTGAACCCTAAGGCTGGTGGCTTGAAAAACACTGTAGGTGCATGAGCATGCATGCCTGGTGTCCTGACAGGATAAGGAAATTACAAAGGGATAGTGACTGGGACCGGCAGATGCCATAATGGTTATATCGCAGGACTCCCACATAGTCGGCCACAGTTCGAGTCCTGTACCTAGTGGCTTAAAACTCACACTGGGTACGTGTGTGTGCGCACGCCCAAGATCTCAAGAGGAGACTGGAAGAGAAGGGATTGTGGCGTGGTCATCCCCCTCGAGGGTGGGAGGGTGGTGATTTCTCACTTTCTGTCTCTCTCTCTCTCTGGCGAGTGCATGTGCCCTATATTAAAAAATATCTCTCTTTAAAAAAAGGCGGTTGTGGCGTGATCCCTTCTGGGGGGGGGGCACCTAACTCCCCCCCACCCATCTCTCCCTGGAGAGTCCAATGTGCCTCTGGCAATATAAAAACAATAAAATAATTTTTTCTTTCTTCAATAGTAAACACAGCTTACTATATTTTATGAATTTCAGTTTTAAAATCTTTATCACTGTTAGAACATTCAGCTTAAAATGCAAACACAAACACGCTGTGCAGCTATGCAAAATATTCTCTCTGCCCTTAGTCTGTAAGCATCTACTATTTACATTTTCTTTTCCTTTTTTTTTTTTTTAAACATTTTGCTAAAAATGAAGACACGAGAGCACACAGTAGCCTGGGTCTGCACAGGGTCAGGCTCATCGAGATCACTGTCTTCCCTCCCTCGACATCTCGTCCCACTAGAAGGGATGTGACGAACAGGACGACGCGAGATTAGGGCAAGTGTGAGAGAGGGAAATGCCATCGAGAGACACAAGCAGGGTGTCCGAGCTGCCACCAACACAGCGCGCCGTTCCATGGTGAGCCTATTTTTTTTATTTTTAAAGATATTTGCCACAGGGTATATGTACTCACTGGAGAGAGGGAGAGAGCGAGCAAAACAGAAAGAGGGAAGAAAAGTGAGAACTCACCCCCGGGGGGTGGGGTTGGGGGATGGCCACGCTGCAGTCCATTCTCCTTTCAGGATTCTGGGCACATGTGCACATTTGCCTGGCATTATTTTCAAGCTGCCAGGTTCAGGACTCAAACTGTGGTCGGCCATGTGGGAGTCTTATTTTTTACTTTGTTATAGGGCACATATGCTCATGGGAAACAGAGAGGGGGAGAGAGAAAGGGAAAGTGAGAAAGCAAGCCGCCAGGTATGAGACTCAATCTTTGGTCAGCCACATGGGAGCCCAGTGCATTAACCACCATGAGAACTGCTGCTCCCCACTTGTCACTTTTTAAACAATCAAGTTACAAAGGGGCTGTTTTGATAAGATGGTTAGTTGTTGTCACCACTGGAACAATTTTACACCCTGATTACATGCTGATTCCCAGAAGCAACCACAAACGGCCATCTAACAGAACATTCCTGAAGCATGCACTGTGTGCCGCATTATTTCCATCTCATTGAACCTCCCCCCAGATGGGAACCAGCAGTCTGCAGCCTGGCTGGGGACCCCAGGCCCGTGAGAACCAGGGACAGCCCTGGCAGGAGTACAGGCCTACTGGATCACCGACACTCTTGAGACTAACAAAGGCGTCTCCTCCCCTTTGCCCATACTGACACATCTGTACTTCACAGCTCATGTATAACTTCAGAGGGATCCCAGAGACCCTGAACTGCATCACAGGCCCTAAATTAAGAGGTCGGGCCAGAGGAGAGGCCCAACTCCAAGCTGATCACTTTCCCATAGGACGTGGGTAGGAGACCATGGAGTACTGACCTACAGGGTGTCCAGGCTCAGATAGCCTTCCGCACGACCCACATGCCAGGGCCAAATGTGATATGCTGTAGACAGTCTGTGACCTCATGTGATGTATATTAAGATGAAAAAGTTCTTTGGGGCTCTTAGTAAAATGAAAAGAGGAGAGTAAATAATTCTTCAGGTACACATGAAGCCATGATCCGAGGCTGGTCAAAGCTGGACATGGCATGGTGCTGAGACACTGTTGAGGGTGCTGTCTCTCTCTCATGGAAGAAAGACACAAACTTCTAAAAATTATTATATATATATTTTAAAAGAGTATTGTACTGGGCTAGCCTCATAGCCTACTGGTTAAGGGAGCTGGATCCCACACGGCCAATCGTGGTTCAAGTCCTAGCCCCAGAGGCTTGAAATATACACTGGGCATGTGTGCATGTGTGCCCCAAATCCTGCAGGATGGAGAAATGGAGAAGGGACTGCAGTGTGGCCACGCCCTGTTGGGGAGTGTTTTCTCACTCTTCCTCTCTTTTTCTTTCTCTGCCTCTTTCACCAACACATGAGCCCCCTGGCAATGAAAAGTATTGTGCTGTGCTCACCTATTTTGGGACCATGGTTGACCATGGGTAACTGAGACCATAGGAAGTGGAACTAGACCAGGGGGAGCTGCCGTGTAACTGGCAGCCTAGCCCCTCCCTCCTTACCAGCACTGATGCGACCTCCCCTGCTCTTACTACGTCTGGAAAACATCTTCAAAGATCTCCAAATCCATGGGCGTTGTCCTTCAAGTTCTCATATACATGTGTATATATATACACACACACATATATACACATATATATATAAGTTGCATCGATTCCCTCTGCCCCTGAACAAGACACTAAGGTGAAGTAATAAACCTCTGTAAACAGAGATTATGAGGAGGATACTGGCCAGGCCCAGAGGAGGAGAAAGGGCTGGCTGAGCAAATGCCTCCTTCTCTGATACCTCCAGTCCTGGGGAGCTGTGGATGATGGATGGTGCCTCCTGTGACCTGAGTCCCGCCAAGACCTGAGCCCCAGCACCCTGGGCCCAGCCTTCAGAATGCCCCTGGCTGCATGGACTGCGGGGTGGTCAGAGGAGGAGGTGATATGTTGGGAGCAAGACTCCGGCCCACTGCATTTAGTGTCCTGATTGTGATTTGACAGGCCATTAAGTTTCATTGCCAAGCTTCCTTGTTGGGTTTTTATCATCTGTGTAAGTGCACTAACTTATTTTCATGATCTGGCTCAGAGGTCTGCACATCAACTCTTGCATCACGCTCTATTCTGGCGGTGGGAATGTTGGCCTCCTGTCAGACTCCTCTGGATTTCATGAAATTCAATTATACTTACGATTTTATTACTACTCAGCTAGGGGGACTTTCCTAGATGCTGGAACCAGAACTTGTCAGGGGATCAAATTAACCTGTAAAGCTCCTCAGTGGCTGAGTTACCAGGGTAGTACCTGGGACCAGATGAGCCTGGCTCCTGCCTTGCCTGGCATGTGGCTAGGGGCTTCCTACAAATGTCAGGAGAAACACCAAGTTTTAACATTGGGGAGGGCCCCCAGGGGCTCAGGGCTCTTTTAAGGCTCCCAACTGACTCCCTGTCACTCAGACACCTCGGGGCAGACGCCCAGCAGGTGGATGGCTCTATCTATCACACAGCCCCTCTTCTCGCACAGAGATATTTTTCTTTCTTTTATGTTAGTGCAAAATATAGACAACAGCTTTTAAAGCCTAGAAAGGCTTCTATCCTAAGGAAATAATCTGACATGTGGACAAATATTTATGCATGAAAATGTTTGCTCTGCAGCATGATTTATACTGGGAATTACGGTAAACAACTCAAACCTTCAACATTATGGTGCCAGTTAAGTAATACATGGTGCCATTATGCAATGGAGTATTATGTGGTCACAAAAAACACGTACTAAAAAGCACTGTTAATAACCTAAGAAAAGGGACCAGTTAATGTAGTGGCTATGTCACTGAACGCCCATGTAGGCGACCGCGGTTCAAGTCCCAGACCCGGTGGCTTAAACTCACACTGGGCACGTGTGTGCGCGCGCGTGCATGCCCAAGATCCCAAGGGGAGAATGGAGGAGAAGGCATTGTGGTGTGGCCATCCACCCTGGGGGGTGATTTCTCCCTTTCTGTCTCTGTCTCTCTGTCTTTCTGGTGAGCGCATGTGCCCTGTAGCAAAAACCTCTGTAAAATAAATAAATAAATAAAATAACCTAAGAAAACACAAGGCAACATGAAGGGAAAGATGTAAAGGAAAAAGATGTACAGGAAAAAAGGTTTAAAGGAAATAAAATCAAATCCCTTCTTCCTACCTGATAAAAGAAACAAATGAAAAGTCCAGAGCATTGAAAGAACAAAATGAAAAAAAAAAATTACAATAAAATATAGGACATTATTTTTATAGCCTAGGGGTGAATTTCCTAAATAATCTGCAAATGGCTTAAATCAGGTTGTGGCCTCTAGGACTGCCTGGGTTTTAATCCTGGATGAAGTAGTTTGGCTACAGGACTTTTAGCAAGCCTCTTGATGTCCTGGTGCCTTCCCTACCTTCCCTATAAATTGGTAATAATGTTACTGACCTCGAAGGATCTATTGTGAAGATTAAGTGGGTTACAATATGAAAAACACCTAAAACAACACCTGATCCAACCGTGAGTGTCCAACAAATACCCCAGCTATCATTCAGCCATAAAAGTGTAAAGCTTTGTACAATGAGAAGAATCATGAAGTTAAAGAGAGCAACAGAGGAAGAGATATAGAAAACAGATAAAGATTAATATCCACAATTATAGAGTTCTAGCTTAAGAAAAGACAAAACACAGTTAAAAAAAAAACAGGCAGAGTCTGAAGAGGAGGTCCAGGGAAAATCTGTGAAAGGCTGATTAGCACATGAAAGGACCTTCAACTTCCCTAGAGGTCAGACAGCCACACAGAAGCTGCCCTTTCGCCCGTTTGGCAGAAAATAAAAGGCTGATAGTAACCATGGTTGCGAGGCTGAGGCTCCTGAGGCTCGGGCCCACACGCTGGGGACAACAAACCCTTTCTGGAGGGCAGGCTGGCGATACCTACCGAAGCTCAGGCACACCAAGCCCATGGTCAAACTCCTTCGCTTTTCGGAACTTATCATAAATATTTAGGCGTGTTCCCATATATATGTATATATTATTTACAAATGTTCACTGTATTGCTTAAACGCTGAGAAACTGGAGACAAATGTCTGTCAGCAGAGGGATGGTAGAAAATTTATGACATTATCTAAATTATTAAATACTATTCGGTGGTTAAAAAGATTGAGGTAGATTTACATTCCAACATCTATATTTACATGAAAACATCTTTAAGACCTACTGGTAAAAGGGAAAAAAACAATCAAATAAGAAATGGGTAAGAATTAACCTATTTATATTTTAAAAAACAAAAGCCTGTTATTTAGGTAGAACAGTGAACAGCAGAAGGAAAAAGAAGGTCACGTCAAGTGTCCGTCGTGGTCAGTCTTGGGCAGGGGAAGAGGAGCAGAGATTTCCACTGTTTGTGCCATTTTCTTATGTATCCCTTGGGTCGTGCACTGCCCCAAACAAGGATGTTGCTAATAGTACTTTTTTTTTTTTTTTTTTGAGGGGGGGAGAGAGAGTTTTTTTCTATAGAGAACAATGTTACTGACCTCGAAGGATCTATTGTGAAGATTAAGTGGGTTACAATATGAAAAACACCTAAAACAACACCTGATCCAACCGTGAGTGTCCAACAAATACCCCAGCTATCATTCAGCCATAAAAGTGTAAAGCTTTGTACAATGAGAAGAATCATGAAGTTAAAGAGAGCAACAGAGGAAGAGATATAGAAAACAGATAAAGATTAATATCCACAATTATAGAGTTCTAGCTTAAGAAAAGACAAAACACAGTTAAAAAAAAAACAGGCAGAGTCTGAAGAGGAGGTCCAGGGAAAATCTGTGAAAGGCTGATTAGCACATGAAAGGACCTTCAACTTCCCTAGAGGTCAGACAGCCACACAGAAGCTGCCCTTTCGCCCGTTTGGCAGAAAATAAAAGGCTGATAGTAACCATGGTTGCGAGGCTGAGGCTCCTGAGGCTCGGGCCCACACGCTGGGGACAACAAACCCTTTCTGGAGGGCAGGCTGGCGATACCTACCGAAGCTCAGGCACACCAAGCCCATGGTCAAACTCCTTCGCTTTTCGGAACTTATCATAAATATTTAGGCGTGTTCCCATATATATGTATATATTATTTACAAATGTTCACTGTATTGCTTAAACGCTGAGAAACTGGAGACAAATGTCTGTCAGCAGAGGGATGGTAGAAAATTTATGACATTATCTAAATTATTAAATACTATTCGGTGGTTAAAAAGATTGAGGTAGATTTACATTCCAACATCTATATTTACATGAAAACATCTTTAAGACCTACTGGTAAAAGGGAAAAAAACAATCAAATAAGAAATGGGTAAGAATTAACCTATTTATATTTTAAAAAACAAAAGCCTGTTATTTAGGTAGAACAGTGAACAGCAGAAGGAAAAAGAAGGTCACGTCAAGTGTCCGTCGTGGTCAGTCTTGGGCAGGGGAAGAGGAGCAGAGATTTCCACTGTTTGTGCCATTTTCTTATGTATCCCTTGGGTCGTGCACTGCCCCAAACAAGGATGTTGCTAATAGTACTTTTTTTTTTTTTTTTTTAGAGAGAGAGAGAGAGAGATTTCTGCTATAGAGCACATGCACTCGCCAGAGAAATAGAGAGACAGAGAGTGAGAAATTACACCCCCAGGGCAAATGGCCAAGTTATAGTCCCTTTTCCATTCTCAGGATTTGGGGCACGTGCAAAGCACACCTGCCCGGTGTGAGTTTCAAGCCTCTGGGTCTGAGACTTGAACCACGATCAGCTGCGTAGGAATCCAACACTTTAACCACTATCCCACCTGCTAGCCCCGTTAATATTATCCTTAAATTATGTATGCAATTAAAAAAAATTAAAACAAGAGCGGGAAGGCCTTTGGTAGCATGATGGTTATACAAGTCTACACGTGTCAGGGAAAAAAATCAATTTTATTGTATGTTAGAGAAATAAAAGGTAAACACAAAGGGAAGATTTTTAAAAAGACACTGGCATGAATGACACAAAAAGGGGTAATGGGATTTCAAGTAGTTTCTTTTCCATGATCATGTACATTTCCTTATACCCTTCCAGATTTTCTATAAAGATCATGTATCACTTTGAGAATAAGACCGAAATAAAGTAAAAATCTTAAAAAAAGAAAAAAGGTGACAGCAGAAAATCTGGAGTCTGATGGGGACCTGCCATCAGAGCTCAGCCCCTGGAAGGCAGGCTGGACGCTGTGGCTGTCAGCACACACCTGGTGGAGGGGAGCTGTGACAGAAAACATCTCATCTCATGCCTAGTGCCCAGGAAAAGGGGCAGATAGAGCAGGGTGGGTGAGGGCGGAGCTGCTGTGACTCCCACATGACCCTGCAAAGGGAAAGGAAGCTCAAGGGGGTACTCTGTTCCCTGGCAGTCTCTTCCTGAGGCCTCAGCTCCTGTTTGGGTGTCATTGGGCCCAGCAGAAAGACAAAGGACAGCCCTCTCCGGGACCCTCTACTTTGTTCCTTTAACATGCCGCCCAAGGGATGCTTATGCAGACAGTATCACAGCACCCTTTTCCTCCCCTGGAGTCCACGGAAGGGACCAAAAACAAATAGCAATAAGAGGAGAAGAGTGAGCCGGACAGCCCGACTCCTTTCGTCCAGGAGGCTGCAGGAAGAACGAAAGGTGCCAGGGAGCGGCAGCACCAGGGTCCTGCTGATAGGTCCTCTGCAGGATCAGAGTTGGGCCTGGTGCTCCGCCTCCCACATCCACTCAAGGCCCCATGCCGAGGGCCAGCCGACGACAGGCACAAAGCTTGGGTGGCAAATGGGAAATGCTGAGGAAGGAGAGGCTGCTCCGGGCCTGGGACTCAGGCTCTCTGTGTTGCTTTCTACGACTATGACTCCTTCACTGTACATAGTATAGTGCCATGCTCGGGAGGAGCCCTGCATCATACCCAGGAGGCCCAGACCAGCACCTGGTTGTCAACCTCGGCATGACCTGGGCTGGCAGGACTGGAGTTAACCTGTGTGGAGGACCTCACACTGAGGCTGGCCTGAGTTTTACTCAATGATATGCAGGCCACTCAAGAACCTTCATGGCGGGGACCAGCCGTTGGTGCAATGGCTATGTCGCTGGACTCCCATGTAGTCAACCGCGGTTCGCCCCAGAACCAGTGGATTAAACTCATGCTGGGTGCGTGTGCGTGCATGCCCAAGATCCCGAGAGGAGAATGGAGGAGAAGGGATTGCGGCGTGGTCATCCCCCGGGGAGTGATTTCTTGCTTTCTGTCTCTATGTCTTTCTCTGTCTGTCTGGCAAGCGCATGCGCCCTATAGCAAAAACCTCTTAAAAAAAAACAACTTTTCTCTCTCCCTTTAGCAAAAACCTCTTAAAAAAAAAAACAACTTTTCTCTCTCCTTCCTTATATGGTTCCTCTATAAAATATATATGTGTTATTTTATAATTAGCAGAGAGTCGTAAAAATAAATTCAACATTTTAGTTTGCACCCCATTATTTTAGTCTATTGGGGTATTTTAAAATCTTAATGAGACTGGGCTAGCAGGTGGTGTGGAGGTTAAGGCAGCTGGATCCCACATGGCCAACTCTGCAGTTTGAGTCCTGGACTGAGTGGCTTGAAAATCATCCTGGGCACACATGCATGTGCGCTCGCACACGTGTGTGTGTGTGTGTGTGTGTGTGTCCAAAATTCCAAATGAACAGAGAAGGGATTATGGTGTGGCCATTCTCCCTGGGAGAGAGGGGGATTTCTCACTTTCACTCTCTTTTTGATGAGCACACATGCCCTATAGCAAATTTAAATACATACATACATATATATATATATCTTAATTTTTGATACTTAGTTGGCTATCCTTTTCCAACTCTAACCCTTCCAAATTTGAAAGTATGCCTTTTTTTTTTTTTTGCTCGAGGGTGCATGCTCTTGCCAGAGAGAGAGGGACGTGAGCAAGCACTGCATGATTTGAGCACTGGGTCCAGGGCTCAAATCATGCAATCAGCCACATGGTTCCAGCCCCTTTAACCACCACACCAGCAGCTAGCCCCAAACTATGCTTTATTTCTTACAGCTTCAACAGAGTTGCTGATTACAAACAAGTACACAGCCTCGAGACAGACCTGGGCCAGATTCACAGTCACATGCATTGAGGGGATGCCTCTCCTTAGGGTGGCTCCATCTCATCTAATTTTCCCTGTCACAGTCCAGAAAATAGCAACTCACTTTGTTAAACGTCTTGATTTAAATGAAAGACATGATGGGCCAGCCCCATGGCTTAGTGGTTAAGGCAGCTGGATCCCATAAGACCAACAGAGCAGTTCTAGCCCCAGCTCCAGTGGCTTGAGACACACACCAGGTGTATGTCACAAAATCATGATAGGATGGAGAAGTGAAAGGGACTGTGACATGAGCATGCCCCAGTGGAAGGTGCTTTCCCATTCCTCTCTTTCTCTCTCTCTCTCTCTCTCTCTCTCTGGCAAGCACATGCACCCTTCCACACAAAAACAAACAAAAAAAGACATGTTAATTTGCCAATCTAGTAATCTTGCCCTAAGAAACAAACAAGCACATCTGGCAATCTTGAGCAGAACTGATAATCTACTTACATTGGCAGACCTCATCTTGTTTTTCTAAGGCTGTAAAATGGTCTATTTCCAAATCACTTCTTATGTGGCCTGGACTGACACCATCATACTGTGATTTCCAGAATTCACTCTCTTTGGATTTGGGTAGGCAATGCTGGTCTCTGGCCTCCTAACATCTGTCTGCTTCTCCAGGACCGTCAAATACTGCAGAAGTGGTTTCCCCATCATGGGGATTCTCTGGAACACCCTGGCGTGGGGTACAAAACCGGGCTGCTAAGAGCTCTCCACTCAGTTTCCCCATCCTGAGCTTGCACTTTGCTCTGAACCATGTGCAGCCCATCCCTTCCCAGGCTAAAGACCACGCTCCCGGACGAACAGGAGTGAGTAGAGAGATTAAATGCATAGTCATTCGCATCTCATGGGAACGTTAACAGGCAGCTCATCAGGAAGTTAACCTCATGCTTTCGCCCAGATCCCTCTCATCCTGCCAGGGAAACAGAAATAAACCCATACATGGAGAGCCATGAACAGGCAGGGAACTGACTGCTGGGCTCCCCTGACTCACACCAGAGGGACAGGCACAAGGGGCGAAGACGCTAGCACTTCTGAAGGGGGAAGGAAAAGCCATGGCCAGTACCTGTCTTTACAGCTGGGACAGGGAGGCAAGCAGGGTGATCGTAGCTCTAGACCGATCATTATAGCTTCCTGCAAGACTTGCTTCCATCGGCAGCCCTGAGACTAGCCAGGAGAGCACGCAGTAACTCAGGGGACCACAGCCTTGTTCCCGGCTGTCCTCTAGTAGGCAGTTCTGCAGGTACCTCTTGCCTTGGAGACCCCCACACTAAGGCCCTGGGGGGACATGTTCCTAAGGCCCTATCTGTCCCTTAATCAGGAGGGCCACACAAGACTGGAGGGTCTTTTTTTTTTGAGAGGTTTTTGCTATAGGGCATGTGCACTCGCCAGAAAAACAGATAAAGACAGAGAGACAGAAAGTGAGAAATCACCCCCCAGGGGGGGATGGTCACCCACAATCCCTTCTCCTCCATTCTCCTCTCGGGATCTTGGGCATGCACACACGCCCAGCGTGAGTTTAAGCCCCCAGGTCCAGGACTCGAACCGCGGTCGACTACATGGGAGTCCAGTGACATAGCCATTTCGCTAATTGCTGGTCCCAAAACTGGAGAGTCTTTGAAATTTTGTTTTGGGGATTATTTTTTCTTCTTTTTCTCCAGTTTTCTAGAAACTCAGATGAAGAATCATAGAAAATATTTTTCCTTTAAATTCCCTAATTTAGCAGTTGTAAGAAAGGAAGAGTTGGGGAAACCCACAGTAAGTTTACGAATGGTGATTAATCAGACCAAGTGATACTGAGGGTAGGGAGAGATGGGCAGGAGACCAGGGGTCAGGCGCTGACCCTGTTTCTCCTGGATCTGGAGGCCCTTAAAGTCTGAAGCAGTACCGACTCACGGAGAGGCAGTCAGGCTCTCCTTTCTCCGTCAGTCCTCATGTCTGTCAGATGGGGCTAACCACACTCCCTCTGTGGCACAGTGGGTAAGATGGTAGGAGATGACCTTCAGGGAGCCACTTTGTCATCACTGTACGGTGACACCGAAGTGTTAGCCTGAGGATCCCTATGATCAGGAGGATTTATAATGTACCTTTGTGCCTATTCTGACTAAACTACCCTCGGGCCCTGTGCCGACATGATTCCCACAGGGATCCATTGGCAACACACTTGCTTTCTTCCCTCCTCCACGATCTCTTGCCCACCGTCACTGGGCCAATGAGCTGTCAGGAGGCTCTGGGAGGAGAGCTGCGCCCCCACATCCCGTCCCAGGCCCTGCTGAGACCCCCTACCCATCGACAGGCTGCCAGCCTGCTTTCACATGGCCTGTGCCCACCCTTCCAGGAACAGCCCTCTCCCTGCTGGAAACCAACTCCATCCATTTTCCACTCTCCAGGCAAAGGGGAGGATTCTGGCTGAGAGAAATCCTGAGCTACGGGCCTTCCGGCCATTACTGCAAGCATGTTTTACAGCATCCACAGCTTCTGCTTCATTCACTGGCCATTCTGGGCTGAGAGTGAACCCGGGGGACGCAGAAAGACGGCATTCTAGACACTGGGAGATCTGAGGCTCCAGCCCTGGCCTCACCGTGTCCTCTCAGCGACTGGGCAAGTGCAGGCCCTCCTGGGACTTGGAACCCCTAGAAGATTTGGGGTGACTGCTGTTCTGGGTGCTATCGAAGGGCACGTCTAGTCCTCATCCTCCGATCATGCTGACTTGGGCGAGGCTGCTCAGGCTGTGTGGTGTGTCGTGAGCCTCACTGAGCTCTCATCGAGGGACACATGCAGCCTCAGGGGACTTTGGGGCTGTTCGACAGTGACACGGGTGAGGGCAGGGCCACGCCTGTCGCCACAGCTGTCCCCAGCTTAGCTCGGCTCCTGGCACCCAAGGGAGTGCTCACCGGATCAGCACCACCCTACTCTGGAGAGGGGAGGGAGGGGGCAAAGTTCCACTCACATGGGGCGTGGAACATGACGAGGACAGAGGAGTGTTCCTTCACAAACTGGTCAAAGTCTTCATCGGTCAGGTGATAAACGGAGCCGCCCTCATCTGCCCAGGGAGTCTCGGGGACCTGGGGCTGTGGCGGCTGCGGACTGGAAGACCAAAAACAGGCAGAGCTCAGAGCAAGCCCCAGGGCCTGGGCAGCCCGCACCAAGTCCAGCCCCCTGGATGCCAAGCCCCACCAACTTCACATGTCCCACTCCAGGGACTCCGAGTTTAACAAAACGGGGACTCCCTCTGGTAGAAGAGCTGTAGGGTGAGGGGTCTAACCTGGCCCACCTTCACCTTGCCCTCAAAGTTCAAGAGAAGTACGCAGCAGAGATCCTGCTACAAACTGCAGCTTTTAGGCAGAGCTCTCTAGGCAGCTCAAGAAACTGCATGTCTTCCTAGGAAACCAGGGGCTCGTCCACTTTCTCAAGTTATTTCTTTTCTTTTGTAGAGAGAAATTTTTGCTACAAGGCACATGCACTTGCCAGAGAGACAGAGAGAGAAAGTGAGATGGCCATTGGGGGCGGCTATGCCACAATCCCTTCTCCTTCATTCACCTTTTGGTATTTTGGGCACGTACACACACGTGCCTGGTGTGATTTTCAAGCAGCTGGGTCCAGGACTCAAACCAAGGTCAGCCATGCGGGAGTCCAGTGCCTTAACCACTCTGCCACCTGCTGGCCCCTTCTTAAGCTATTTCACACTTACAGCACACTGGCAAGAATAAACAATGACAAGTCCCTCATCGTAATGTTTGCAGTGCCCACAGCAGAGAAGCGTAAGGAGAGGGTGAGGAAAGGGCCAACAGAGGGGAGGTGGCCACGTGCCTGGGGTAAACAAAGAGGAGGCGAGGCTCGGGGTCTGAGAACGACCAACCCTGTGCCTGGCAATGGGACACTGCCCCGCGGGGTGCAGGGGCTGATATCCACGCACCAGCTGCTAAGGAGATGGGAGGCTCACGGGACAGAACGGCCGGTGACGCCAATTCCCTGCTACCTTACTTCCACGAGCACCTTTGCCAGGGCACACTAACTGCAGCTCTGAACGAAGCCTTTGGGGGCCAGCAGATAGTGCAGTGGTTATGTTGCTGGACTCCCACATGGCTAACCACGGTTTGAATCCTGGGCCCAGTGGCTTGAAAATCACACCAGGAGCATGTACATGCGTGCCCAGATTCCAGGAGGAGAATGGAGGTGAAGGGATTACTGAGTGGCCATTCCCCTGGAGGATGATTTCTCACTTTCCCTCTCACTGTCTCTCTCTCTTTCTGGCGAGCACACATGCCTCATGGCAAAAACCTCTTAAAGGAAAACAAAAAAAGCCAAAGGATGACAAATGTAAAAAGATAGCCATTGTTTCCCCTTTGAGAACTGAGGGTAGAAAAACGTTCAAGTTCTCACAGCAGGGCTGGAGGAGTCATCAGAGGGAGCAATGTGGAAGACGTGATGGAGTCTGCCCCCTGACAGCCCTGCAGAATCCTGGACAATGTCCCCTTCAGAAAGCCCCTCAGGAGCTCCTGACTGGGCCCCGCTGGCAGCCTCAACACCCCAGGTCCCAAGCAATGGCAAGTGGCAGGAAGGGCTCACGTATATCCAGTACCAGGTGGCACAAGCAAGCTTAGCGACAAGTTAGCAGCCAGCCAGTGGTTCAGACAAACATCACAAGATCTAGCTCCTCTATCTAGGATCGGAACCCCTCAAAACACCTCTAAGTCCACTTGGGGGAATTGAACTTTACGATGTATCTGCACACATACAAAACTATGTGCATTCAAAGGTACTCACTGCAGAGTACATGTCACAGCACACCCTGGACACAACCCCGTGTGTACTGGTAAGGGACATGGCTCCCCATCCACACAGCCAAGGGCTGAGCAACGTAGAAGGACGATGCTCTCCACACACTGACGTGAGCAGACTGCTGGAGACAGCCAGACCTGTCTATAGTTCACTTACTTTTGCACAAAAAAGGAGGAAATAAAATATACTTATTTGCAGGTCAGCAGGTAGGATGGAGGGTAAGGTGGCTGGATCCCACAGAGCCAACTCTGCGGTTCAACCCCGAATGTGGTGGCTTAAAACTCACACTGGACGCATATGAATGTGTGCCCAAAATCCTGAGAGAAGAATGGAGGAGAAGGGACTGTGGTCTGGCCATCTCCCCTGGGGTTGCCTCTCTCTGTTCTCTCTCTGGCAAGTGCACAAGCCCTATATCAAGAAACCTAAAATAAACAAACAAAACAAGAAAAATACACTCTAAAACTGGTAAAGTAACAGTAATGAATTTTTAAAAAAGTATGGGGACTAGCAGTTAGCATAATGGCTATGTCACTGGACTCCCACGTAGTCGACTGTGGTTCGAGTTCCAGACCCGGCGGCTTAAACTCACGCCGGGCACATGTGCGTGCATGCCCAAGATCCCGAGAGGAGAATGGAGGAGAAGGGATTGCGGCGTGGCCAACCCCCTGGGTGGTGATTTCTCGCTTTCTATCTGTCTCTCTCTGTCTTTCTGGCGAGCGCATGCGCCCTGTAGGAAAAACCTCTCCAAAAAAGAAAAAAAAAAAAGTATGAATCCACAGGAGCAAAAAGAACCGGAAAGACAAAAGCAGAGGAGAGAAAAAGAGGTCAGCGTAATTTTAGAAACTAGAAAGCCAACTTAGCTAGACAGAGAGCGGAAACCTCAGGTGCTGAAGCCCAGGAACCTCACCTCACCAATGTGCAAAGATACCGGTTCCAGAGAACCTGGAGACATCCTCCTGCAGCGAGGCTGCAGCCCGGGGTTGAAACAGGAGAGCTGGTTGGAGAGTAGTTAAAGCTCCCCAGTCCTGGGGAGCACCCCTCTTCTACCCAGGAGACAAATGGAGGTTTACTTTCTGGAGAGGGCTGCAGAGCTGGGCACAGCAGTAAGAGGAAGTACTGGAGAGAGGGGATGATCGGAGTCTGAGCTTGCAGCACTAAACTAATTCTGACTGTCTCCCCACGTGTGAATGCCTTGAAGACTGGGAACTCTCCCAGCTCTTTACCTCTTGCACCTAACATGCAGATTGCTCAGTCAATGCTTGTTGAATGACTGAATGAGACAAAAACGGTTAAAGAAACTGGAGGTGTTCAATTTGGAGAGAAGATATAAAAGAATCCTCTGGCTATCTCCAAATACTTCAGCCTGCATCAAGGAGAGAAATTAAGATTTATTTGCCAACATCCATAAGTAGAAACTCCAGAGAAAGAAACTTCAGCTCAGTATAGGCAAGAACGTTAGCAGGTGGGAGGGAAAGATGCTGCACTGGGAGTTAAAGACCTGGGTTTGAGTCCTATTTACTCCACCTATCAGCTCCAGAAGCCTAGGCAATCAAACTCGGCTAGCTTAAGACAGTGTATGTGTGGTCCTTCCTTGGTCGCCCTCTCAGGCTCATCTAGCTGTGTGATACTCTGTAAATATATCAAGCACTACCCAAATGTTCCTAGACAGCATTTGTAACCCAAATTAAAAGAATTTTCAAGCCTCGGGAGGTAGCATGGTGGTTAAGGTACTGGACTCCCACGTGGCTGACCAGGGTTTGAGTCCCAGACCTGGTGGCTTTCTTTCTTTCTCTCTGGTCATATTGAATAATCATCATAAATTTTTAAAATTAAATAAATAATTCTTTAATTTTTTTTTCTAAGAATCATTCAAGCCTGAATAGACAATCTTAAAGTGAGTCAGTCAAACAAACTGAGGACATGCGCACATTTCGGTGGAATGGCTGGGGAACAACTGAGGACTCTGACTTCCCTTCCGGTCTAGGACTGGCTCCATATGTGCTGTGCTTTGGAGAGGGCGGCTGCCCAGGCTCGCAAAGCCTGAAAAGTTCACAGTCAGATCCTCTGCTGAGGGACATGCCTGAGCTATAGATGAGACAGTCCAACTCTAAGAATTATGAGTCAAGAAACGTGGTGTACATTAATTTGGTTTGCTTCTCGTTAGTATAAAACACACAGCCAGAAATGGGTGGCCAGGCCAAAACGGACTGCTGCTGCCACACCCCTTCCGGACCCACTCCCAATGTGAGAGCCACGACGGGCGACTGAGAATCGTGGCTGGGACACAGGCGGCAAACCTTGTGACCACCGCCACTCCTCCGTGTTCGCGCCCCAGCTATGCTGCCCCGCCACACCTGAATCGCCTTGACTCGGCGCCCCACTAGTCACTCGTCAGTGGGCAGGGTCCAGATTCTTCTTTCTCGGCTTTTGAAAGCCGTCGGGAGAATTACTTGGGTTCATCCTCTTGCAACTGTCTGTACACAAGCCCTGAGCAACCAAGGACCGATGGAGAGGCCCCAGGAAGCGGGAGGGCTGAGCCCACTGCTACCTTCAGGATTCAGGGGAAAACTGGCCAAGACTTAATACATGTGGGGCAGAGAAAAACCACTAGCAGAACCAAATACAAGTAGAGAGAAAGCTGGAAGGAAATTCACCAAAATATCACAACGTGTTGCCTTTAGGTAACGAGGCAGTCCCGGGCTTTCCTTCTTAAGTAAACTTACAAGGTTTTTCTATCATAAACATAGTCAACTTCGATATCTGTAAAAACCAGAAAAGATTTTTCAAAATTTAAGCCAGCTGGTAGCACAGAGACACTGCTAGCTGTCCTTGGGGCCTGAGATTCAGAGGCACACTGGGTGTCCTTCAGAGTCACCATCACACCTTCAGAGGATCGGCCCCGCATGGGCGCCCCACGCAGAGCACCTGCCCGGGCCACGGGGAGACCCAGATGCACCTTTTGGTACCCATAACCCTTAGCACCCTGGAGGCTACAGAGGCTGCGAACAAGGGCTCCTTCCCGCTGGACCATTAAAGGGAGGAGTGTGGAGGTGGGGGTGGAGAGGCCAGCCCAGGACAGAAATCTGGGGGCAGCCCTGGGTTCAGGTGCAGCAGAGCGGTAAGGAGGGCGAGGGAAGACAGGCAGGCAGGCCTATCTCGGAAACTCACTGATGTGTTCCCTTCATCTAGGGTGAGCAGGCAATTCTGAACACTTAAAAACCCCTGAACACTCGATCTTTCCAAAAAGATATGAGAGTGTTTTGAAACCAGAAAAGGTTATAGGAGGTGGAGGGAAGCAGACAGCTTTTATCTCTGGTGACAAATGAGACTGCTGTTTGCCAAAACCGCTCCCAAATCAGAGTGAGATATGTCTGGCTGGAGGAGAGGGCGTGCTTATTATCAAAGGATGCAGGAAAAGAAAGGCTCGGGTTAAAACAATGAAAACATGATAACAGGGAGTGGCCTTCCCAGGCAGGGGATGAAATGAGGGAGTGGATGGGGACAGAGATGTGGAAAGGCCTCCAAGAAACCAGACATGCTGCAAACACAGCGCTACACGCACGTAGGCCCCCTGGGAGTGGGCAGAACAGAAGACAAAGATTTTCAACCTTTAGAAAGTTAACAGTGTGTCTATTGTGGGGTGTGTGTGTGTGTGTGTGTGTGTGTGTGTGTGTGTGTGTTTGAGAGGTTTTTGCTATAGGGCGTGTGCGCTCACCAGAATGAGAGAGAGAGACAGAGAGACAGAAAGCAAGAAATCACCCCCCAGGGGGGATGGCCACACTGCAATCCCTTGTCCTCCATTGTCCTCTCAGGATCTTGGGCACACACGCACACGCGCCCAGCGTGAGTTTAAGCCACCGGGTCCAGGACTCGAACTGCGATCAGCTACATGGAAGTTCAGCAACATAGCCGTTACACTAACTGCTGGTCCCTGTGTGTGCTTTAATATACAAAATTTACCCATCTTCCCTGTTCTGAAAGCACACGTTTCAACCTCCATATCTTTGGACAGCTAATTCTTTAACCCTGGAGTCTGCACGCTGCGTACCCTAGGTGATGATGTCAGTAACTATCTGCCGTGCTGACAACTGCTGGAAAAGGACGGGGCTCAGGCAGCACTCAGAGGAGGCTGAGCTGGACCGTGGGGGATGCAGAGAACAGTGAGACTGCTAGTTCCATCTGGCCCTGCTGCTGCCCATCAGCTGCATGGCCTTGGGCAAGTTCCCTCATCACAGTGCCTCAGTCACCGCCTTCATGATCGTATCTTCCTTGTGGTGCAGTTGGGAGGATTAAACGAGAATCCACACCAAGTGCTTAGAATAGTGTCAGCAGCAAAGCAGAGCCCCCAGAGTGTGAGCTGTTATGACTCTAAGACCCACGCACAAATAACCACAAGCTGGCAGCCACCGTTAAGTGCCAAACTCATGACGCACAGAGCGGAGCGAGTGGGGGGCGTGTGCGGTGGGGCTGTGTGCCGGGAGGCTTTGGACAAGGACGTGGGAAACCACTGTGAAGGCGCTGGAAGGAAACCAGGCAGGACCAAGCAGCAGGCATAGCATGTGAGGGCCTCAGGTGAGGAGGTGGAGCCCTGGGGCGGTGGATCTAACCACTATAAAACAGGATCGCAGGGTGTTGCGAGGCAGAGTCTGCAGAGTCAACGGTGAAGCACTTTGCAAACCGAATGCATTAGCATATTTCTTAGTAGTGCTGAATTGAAATAAGTGTTCAATTGTCAAGTCTATTTTCAGACAGAACTGCAGTGGAACCTCTCAAAGCTGATATCCTGGGTAAGAGAAACTATCTATCAGACAGAGCATGGGGGAGGGGACTCAGTTAGAAATGTAGGAAGACTTCCGGAAGCCCTTGTCTATTCCAAGGGAGCTGGTTGCTTAGGGGGCTCTCCCCAACTCCCAGCCGTGGAGGATGGAGGGTAAAAAACAGACTCCCCGTGACACATTGGACAGGGTCCTATCACAGGCTGAGAACCCGCCACAGTCCCATGACTCCTGCAACCTAAACTCACACGGGTCCCCACCATGACCGACTCAACCCAGAGATGGCTGTGCAGGCAGCGCAAGGCTTTACCATCCTGTTCTCTTGCCCTGCCTCCACCTGCAAGCAAAGGGCCACCCCGGAGCCCAGAGCTGCCCCTCCTTTCAGAGTACACCTCCGCCCCCAGGTGAATGCCCCACTTACTTCTTCAGCCAGGCCACGATGTCCTCAGCCGTGGACCCGTAGTTGTCATACTGGAACAGAAACCGCCCTTTCCTGTGAAATGAGAAGACACAACAGGGGCTTAGCCGGGTGAAATGCTCTCCGGGGTAGGGAACGAGCTTCAGAAGGAAGTGGGGGACTTACTCGAAATAGCAGATGGTGGGGAAGCCGCGCACGTTGTACTCCTCCTTGATGTTTTCAAATTCAGAGGGGTAGATGTTCATGCCAGCCAGCACCTGGGAGGGAGGGAGAGCAGCCTTGTCCACCCTCTGCCCACACGCCCTCATCCTATCTGGGCATGGCCTATCCAGCTGTCCCAGCAAAAGACGACAAATAGGACAAAGCTTCATAGACTGACGTGCCACCTGGGCCGCTGGGGCAGGAGGCAGGCGGAGCCGGGCAGGAATAGTGACAGAGCAGGTGCTGGCGCTCAGACACCAGGGCCAGGCGCTGCCTTCCACGTGGCAGCTCCCTTTCCCCTGCCCTGCACGAAGAAGGATTCCAGCGCAAGAACAAAGCTCTGGGAGTTGAGGAAGAAACCTGGCCCGGCTACCAAGTTCACACAGGCCCACACTTTATGCTCTACGCCTTCATCTCTGCCCATGTCAGCTCAGGGTGGACTCTTCCAGGCACGACAGGAGCCCGTGGTGTGTGCACAACATCCCTAACACTGTCCTGGACACTGCCTGGCCTGCCCGCGCCTGTCCACCTAGGCTCGGTGTGCGGGAGTCCCAGACCTCACAGCTCACATGTAGACGGGAGCCTGGCCCCCACGACACAAAATAAGAAATGAGGTGTCCGGATGCCTGCCTGACTCTCCTCCCTCACGCATGCTCTGCCTCTCTAGCTCTCCCTCCTGCTTGTGAGCCTCACCTATGCTCAGGTTTGAGCACAATTTCAGACATCTCAAGGTGTTCTGCTTCCAGGGCTCCACATACTTACTGCCCCTGAATAGCAAAGAAGAACGTCAGTGCTGTGTTAGCAATGAGACGGCTGATACCAGGAACATGGAACACGGAGTCCACTACGGCTCCTCCTTTCCCAAAGCTGGTACCGTCCCAGGTACCTCCCAGGGCTGCATCTGTTCTCCCAGAGAACAAACCAGAATGGCCAGGAAGGCTCCCATGAAGTGGGGTGGCACTCAAGTGAGGGGAACGGATAATTTTAAAAGCCAGTGACAGTTACAGAAGGAGAAAGAAACCTAGGAAGCTAAATTTCCCTGAACAATATAAAAAGACGTATGAGCAAACCAGCAGATGGCATAATGGTTACATTGCTAGATTTCCACATAGTTGACCACAGTTCAAGTCCTGGACCTGGTGGCTTAAAATTCACACTGAGTGTATGTACATGGATGCCCAAGATCCCCAGAGAACAGAGGAGAATAGAGGAGAAGGGACTGTGGCATGGCTGTCCTCCCTAGGGAGTGATTCTCGCTTTCTGTCTGTCTCTCTGTCTCAAAAATAAATAAATAAATAAATAAATAAATAAAAGAATAAATATCTAAAAAATACATTTTTCAAAAAGAAATGGGAGCAGGGACCAGCAGTTAGCGTAATGGCTATGTCGCTGGACTCCCACGTAGTCGACTGCGGTTCGTGTCCCGGACCCAGTGGCTTAAAACTCATGCCGGGCGCGTGTGTGTGCGTGCCCAAGATCCCGAGAGGAGAAAGGAGGAGAGGGGATTGCAGCGTGGCCATCCCCCATAGGGGGGTGATTTCTCACTTTCTGTCTCTCTGTCTCTCTCTGTCTGTCTGGCGAGCACATGCGCCCTGTAGTGAAAACCTCTCTAAAAAAAAAAAGAAATGGGAGCAGCAGATGGCATAATAGTTACATCACTGGACTCTTATTTAGTCAACCACAGTTCAAGTCCCAGACGTGGTGGCTTGAAACTCATGCCAGGCACGTATGCATGCGTGCCCAAGATCACAAAAGGAGAATAGAAGAGAAAGAATTGTGGCATGGTCATCCTTCCTGGGGGGTGATATCTCGCTTTCCATCTCTCTGTCTCTGTCTACTATAAGCACACACACCCTATAGCTAAAAATCTCACTCAAAAAATAAGTTTTAATTTAAAAATAAATTTAAAGATACATAAGAAGAGAAAAAGGAGAACAGTGGTTTCAGCGGACAACGAACCTGGTTCGAAAGGCCACATGTACCTTTAAGCCGTGTGAGTTTGGGCAAGTCCCTTACCCTCACTGAGGTTCCTTGTTTGGAAGATGGTGATGAGACTCTTCTGGGGCTCTTAAGAGAACTGAGTGAGATAACTCATGATAGAGATTTTAGCACAAAATCGGTGCTCAGTCACGGTCAAGGTCCTTCCTTCCTACCAAATCCTCCTGTGCCTCTCCACCCCTAGAAGAATCTGAACACATCTTTCACAGCTGTTTCAGGCATCCAGCATGCTGTCTGGCATCCAGCAGACACCCAAGAAATGCTTGCTAAATAACTGTTTGTTTTTTTTTTAACATCCGTTTTTGGGATGTTACAAAAAAATAAAAGAATTAGCCTGAAATAGAACTTACTAGAAGTTCTGAAACCTTCTAAAAAAGCCATTCTGCTCATTTCCCAGACTGATTCAGCAGCCTGTTCCAGTAATATTTGTCTACTTTAGAGTTCTTTTTTTTCTGTCTAATTGATCTCCCAGTGTCAGTGCACATTCACCACAAGATTAATTTTACACATCCTCCTTTTTCATTACATCACTTCCCTGCACAAAACCTTTCAATTCCGTTGAATATAGGCTAAAATCCAATTCCATACTCAAAGCCCATATGGTCCCGATCTCATCTGTGAATCCTTTCTTAGCACATTCTTACTTGTACACCTGCTGGGGTCTAGATTGTTGAATTCTCCCAGGAACAAGACAGTCCGAGAGTTCTGCACAGGAGGGCAGCTGGACTGCTTTGTCTTCCCAGGCGCCTTGCTGAGCAGAGCAGCAGCCCAGCACTGCGGCCAGGAACATGGACGCCAGGGCTCAGGATGCCTGGGCTTGCATCCCGATGCTCCACTTAGTAGATACGTTTCCTTGAGCAAGTCACAGCTGCCTGCATGTCAGTTTCCCCACCTATGCCCACCTCACCTGGCTGTTGTGAAGATTAAATGAGATAATACAAATATCTATGACACTCCCGACATACTGTCTGTTTTTATTAATGCAACTAAGAGGGTCTGTAATTCTGCCCACATTTCCAGAGCCTACGCTGTTCTTCTCGGGTCCCACACTGTACTCCTCAGTCCCCTTGATGAGGATGCCCGTTCCCTACTTCTAGGCAACCATCAAAGACTCCTCCAAACTTTAAAGCAAATCAACACCCAACTCCCTGGGCAGCATTTCCAAACCACCTTTGCTTGGAATCAACTCTTAATTCTCTGAGTTTCTGCAGCTACTTTATGCCATTTGGAGGTTCACCTATTACTACAACAAATGACATTTTAAACAACTATGTACAGACACTTTTTAGAGTTGTTTGTGAAGCTAAATAAAACAAACACCTCGTCTTAACCCAAGGAGAAGGCCAGAACGCCTAACTAAACGTGGGTGCTTGGGACCACCCAGTTGGTACGACCAGCTCTTCTTCACTCTCAGCCCTTCTGTCGAGAACGATCGTGGAAGCTTCACAGTGGGCAGCATGTGAGCCAGTGCTTAAAGGTGGGTGAGATTTCAGCAGCCATTGCAGGAGGGGAAACGGAGGCAAGAAGAAGCAAGATGTGGCCCAAGACATGGAGAACACTGTCAAACTGGACCATACGATACATGGAAATAGAAGAGGGGGAGGCCGAGTGAGTAAGCTGGAGCCATTTAGGACAAGGGTTTATGGGCTGGCCCCATGGCCTAGTAGTTAAGGATGCTAGAGCCCACATGACCAACCACAGTCTGAATACCACCCTGACAGCTTGAAAAACACTCTGGGTATATGTGGGTGCATGCCCCAAATCTCGACAGGATGGAGAAATGGAGGAGAATGCAGCGTGATCATGCCCACTGGGGGATGCCTTTTCCTTCTCGTCCTCTCTCTCTGGCAATGCATGCTCCCTCTAGCAAAAAGAAAAAGTTAAGAAAAAATATGTAGGGAACTAGCAGTTAGCGTAATGGCTATGTCACTGGACTCCCACGTAGTTGACCACGGTTCACGTCCCGGACCCGGTGGCTTAAAACTCATGCTGGGCGCATGTGCGTGCATGCCCAAAATCCCAAGAGGAGAATGGAGGAGAAGGGATTGCAGTGTGACCATCCCCCCTGGGGGGTGATTTCTCGCTTTCTGTCTCCATGTCTCTGTCTGGCGAGTGCACGCACCCTATAGTGAAAAACCTCTCAAAAAAAAAAATGTAAATGCTTAAAAAAATCAGGACTTCATTAAGCGGGTGATGGAGTGCTATTGAGGATTTCTAGGGCTTGCATCTTCATCATCAAAGATGAAGTGTCAGGGGAAAGTTGTGGGCCAGGGGGATAAGTTAGCAGCATTTGGCGACCACCTGGAGTGGCTGACCTGGGCCTGGGCAGGGTGGTGGGAGGGAGAGGATGAAGGATGTGAGAGGAAGAGTTCCACCATGGTGCACATGCGCAGGGCAGCCGGGGCTAAAGCTGCCAGTCTGCCAGATGAGAAATGCTAAATTTTGTTTTCAAAATCCTGCATTTGGGACACAGAGGAGAAAAGTCTAGCCTAGGACGTTAAGCAATCTAATACATGGTACTGGCACTTAGAGGAAGGACTTAGGCTCCATGGAACCCAGAGAGGGAGGCAGGGCTGGCCTTATCATGCCCATTTTACACGGGGTGGGGGAGCTGGCGGAAATGGAGGCCCTAAGGCTGTGGAGTTTGTCCACAGTCTCCTAGCTGGTTAGCTCAACCGGCAACATAGCCTAATCTGTCTAAATCTGTCACCATGACGATTCTATTTCATGCTGTTTACACCCAGACTGGCCCACCGTGGCCGGGGTTGACAAAAGACTGGGCTGAGCTCAAAGGTTGCCCTACGTGCCCATAGCTGGCAAGGCTGGGAAGACAAAGCAGATGGGGACCCTGCCCGCCATGACGGCTGCTCTGAGACAGGGAGCAGCACAGCTGCTGAGGAGGAGGGCAATTAGCAGGAACTGGGACAGGCGCCGATGACTCACCAGACGTCGATGGCAGCAAAAACAAGGCAGATCTGAGTTTGGAAAATGGCAGAGGCTGTGCATCCCTGACCTGGCCTGGCTTTCTTAATGACATCATCAGGTTGGACACCTTCCAAGAAATCTGCAGAGTGGGGAGATTTCTGACCCTTGTCACCCACACAGTCTGCCAAAATGGGCTCAAAGCTGACAGATGAAGAGGAGACGGACAGGAGGCCTTAATCCAGCTGGATTTCGGCAGTGGGGAGGGGCGAGCTTCGGATTTCTGAGGAGTAGCGGCCCATCTGTTAGTCCCACCCCTTCTGTGTGTGCATGTGAAGACAGAAAGCCATCAAGGGCTGTGGTAGCCCCACCCTCCACCCTGTGCCCAGTCTCTAGGGAGCTGCCACTGCACCATGGGTCCTGGCCTCCAGAGGCCTCCTGCAGTGGGCAGGACCCGCAGTGGCCAGGGCCCTTTGCTTTTATGTAGTTGAAAAGGGTTAGAACTTTCCAGGAGGTTTTCTAAGAAACTATGGGGAACACACAACAAAAACAAACCCCATGGCCATGGTAACTAACGCCTGGCCACAGCTGGCCTGCCCTGCTCCTCGACTCCTTTGTAACATTGCTGAGGGAACTCAGAGACTGTTTTTTGTTTTATTTTGTTTTTTGTTTTTGGGTCATAGGGCATGTACACTTGCCAGAGAGAGAGAGAGACAATGAGAAGGAGAGTGAGAAATCACTCCCTGGGATGGATGGCCACACCATAATCCCTTCCCATCCATCCTACTCTTACACATACACCCAGCCTGATTTTCAAGTTGTCAGTTCTGGGACTTGAACCACAGTCAACCATGTGGGGATCCAGAGCCTTAACCACCATGCCAAATACTGTCTCCCAAAGGACTGCTTATGTTTTTTCTACTTCTAGACTGGGATGAGGTAAGAGAGGCAGGTGATCTTAACACAATGATCTTCAGGATTAGATGAAGAGGTTGCTTTGAGTCCAAGGTCAGGGGCAAGGTCTCATCCCACAAATGTCCTTCCTACTGTGTCTCTGTCCTTAATAACGAATGCTCTGAATTCTTTAAAAATCGGAAACATCATTGTTAAATAAATATACAGCTTAAAATAAAATATAACTGGGAGCGACAGCCACACACTTATTCGTTCATCCCTCAGCATGTGCTGGGGACCTATGATGGGCTTGGCCCTGTTCCATGTGCAGGAGAAACACGCGACAATCAAACATGGCTCCTGCGCCCGAGAATTCCCCGCGTCACAATTTGTATCAAGTGATGAACCAGGTACTCTAGCACAAAAGCCAAGATGGACGGCCTGGCCATGCGAGGCAGGGACAGGCTCTGTGGCAATGCGGGAGGGGGCCTGACGGAATATGGCGTTTGGCATAGAAGTGGCATCTGCAGGGAAGGGTCTGAAAGGTGCAGGCGATGAGCACCAGCCCCTCCTCTGCTGACGGGGCCAGCCAGGACAATTCGTGATCCGAGCTGGGACTGGAGCTGTTTACCTACTACAGCACCACAGACTTTGCAAGCTGAGCTGAGCAGTTTCCTAAGTGTGCACGGAGGCAGGCAGGAAGAACAGTGTGGGTAATTAAGTCTTTTCTTCAGGCTAAATAAATCTTAAAATATGGTCGCTATTGAGGCCCCCAAAAAGTGACGTAAAAACTTCCCCAGAACGATATGTGTGTGCCTCAAGGCCAAACATCTCCAGGCAAAATACTAAAAATTCATTAGTGAGAAACAAGCAGGACCTTGGTGCCCCCCCACACACACCAAGAATGAGGTCAAAAGAGAGCACTGGTTCTTTGCAACGCAACCTCACAGCTGGCTAGCAGGCTGGCCCTGAGCCCCACTGCTGCCACTTAAGCTTTTAAGTTGACTTTGAGCTAATCACCATTTAATTTGATCCGTAAAGATCATGATGCAGTTTCAAGACCTCAGATCTCCATTAATGGGACTTTGGCCAGCCCCATTGAGATGGCCCCTCCCGATAACCTTTCATGAAAGGTGTATGGATTTTCCATGCTCCCTAGAGGGGCTGGGAGCTTTTTTTTTTTTTTTTCCCCTCTGGCTACATACTAAAACAAAACACTTCTGCTACTCAGGATAAGTGCAAAAATGGACAATTATGTATCTAAAAGAATTAAAGGATGAATATCAAAGAGGTATCCACATACCCATGGTTGTCACAGTATCTTCACAACAGCCAAGAGCTGGAAGCAACCCAAATGTCCACTGACAGATGAATGGATGAAAATGTAATTGATATATACAGAGAAATATTACTCGGCCTTAAAAAAGAAGAAAACTCTAGCACATGCTACAACATGGATACGCCTTCAGGACATCATGCTACACAACGTCAGTCAGTCACGAAAAGCTAAGTGCTGTATGATTCAATCCACACAGGGGATCTGAAACAGCCAAAACCATGGAAGCAGAGAGGAGGAGGGTGCTTCCCAACGGCAGGTCCGCGGTTGAGTGGGGAGGGAAAATTAGTGTCCAGTGGGTTTGGAATTTCAGCTTTACAAGATGAAAACATTCTAGAGGTCTACTGTCCAACAAAGTAAATGTACTGAACACGACTGAACACTTACAAATGGCTGACAGCCAATGTAATGTTATGTGGGTTCTTTCTGTTTTTTTTTTTTTTAATTTTTTTTTTTTTTTTGGAGAGATTTTCACTGTAGGGTGCGTGCGCTCGCCAGACAGACAGAGACATAGAGACAGAAAGCGAGAAATCACCCCCCAGGGAGGATGGTCACGCCGCAATCCCTTCTTCTCCATTCTCCTCTCGGGATCTTGGGCACACACGCACACGCGCCCGGCGTGAGTTTTAAGCCACCGGGTCCGGGACACGAACCGCGGTCGACTACGTGGGAGTCCAGCGACAGCCATTACGCTAACTGCTGGTTCCCTTTTTTTTTTAAATTTTTAAGAATTATTTATTTAATTTTATTTGTTGTTACTATCATTATTATTTAATTTCACCAGAGATAGAAAAAAAGGAAAACAAGAAAGCAAGCCACCAGGTCCGGGACTTGGTTGCCCACATGAGAGTTCAGCACCTTAACCACCATGCTGCCTACTGGCCCCAATGTTAATGTGTTTTTTACCATAATTAAAAAAAAGGAAAACAAAACAACCCGGTGGTGTGAGAAAACACAGATACCAGGGAGCACTGAGTGACTGAGCTTCGCTTTCCTGGTGAGGCCTGAAGGCCCCTCCCACCTCCCTCCTCTCTCCCAAACACCCCGGGCCTGGGCCTCGCTTGACCTCCCTATGCCGACTTGGTTGCTCTGACATCTGAAGGCCCGTTTTCTTAGTGGTGCTTCTTCCTCCTCCTGTCCCGACGATGGGCACCACTAAGATGCCACTGCCTCTGCTCTGCCCACCTGCTCTGCATTCCCTCCCTTAGAGAATGCTTGCATTCCCGCTCTCCGGCTCCCCGCCAGGACTGGCCTCTTTCTGCTCAGGTTTCCACTGTTCATTCTGCCTGACGGGAGCCACAGAGCCTGCTTTGGGCTCCTGGTCCTCCCTACTGTCACCATACCCTCTTCTTTGCCACTGGACTTGCTGGCAACTGTCTTGGCCCACTTTGGAGCCCAGCCCCAATAACTCTGGACCCCACATGTTCTGCCCTTGGCCCATGGCCTGCTGGAATGCCCTGTGTGCATCTTGCTGGTTTCTTGACTATCTCATCACTGGCCTTTGACAGGGACCAGACTCATCTCAATTTCCACAGCAAAGAGATCTCTGAGTCACGTGCAAGGCCTCATTTCAAGGCGCAGGCCTCAGAGTGAGCTGTGCTTGTCACTTCCAAGCTCTCCCTCCTGACCCAGCCCCTCCTCCCACCAAGTGCGAGAACCCTCAGCACCGCCTGGTGCATGGTGCGTCACTTACGGAGTGGCCTCGTAGCTGGGTGGCGGCCTTCTGGAAGTGCGGCATCATCCTCTTGCACACACTGCACCCTGTCACATGCAGGAGAAAAAGCACACTGGTCACGGGGACCTCTGGACCCTGTGCTCTGCCTTTTTACCCACCAGTTCTCTGCAACCCAACGCTTAACCAGCTTGGAGAAGTTCAGGCCAGTCCCAGGCCCTAAGAACACAGGAAAAATGGGCCCCAAAGAGCTTACAGTCTCAAGGGCATGACAAAGGGCAGAGCCCAGCAGCCACTCTGTAAATGCTGTACGGGACAAGCGACATGACACAGCCTGAATCGCACACAGCCCGGGATAATCCGGCCCCCGTTACCAGCTTGACAGGAATCAGGTACCAGGACAGGCATCAGGAGAGCACCTCCCTCCACACATAGCCCCTCACCCCACGCATAGTCTCCACTCCCGCTCAGCCCCCGACATACAGCCAAAAGTTACCCCTCACTGCCCAGGCAGGGGCTGCGTGGATCAGAGCCAACTGCCATTGGGAAGATTTGTGAGCACAAACACAATGACACGGGGATTTTCACACGGCTGTCCTCTCATTAACAGGGAGTAGGAAGCACTGACAGGAGACAGCCCGAGCATGGAAGGTGCTGGCTCTGGCTCTGGCCCTGTGGGACTCGGACACAGGCTCTAATCTTCCTATGACCTGCTGATGCTCTTGGACAAGTCGCCAGCTTGCTCTGGATTGTTCCCTTTTCTGACAAATGAGGGTGTTGGCACGTTCTAGCCCCAACACGAGGTCTCTGCGATGGCTCTGGCTCGGCCTTCACTGGGTCATACTCCTCTCCTAGGGCAGGGAAGCCATCCAGCCTCGGGGGGGCTTCGAGATCAGAAGGAACAGGCCCCAAATACCCAGAACTCCTTCATAGTGACCCTGATCTAAACCCATCCTTCTTTTGAACCAGAGCATACCACGCTTCGGCACTGATCCCATAGGGCATAAGGGCTGGTTTCCTCGGCAGCAGGACACGCCAGGTTGACGGCCTTTCTGACGGCTGCTCTGCTACAAAACAGGTTTTGAGACACATCGGGAGGCCGCAAAAACAGAGCTGCCTAGCCCCAGGTGTCAGGCTGGTTCTCACCACCACTGGGGCCAGGGCCACATGGAGGCAGGCCGACAAGCTCTAATTGTGGGCAGTTAACGCGTGCAGGTGGCGAGTACCGCCGTGGATCAGAAGCCGTGCTCCCCACTGGGGCAGGGACAGACACTGGGAACCTGGGAGGAGTTCAAAATCCCTCCAGGACACCTGAGCCTCCCCCACACCAGGGCTACTAGGCCAGATGCAGATGCAGGATGGTTTGACATGGAACTCCCACGATGCCCCACATCCCTCCCGACATGCCTGCCTAAGGAGGACTCATACACATACTCATACACCTCTCCACACGCTAACCGTGGGCACAAGCTCCTGCCTGTCCAGACTCAGGTGCAGGGAGAGGCCGGAGGGAGGGAGCTGTAGCAAGGTCAGCTCACCCATCTGCTCTCGGAAGACCAGAGGCACCTCTCTTGGGGATCCGCCACCACAGCACAGACACCACAAATGCCACGCGGGACGGGACAGGACTCGGGTCAGGGACACTCTCCCCCGTGGGCACTTGTAGAGAGGAGAACGGAAAGAGAAAGCCCTCTGGAAGAGTGCACCAGCTGGACGGCATGTGCCAGGGAAAATGGGAGGCTGCCTGGAGCAGGAGGATGGGACCCAGGGCTGCATCTCCCCAACCCTGGCTGGCTGTGGGGCCCAGGGAGTCAGGCAGTCTGAGCCTCAGCTCCCCTCTCTGCGTGGCTGAGACAGCACCTGCCCTGCACATTCTGGGCCTAGCCAGCACCAGGAGGGTGGGATGCTCCATGCCCACAGAGACAGCTCAGCCCTACACAAGGCAGAGAGCTAGTCTCCTGGTCCATGGAGGGGTACACATCTGCAGAGGGAAAAGTGTGTCACTCCACTCCCCAGGAAGGAAATGAGAGGGACGCTTGCACCCTCTCACCCACTCTTCACTCGGTGACTCGAATATGACACCCACTAGGCCACATTCATCTCCCGGGAGCTAAATTTACTACCTGTCTCCACAGGTGTGTCCTCTCCCTTCCAGCTCTGCCTATCCACAGCCTGCAGCCACACAAGCCTCCCCACCCCAGAGCAGAGTTGGCCAGCTGTCCCTGTGGGCGAGGCCCACAGCTCTGGGTGACAGAAGGGGGCAGGGCAGAGGTGACTGGGGAGCCGAGGTGATGGAAGGAATAGGAAGCTACATGCTGAGCCAGTTTCCAGTTTAATTTTAACAAGAACCAGGCTGGAACTGTGATTCCTAGCCGAGTTTGTCTTTCAGCTGAGTCAACTGGGAGGTAGGGGAAGAGGTGAAAGTAATTAGCACCCACAAAGATAGGGCAGTCAGCCCTTTCATTTCCCCATGAACTCAGTGAAGAAACATTTACTGAACAAGCAGCAGGTCCTGGGGACCCAGACTCCTTGCCATAAAGGCTCTCACCGCCTCTGTGCTCCTTGACCCCAAAGATGATCGAGGTGTCCTAACAGGCTTCCCAGTCAGGGAACTGCTGTGTATCCCAGGAATAAGCCCAATTCTATGCTATAAAGGCTTGAGTTGGCTAGTATAACAGCATGGTTTTATTTCATTTACACACACATACACACACGAAAAAGAGTCCTAGGGTCCCCTCTGAGACCTAGGGAGCCATCCAATCCAGTTCCCCACTGACCATTCGACTTAACAACCCTGAGCTTTCTCCTCCTTGCCCCACCACCAACACACCCTGCGACACCTACCCTGGCATTCCGTTACATGGAGATAACAACTATGCTCGCGCGTCTGCTGTGACGAGCAGGAGGAGGATGGGCACACTGCCAGACAGCCCGGTGCGTGGGTGGGGGAGTGCACGAATGCTCAGGTGCAGACTGCTAGGCAGCTACCCTTTCAAAATGACGAATGTCATGACCCCAGAACCTGCACGGTTACACCGTGAACCCTCCTTGTGTACTGCACGTGGACATGCTCTGGTTTACAATTTTCTCTAACCACTGTGATGCCTGGATTGAAGGATTCTGAGATAAACCAAGGGAATCTTCAGTCCTCGTAAGGCAGGATAATTCCTGGGAATAATTCATGGTGGTGCAGTTAATAAACACCCCCCCCAAAAAAAGGGGGGAAGGAGGTGAAGCAAACTAATAACAGTAAAGAGAATGAGGGTCAGCTCTGTGGTCAAATGGTTAAAGGAGTCAGATCCCACATGGCCAGCCAGCGTGCTTTGTATCCCAGCTCCAGGGACTTGAGAGACATTGGGCACATATGTACGCCACAGGACGGAGAAATGAAGGAGAAAGGATTAGGATGTGACCATTCTCCATGGAGGGAGGGAAGGTGCTTTCTCTCTTCCCCTCCTTCTCCCTCTGGTCAGTACATGCTCTGCAAAAACAAATAAAATGGGCAGGGCTCAAGTGCAAACCATCTGGGCAGAGCCAGATCTACAGGAAGTGGGACAACCAGGGTCTCCTCCTACAGGCAGGCACCCCTCTGGGCCCAGTAAGGGGTGTGGGAAGGAGGCCAGGGCTAAGGAGAGGCTCGTCATGGTGAATAAGCTATGGGCCCAAATCGGGCAGAACCACCAGAACCCCACAGAGAGGCATCACCAGGGTTGAGAGAGGAGGAGACTTTGTTTCAAGGGGCTCTCCAGAAGGGGAACTCCAGAGGGGCTTTCAAGAGTGAACAGGAAGCGGTCAAATGGTTAAAGGAGTCATGTACAGCCGTGGTCCAGACACCATGTACAGCCCTGCTCCCTCCGGCCCACAGCAGGTGCTGACGCCTCGGGCTTCTGAACGAGCATGTGCAGTCATGGAGGCACAGCTCAAAGCTCAAAAGGTTCCAACCCAGGGTTTTCCAGTCTGTGGCTTGGACCCATCAGGCTGCAGCCCAACAGGGAGTACCTGAAGCTTTGCAGGCCGTACTGTGTCTATCACAACTCAGCTCTGCTGTCACCAACAATGTGCGAATGTCACGGCTGTGTTCCAACAAAAATCTACTTACCAAAAAAGGCATTCGGCCCATGGACTATCATTTGCTGACTATTGGCAACAGGAATAGCCAATAATTTTAAAATAAAAAAGAATGCAAAAAAAAAAGTGTCTTTCATATCTGCTGAACAGCAGATGGCAAACGCTAAGTACCGTCTTGGGAAACCGTTGTCTCATTACTTACATATAATCTCTATACACCTGTGGTGTTGGCTTACAATAGGAAACATTTTTAACTCAGTAAAATGCAGTCAAACTGTTGAAAACCACTGCTCTGATTCAAGCCCTTCTCTCACAAGGGTGGAAACTGAGACCCGGGGTGGAAAGGGGGTGTCAAGGACTTGGCCAAGCTCATTTGGCATGCTAGTGTCACGGCTGGAATTAGAACCGGGTCTTCCAGTGTCTTCTTGCCCCATGCAGGGACTGAGCCCAAACCAGGGCCCCACTCCTCCCTGATCCTAGCCTCCCCACCCCTCCCAGAAGGTTCAGGCAGAGGGATGTGGGAGCCAGAGGTGGACAGCCGCTGCCCAGTAGTCAGGCTCTGGATGGTGGGGAGCAGCAGAAGGCAGCAGCCCCGCTGATGCTGAGCTGGGAGACACGTTCAGGCATCAGGCCCACAGGAGGCAGAGGGTGCAGAAGCAGAGCTAACTAGGTGGTGGAACTCAGAGCAGAGAGACAGAAGGATGCTGCTCCCAGCGGCCAGAAAGCCCACATGGACAGCAGAGGGGCGGCGTGGAGGAAAAGGTGAAGATGAACTAGTACAGACGACTTGGTGAGAAGGGCGAGTGCATGCCGGCTCTGTAACGGGGAGACCAGGCTGGTGCCCAGTCCCCCCTCCTGACCCCTGGCAGCTGCTGGCACCCAAAGAGACTCAGCAACTAACTCAGTGCAGGGCAAAGTGTTCACTCACAGGGAGCATAAAACATCATCAGGAGCGGCTTCTCTTCCTTCTTCAGGAGGCGGCGGAAGTCCTGCACACAGAGAGAACACCAGCATGTCACACACAGCACGAGGGGCCGGCTTAGGGTGGTCGAGGCAGGACAGGGCCGTGGCACATTAGGGCCTGGGAGAGGCTGCGAGGACCCAGCCAAGACCACCCTCGGACCAGGCTACTGCTTGACCTTCAGCTCCACCTGATCATAAGACGGCAAGGAGCTATTGTGAAAGGGCTGCCCCTTTGCCCTGTGATTTACGGCATGGTTTTGTCATGGCGGGGTGGTTGTTTTCATGCAAGCCCGACTTGACCAAATGGGGTCCTGCTCCTGCGGTAACAGGTAATGAATGTGGGTTGACCCACATTCACTAACCTCTTCCCCAGCTCCAGCCCCACTACCACTGACTGCGTGCCCACAAAGGCAGAAAGATAAAGCTGTCCTGCTGGCCAGGAACTAGCTACAAGCTAAACGGAGCCTTTGCATTTGTAAAACCCCTTAGGACAGTGCCTGGCACATCGTTATTAGGCAATATATAGTGATTTGTTAAATAAATGCAATAAACGTAAAAAGACAAATGGCCATGACAGGGCTCATGTGAAGACGGTAGTGTAATGGGGGAGACGTTCCTTCCAACGGGAGCCAGTGATGGATGGGAAAAGGCAAATCTATCAGTGACCGTGGGGAAACATCGAGATAGAACGCATTTTGATTAAAATAAGCTCCTTGAACCAGTTTTCACAGAAGAAAATTAGAGACTTTTCTCTTCTCCATAATAAGGAAAATAAGAGAACATTTCAACATGCAGCTTTCTGGCAGCAACAAGGCATTAGGTAAATAAATGATGGCACGGCCCACACTGTGAAATACTACCGCTTCATTAAAAACGATGAAGAGGAATACTGAATGTCACAATAGGATGTGCATGTTACATTAAGTGGGGGGAAAAGCAGGTTACAAAACAGCATATGAAATGTAATGACATTTTGGGAGTGGAAATATTTATACGTGCATTACATTAAAAGCCTGGAAGGCTACAAAACCATCACCAGTGGGTATCTCGCAATACAAAGGTACAGAGTGATTGCTTGTTTTTCCTTTTATGCTCCGGCTGTATTTTTTTCTAAATTTTCAATGATGAATATGTTATTACTTAAAGTTTGTCAGTTAGTTAAAAAAAAAAAAGAGCACAGATATTTGTGGGCTTCTAAAACATTTTATAAATAAATTCTGAAAAAGCTTGCTTTTGTTTACATAAGTAGAAGGTTAAGGGGCTCATTTTAAAATAGAATCAGTAACCAAGATAATGGACCCGAAGTGGAGGTGGCGAATGCAAACACTTAAAATGATCTCCTGTGATCCTCGGAGATAAAAGTAACAGATCTGAGAAGAAAAGGTTTCATTGAGCCTGTACCAATTTGGTTTCATATCAAATATTACATTCCAAGATGCTTAATTACCTTCGCAAAGAATGGAGTTCTAAGCCTACCAGGTGAGTCACCAATTCAAACCTGAATGTAGAACTTCTAACTATTTAGGTGGGGATTCTTACAGCAGGAAAGTACTATACCTTATATTTTTTTCTTTTTAAGTTTTATTTTATAGTAGAGAGCATGTCTGTACACACATGAGAGAGAGAGAGACGGAGAAAAGGAGAAGAGAGAAAGAGTGAGAGAGAGAGAGAGACATCCTTTAAGGATCTCATTAACCACGACCCCCTTTCCCCAGCACTCCAGCTGGACAGGCTCTTGGGCCCAAGATTGCACACTCAGCCTACTTTCAGGCCAACATGACAACCCATGGATCCAAACCCATGGCTGGCCAAGAGGCTTCCAGCACTGTAGCTCAGAAAGCTAACCACTGCACCACTAGGCTGGCCTATGCTTTATATTTCTACATGACAGAAAAGTATTTCTGCTTGATATTCCTATTGTTACAGAGCACTCTTAGGAAGTTCAAGACATGATATTTGGGGGAGAAAAACATTTATTATTACAGGAGCAATGACTGGTTTAGGCTCTTCGTTTCTTCACAGCTATAGGCACGCATGCCACCCTTCGCTGACACCTGCCCTTCTTCCCTTGCCCCCACGTGCTATTTAAATAAAGACCTTTAAAAGTCTAGTTTCCTAGCTGGTAATACCATCCTTTCTTTCCAGAGAATGCTGACACGCAGCCCCTTAATTTGAATCACCGCAGACCCACTTGGTTGGCCCACCGCGGTGTGATCGTTACTCCAGAAAGTAGAAAAGGTATCATTTTCTTTTGGGATAAGAAACATGAAGTCAATAATCTTAAATGAAAAGGGAGAAGAGGTGGAGGAAAATAAAAGGCATTCTCTTGGGCCGGCAAGGGCTCTGTGCATGCGTGGTGCAGGTGCATGTGGAGTTGGCATTGTCACAGGGAGGGTGACGGTGGATAGAGAGCATTCTGTAGACAGAAGTTACTGCCTATCTTGTTTTCCTTCTGGAGCACACAACTGGGCCAGCAAGTGGCGTGGTGATTAAGACAATGGACTCTGGGACCAGCAGTTAGCGTAACGGCTATGTTGCTGGACTTCAATGTAGTCAACCGCGGTTTGAGTCTCGGAACTGGTGACTTAAACTCACGCTGGGCGCCTGTGCATGCGTGCCCAAGATCCCAAGAGAAGAATGGAGGAGAAGGGATTGCAGCATGGCCATTCCCCCTGGAGGGTGATTTCTCGCTTTCTGTCTCTCTCTCTGTCTCTCTGGTGAATGCACATGTGATATAGCAAAAACCTCTCCGAAAAAAAAAAGACACTGGACTCTCACATGGCTGACCATGGTCTGAATCCTGGACCTGGCAGCAAGGAAATCACACCAGGCGTGTGTGCCCAAAATCCCAAGAGGAGAATGGAGAAGGGACTGTGGTGGGGCCATACCCATGGGAGGTGATTTCTCACTTTCCTTCTCTCTGTCTGTCTCTGCCTTTCTCCGGTGAACCCACATGCCCTATGACAAAAGCCTAAAAAAACAAAACAAAAAAAGTCACCTGACTTAAATTTCCTTTTAAAGGAAACAACTTTTTTTGGTAGCAAGAATGTAGTAATTATCCTAACTTCTACACAGGAGAAATAATAGAAAAATAACAGATATAATAAGGTACATTTTGAATTTAATTCCTTTAATTTTAAGTACTTTTATTCAGAGAATATTTAGTTGAATCCAAAATTTATTACTGTTAATTATTCACTCAACAAAAGTATTTACTCTTGTATTTTCCTTATATTATTGGATCATGTCTTTTTCTTGCATTCCTTATAAGTTTTATATATCCTTCTATAAGAGTTAAAAGCTTCTAATTTACACAAAATGTCTTTTTTGCTAAGTTATGATAGAATTAAGCATGAAAATAGTCACTAAAGTTTTAAAAGGGGGAAAAAAAAAAAAGAAAGAAAGCACTCTCTCTGCACCTCCAGAAAGCACTGCTGACTCTCAGACCATCTGAGGTATAATGGAGAAGTTCCCGACCATCTGCATGTGAAAGCACAGCTAAGTAAATGGAGCAGGACACACACACAGATAGACCTGGACAAAGATGCACGTTCAGGTCCCGTGCGGCAGGCAGTGGAAGGAGGGCGGGGTTTAGTAGAGGCCACAGGGGGGGTTAAGCACCTGAAGAACTAACGAGGACTATAAACCGGAACTGCCCTTCCACACCTCACCCTTGGCCAAACCAAAAATTGAATCTTGAGAGGATAAATCATTTGTTCAAAGTTACAAGATGACTCAAATTATGTGAAGGCAATCCCAGCAACATCTGGATTAAATAATGAGAGGACATTTAAGTCTATATTCTTGTAGGAAAAAGCTAAACATGTTAAACTACTTTAAATTGGGCAGTGAATGGAGAAAGTTCTCAGGCCATCAGCCAGCGATTTCCTGGTGGTTTCCTTGTGGAGCTGGGAAGGGGGATCTATTATACTGGGCCCCAGAACCAGCTTCCCTGGAGGACAGTACAAGGGGTCCTGGGATAGTCCTATTTCTCAGTCCCTTGGGCTCCTCTCCTTAGTGGCTCTGGTGCCAAGGAGCTCCCAGCATCCCTCAGGACTGAAGGGGAATAAATTACCTTCTCACTGTCGATATGGACAACATCCTTGGCTCCAGGATCTTCCTCCCACAGTGGGGGCCCTTTTGGATCCTTCAGAAAGGCCACTATGGACTGGGTGGGGAAAAGGAGAAGAGAAAAAGCATTTTAACCAGGAAAAGAAGGAGATAGGGAAATTAGGAATTAGGAGCCTACCCCATATCTCCGCTTGGAGACCTAAAGACACCAGATGCCAGACCTGGGACCAGCTGTGGCACACGCTTGGAGAGTGTGTATTACACTGCCCACTGAGCACCGCTAAGTGCCCAAGAAACACACCTCCTTGGCTCCTACCTGGCTTTTTCAATCACATGACACCTTACTCTCTCCGGTCTGTTGACCCATATTTGCTGGGTGTCTTTGTGGACAAAAAGGAGGAATTTAAGACAATGAGCTGGCTCGTTCAGACCAGAGACATGCTAGCGTGTCTAGTAAATTTCACCTCCTCTAAGAAGCCTTCTGATCAACTGAATAAAGGTCTCCAGTCTTGTCCAAAGTGTAACAGTATTTCCATGTTTCTGCAGCCACTAAACTTAATCCCATGAACAGCTAATCACACTATTACCTGCTCGGTGTGTCATCTAAATTGGTTTAGGAGTGGGTTTGAGCCAGATTATCCTCTACTGTGAGTGAATCAAGAGGGCCCTTGCCAGGAAGAGCCCAGGGTAGGCAGGGTGTTCAGCAACGTGGCCTGTCTGTGTGCTCCTTCTCTTCCTGAAGCCTCCCCAGAATGAAGATGCTACGATGACCTCAACATAAAGGGCTTCCCTGGCCCTTATTATGCGGACAACTGACTCAGGTCTCCCCTCCTTTAGGAGACACACAGGGGGTGGGAGGGAATTGCTCCGCCATTCCCTCCCCTTCCCCACCCCACGTGCATCATTTCATTGGTCCAAGACAGCCCTTAGACAGGCATGCTGAGGGAAACAACAGCTGAGGTCTCGGGACCAGGACCAGGCACCAGAAACCAGCGAAGCGTCCATCCCTCCAACGCTCTCTGGAGGGGAGTTGCCAGCCTCTGTGCTGAAAGACAAGAGGCTTCTCTGTCCCCCAGTTTGATCAAACAAGATGGTGTTACTTCTATCAATTCTAATCAAGTTCCAAGGAGCACATGCTGAAGTGGGTATGTCCGTGTGTGTGTGTGTGTGTGTGTGTGTGTGTGTGTGTGCGTGAATTTCAGGAGGGACGTCCGAGGTGAGGAAGGGAAACATCCTTTGAGTACGGCGAAAGACAAGAGGCTTCTCTGTCCCCCAGTTTGATCAAACAAGATGGTGTTACTTCTATCAATTCTAATCAAGTTCCAAGGAGCACATGCTGAAGTGGGTATGTCCGTGTGTGTGTGTGTGTGTGTGTGTGTGTGTGTGTGTGTGTGAATTTCAGGAGGGACGTCCGAGATGAGGAAGGGAAACATCCTTTGAGTAAGGATGTGCATAAAGCCCACACGCTGGGCACACACAGACTTCAGTCAGGATTATTTCTGGAAAGTTCTTTCTATTTGGAAGAATGGGAAATAAGACTTCCTAGGATCTCATTCAGGAAGTGCTTCCTGTCTATGCACATAGAGCTGTGAAACATCTGCAGGCAAGAGGTGAGCAGCCATTTCTGCCACAGCAAAAGGCAATATGCCCTTTCTCAGTCCCGTCAAACTTCTCTAGGGTAACAGGAGCCAAAATGGAATTAGCAGGGCCTTCCTGTGGCTCATACCTACCCACAGCTGCAGAAGTGCCTGCCAGCCTGGCCATGTGAGAAAGATGCAGGTAGGTGCCCACCTGCCTGTTGTTCCAGAAATATTTGGTGCAGGGTTCTCAATGTAGGGTGAACAATGGACCCCAGGAATCTGAAACTTTAGGCTTCCATGAAAACATCACTATATCTTATGAGCATGCACTATTTCTGGGGAGAAGGTCCATATTCAATAGGTTCTTAGTAGGATCACAAACACACAACAGGTTAGGAACTGCTGCTCTGGAAGGAAGAGGGCTCCTGTCCCTACACCCAGCACGCCTTGAGCGCCAGAGGTCCCACAGCCTGCCCATCCAACCCTGTCCCGACGTTAAGAAACACAGATGGAGGGAACCAGCAGTTAGCGTAATGGCTATGTCACTGGACTCCCACGTAGTCGACCGCAGTTCGCGTCCTGGGCCTGGTGGCTTAAACTCATGCCAGGCGCGTGTGCGTGAGTGCCCAAGATCCAGAGAGAAGAATGGAGGAGAAGGGATTGCGGCGTGACCATCCCCCCCTGGGGTTTAATTTCTCTCTTTCTGTCTCTATGTCTCTCTCTGTCTGTCGCGCGCACACACCCTATAGTGAAAATCTCTCAAAAAAAAAGAAACACAGATGGAAATGAATGGGGAAAGGACAGAAATGGCCTCCTCACAATGGAAACATTCATGTTCATGCCTGTATCAAAGGTGGGGATTATGACTAACTGAAGCTGAATAATCCCTTCCAGAGGTTCTCTCCAATTCGATATAAAAGTCTATAGAAAGCAGCACGTGGGAGCCCTCTGTCAGCCTCCCTGTTCGGGGTGCTCTGAACCCCAGGGAAATGGACTGACACGGCACCTTGCCTAAAGCTGTGCTCTTGGTCACAGGCACAGCTCCCAGGTACAGGGCTGTGCCGGCGAGGTCACCAGAGAGCCACCTGAAGCTAGGCTTCCAGGCATCCCTGGTCCCTCCCACTTACGTAAGGACTTCGGTAGACACATGCTGACAAGCAAAAGGCTTGTCAGCCTATGTAGGAATTTCCCCACTTGAAATTTCCTGCTCTTTGCAAATGGGGAGATGACTACACTGGCCTCACTGACCATAGCACGGTCCGTGACCAGGCCCCGACCCAACCTGCAGGACAACGACAAGCTGGAGCATGGGCTGCAGCCCGTGGACCCACCCTGCTGGGTGTACCCACATCTCACTGGAGGAAGGGAGACACTGAAAGGAAAGTTAACCCTGAACGGAGGTAGGCTTTGACCTCAGCTACACAGGCTGAAAAAGCAGAAGGTGGCAGGCACTCTTGGGAAATGTTGTGCCACCTTCCTCTGCCCTGGAGCACTCCAGGACCTCTGTCCCCATCCCTAAAGACCCTAAGACTCTGGACATGCTGGGACCGAGGATGCCGTCTATATCTGAAACAGAAAACTCTAACCCTGTCTACTGCTCAGCCTACTCCTCCATCCTGTTGATGCAGAAACCATAGGAATGGTAAGAGAAAGCTGACAGCCCACATAC
>NW_006159920.1:3301226-3303731 GCF_000334495.1 Tupaia belangeri chinensis
CGCTCTTCCTGAGTTGTGGGATAAAGGCCAGGACACCGCCTCACCCACCCAGACGCTCAGAGGCAAGCTGAGACCACCCGGGCTTCTGGTACTTCTCTGCATGCCGACTACCTCTGCTCCATGATCCCAGGACAGAGTCCTCAGAGATCCTGGCTAACTACGAACTGAACACAGCCTCCAAGAGCAAGAACCAGCCCCTCTTCCCATCACTGCATATGTACACCCCGTGCCAATCAACTGAGCCCTGCTCCTAGGGAGCACTCATTCTTCCCGAGGACTGTTAGCTGAAGTCTTAACAAAGAATCAGAAGGGTTAAGCACCTCTAGCTGGCAGAATTTTCTACATGTCTGCGTGGGTGTTAAAGTGGTGAGTAATCAGGCCGAGGCCCTATATAAGGTAAAAGCTGTAGCTACTTCGAAGGGAAAAAAAAAAAGCAAATGTTAGTAGATAGACCAGAAATGACCTGGGGAGATGAAGGAGAGAAAGATGGAGACAGAGAGATGAACAGAGGGAGAGAGGTGCTGACAGCTGTACATCAGAAGGACACAGGAAAGAACACGAGGGGATACAGACGGAGAAAGACAGACAGACACAGAGACAGGAGCATAGGGTTCACCCAGTTCGAGAAGCAGGCGTTAGACAAAGTGAATTTAGCACATGTGGGGACCAGAAGAAATATCTGGCCCCAGCCAAGGGGACAGCTGCCTGCATAGGAAGTAGAGACTGACAGGAGGGAGAGAGGAGGAGAGGCAAAGGCTGCAAAAGAGTTCAGGTGGGGGCCCGCTGCTTTGCAATCACAAGACAGCCCCTAAACATTATGGATCTCTTACTGTCTCCATGTCTGCTTTTCTGCCCACTTCTACACTGGACTGGGAGCATGGAACACCTCAGGGGCATCCTCCTCTCATCTGCAGCCAGCTCCATCAGCCCAGAGGTGCCAACCTGCCCATGCCCTGTGCTAACCCGGGAACAGTAAGCCCCTTCTGGCCTGTGGGTGGACACTGGAAATGCTACCACAGAGATAGGAGAGGGCTCTGAAGCCACAGCAGTGACCCAGGTCTTTGGAGTGGATGCATGATGTCACCTGCCTTGCTGGACAACTACGGATACGTTCACAAACTTATCTACAAGGCAGGGTGATGACAGTTGCAAAGCACTGAGATGACAACTGCAAACTTTTCCAGATATTCCCCTGGCATTGGCTGTAGAGAGAAGAATCTGTTGGGTCTCTTGGAAGAGTGATTTGTGCCATCTGCCCTTCCTTCCTTCAGAGAACAACCATTCAGACTCCACCTCTGCTGAGAAGGAGGTGGGTGTATTTACCTTAAATGTCACAGCTCGGTTATATTCAGTATGAAATGCACCGTCCCTGTCAAATGAGGAAAAAAGGTGTTAACTTAAGGAGTGGTTGTGAAGACACATACCTTTGGTTTCCTGCCGCATCTTAATAAGATTCAGCTACTGAATACAGTTCAAGATTTTTTTTTTTAATGTAAACACAGAGAAAAAAAATCATTCTGAAATAAAATTAATCTAACTAAAAATCACTGTTCACCGAGAATATCAATGAAAGCTCTCAGCACTTACTCGGAAATTGAAAATGCCCATGTGTACTTACTGGTAATGGAATAATTCAACCTTTTTGTCCTTTGGGCTGAGGTCAACTTTCATCTTCTTGCACAATTTTCTACTCTCTGCGTCACTGAAAGACACAGATGTCGCGAACCATTTGTTACCTGAAGTCCTCGCAAAGGTGTTGACAGCAAAATCTGCTGATGGCCCAAGATATAAGCCAGGTAACGGGATTCTCAACGGCAGATGAGAACCTTAACTACAGATGGGTTCCTAGGGAACTGGAGGAAGCAGAGTAACTGACTGGACACGGGTGGTCCAGAAAGACAGGGCAAGCAGGGCGAGACAGATGCTGACAGATCCGGACCCACGAAGTGCCCCAGAAGCTTGGAGCATGGGCAACTGGTCGTAATAAGAAAAGCAAACCCCAATCCCGCTGCTCATTAGACACGCTTCCAGAAGTTTAATAATACTGATTCCTTGGTCCTCCCAAGTTCATTCCTTAAGAATCCCTGCAGGGGTGAGGCCCAGCAAGGTTTGTGCTTTTCGAGTTTCAACATATGCCATCTGTTATATTCCTTCTGAAGGAAAATGGCCTACTATGCTAAATAAGTTATGGAATCTGATCAGGTATTGAAAAGAGCCAAAAGGAAAAGGGGGAAAGTTTCATTCAAGGAGCTCCTCCCTTGGCGTCTGAGATATTACATTCCTGCAAGTCCTAAGAACCGGCTATTGGGGGCCATTCACTGATTGCAACGCTCACACCTGATCTCACCTGACCTTGATTTCCTACCTGTTACACCAACAGGTCACAAAACATGGCCCCTGGACCTGCAGCACCAGCATTGCCCAGTGACCAGTTAGAAATGCAAGTCCTGGGACCAGCAGTTAGCGTAATGGCTATGTCGCTGGACTCCCATGTAGTTGACTGCG
>NW_006159920.1:3303783-3307676 GCF_000334495.1 Tupaia belangeri chinensis
TGTGCCCAAGATCCTGAGAGGAGAATGGAGGAGAAGGGATTGTGGCGTGGCCATACCCCCTGGGGGGGTGATTTCTCGCTTTCTGTATCTCTGTCTCTCTCTGTCTGGCGAGCGCACGCGCCCTATAGCAAAAACCTCTCCAAAAAAAAGAAAGAAAGAAAGAAAGAAAGAAAGAAAGAAAGAAAGAAAGAAAGAAAGAAAGAAAGAAATGCAAGTCCTAGCCCAGACCCACTAAATCAAAACCTGCAGGGGGTGGGGTCAGGTCCTCCGTGGTACAGTGGTACTGCACTACTCAAAACCAGCGGGCTCCCACATGGCGACAGTGGTCCCAATCTCTGGTCCGGACTATCTGGAGCAGGTTGGGCACACTGACGAATGTCCAGGACCTGAGGAACTGGAGGAAGGGGATCGTGGCATGACCAAGCCTTGTGAAGGGTTCTCCTCTCTTTCTCTCACTCTCACACGTGTGTGCATGTGCTTGATCATGAATAAAGACAAAGCAAAACTCTGGGGCACTTGAGCAACTGTGCTTTAACCAGCCTTGCAAGTGATTCGGACATGTGTTCAACGGGGGCCAGGTCATGCCACCAACTTGCACAGCTCTTCTCCCTCTCTCCTCCACGAGCCCCTGCACCAGCTCCTCCAAAGCCTCAGCTCTCTCCAGCTTCTCCAACCTCGCTGTTTTCAGCCAGGTCCCCCCAACAGCCAAAGGCAGCCAGGCACCTCCACATGTAGAGCTTTGCTTATAACTTCAGGGGCACCGCCCCACATCCAAATGGACTTGGCGAGGGTAACCTCAGCTATTCGATGCCCACAAGTCACCCCAACAACGCAGCATGAGTCCTCTCTTCTGCCCGGTAAAGCAGCCACCTGAGGGAGTCCCATCACCTCCCACCTGTTTACCCATCTCACTTCCATCTCCAGCCATCCCATCGGCTCCACACAGCTGTGCACCAGCCCCGAAACAGATGGACTAATTAAACCATTCAGCTCGATTCAGAGGCAACACTCCTCAATGGAGAGCGAGAGAAATTGCAGGACCTCATTTTAAGTGCAAAGATACAATTTGCAATTCAAGAAGCACCATTGTAGTCGTCTTACCAGAGAGGCCTGTGGAAGGTCTAAGAAGGAGACTGTCGCCCTGTCCCCACCTCACCCAGGCCTGGAGGGTTCCCTCCCTATTAGACCCAGGGGTCTGGCCTTCTCTGCAGTTACCAGCCCCAGGCCTGGCCACCAATGAGGACTCAAGAACCACAAAATGATTGTCATTAGGAAGGAAGGGCTGATGGCATTGCATGGTGCCTCCTCCAAGGTGGAAGGGCATTAAGATAGAAGTGGCCATAGAGAAGAGATAAGCTGGGAGTGGGGGCAGAGCCAGAGGGGCTGACAGCACCCCATCTGGCTGTCAGGAACTCCCTTACCCCAAAGCTCTCTGGGGATGCCAAACCTGCCCTTTCTGATAACAGCTATTATCATTTGCATTTTCCCCAAAGGGGCTCTGAGGTGAAGCCATGCTGAGAGGCAGAGGGTTTTTTTTGAGAACAACTATGAATGAGGTACCCTCTCCCAGTCTGAGCTAATTCCCCCAGAGAGAGGACTCTACGTCCACTAGGTGCTTCCCTTGTCCGGCCCTGTTCTGCTGTATCACTGGCCACCTGCCATCCACTCAACTGCAATGACAAGCAGTGGCCTCCCTCAGGCCCTTCCCAGGAGCCAATGGGGGGCTCCCAAAGGGCCTGCTCTTTGGTTCGAACTGCAGACCCGCTGCGGAGGTGTGATTCTGCAAGGCAGCCCAGGCAGGGAGAAACCCCACCCCTTGTCTCTCCATGTTCCCTCAAGCCTGGCCGGCAGTCTCCACCTGTGACTTCACAAAGCAGGGTGAGGAAGGACATGCTCAGGCCATTCCAGCCCCAACCCTACCAGCTCTGCTGGGAGCCGGGCCATGGCAAAGTCCTGCTGCTGCAGCCTTAGGCCCCCTGTAAGCCAGGCCAGGCCTAGAAGCAAGCTCCAACCCAATCGACTAGGCTGGTGAGCCATGGGGCACAGAGGATCCCCTCATCTGTTCCTCAGTGTGGCCCAACGTCCAGCCCAGCCCACAGCCTATGGTCATCACACCTCACGCACATCATTGTGTCAGCGCCAGGACCCCGCATTTCAGCTTCTGTGCACCCTCTTCTTCAGGTTGACATTCTTCAAGGACTCTTGCCTTCACCTCTGAGAAGTGATGGGATGTGGCTTCCTGTGCTGTTGGAGCTCACGCCCGGCATAAACCCCAGAGCCTCGGCCACCTACTCACTGTGGCACTCCCAGACTCCCTCACCCTGTAGTTTTCCTCTCCCTGGCGCCTACTGACACCTGACTAACTTGCCAGCTCACCGACCTCATCAGAAACACTTGCTCGGCAAAGGCAATGGCTTGGTGTGCTCGCCTGCTCCCCACAACACAAAAGCAGCTGGCACACAGTAGGCCCTCTACAAATAGCTTGACTGAATGGGTGAACAAATGGTGCTGCCTTGTCGCTGGTGGAACGTGGCTGTGCGCTTTGGCTCTCCGGGCTCTGTCAGTGAGCTACAGGAATCCCGCCAGGCGACAACCACTGACGGTATCCTCTTAGTTCTGCACCTCCTCCTACGGTCTCTCAGAGCATGTGAGTGCGTGTGTGCATGTGCATGCAAGCATGTGCACATGGACATGGACTAATTTTACAGTGCAGACAATAAAAGTTCTAAGAGTTCAAGAAGAGGAGAAAATTACCCAGCTTAGAGACCTAAAGGATCTGGGTTGGTAGATGAAGTATAATTAATTGATCTACTGCCTATTTCCCTTCCCCAGCTAACGGCTGAGGCCCAAGGAGAAAATGGAGACAAAGGCAGTGAGCAGGGAACCTACTGGACGGTCGGAAAAGTCATGATGTAGTTTTCTATGGTTTTCTACACAAAAATGCATCATGACTCTTCTAATGACCTAAGAGATGCTTTGCTATAACAGAGGGGGATAAGGAAAGTACCGTGGCTCATGGAGAGGGGACCTGCAGTGTCAAGGCCCCACCCACCACTCCCTGAGCCCTGTCCTGCAGAAACCAGCCACAGCCTGCTGAGGGGTGGAGCCTCACCCTCTGCCCGTTTGCTCACTGGCTGTTCTAGGGAATGAGGCATCAGGGTCACCAACCTCTATATCCTATGTCTCCCCACCTCCCTCAGCTTTGGTTTACAGAGAATATGGAAGAAAAGGTCACAGAGGCCCGCACACACTTCCCTCTCCGCCCCACACCCCACACCCAGACAGACACATCGGTGTGGGCCTTTGCATTTGGATTCACTGTGTGGCAGCTGGCTGCTGGTCTGGAAGGGCTGCTGCAGTGGTCCATGGCTCTGTGCTTATCACATCTTCACATGCAGAAACACGAGAGCCCGGAGGCTCACACGCCTGGGAGTCAGACCCGGGATCAAAGATGGGGTGAGGACAGATAAAAAAGAAGAAACGTGACACTGTATGCTAAGGAGGGGAGGCTTGAGTCTCACAAGGCAGCCCAAGTACTGGCTTCCCCTAGAGGAAGGTCCCCCACCAGAATGATGGCTTCTAGGGTGGGATCTGCCGTTAACCAGCCTTTCAGGTTCCTGAGCTGCTAAATGTAGGTGCCACCCACAAGAGCTGAATGGAGCTTCCGGCCCTCTAGAGGATCCCGTAACAGGAGAGCAGCAAGACAGGCTGCCTTGATCCTGACAGGTGAACCCGGGGCAGAACCCAGCGCAGAAGATGGAGATGCAAAACACAAAACAAGGGGCCAGCAGTTGGCGTAATAGCTATGCTGCTGGACTCCCACGTAGTCGACCACGGTTTGAGTCCTAGACCTGGTGGCTTAAACTCACGCTGGGCGCGTGTGCGTGCATGCC
>NW_006159920.1:3307885-3325783 GCF_000334495.1 Tupaia belangeri chinensis
GTGAGCATACACACTCTATAGCAAAAACCTCTCAAACAAAACAAATCAAAACAAACAAAAAAACAAACCGTCTCTCTCCTAGCCTCCCAACCAGATCCTCACTCAACCACAGCTGCCATCTTACCATGTTCAGCCTCCTCTTGGTGGTGCAGAAGGTGACACCGGAAACCAGGGGCAAGGCTTCCACCCTAACCATTAACGTTGGCCATTAACCTTGTGTCCCGGGCTGCCCTGGCCTCTCTGGGCTCCATCAGCCAAAGAAGAGGTAAATCCCTTGCTTCCATGTGTCAAGTCTAACATGGTCAGACTCCGAGCAGGTGGACCTGTGATCCCCTGGGAGTGGGTAGAAGAAAGGAAGGACCCTGCTTCAGAGACATGAAGAAAACGGGGGGCAAGCAGTGGGCATGGAGCACAGAGGGGGGCACTGCTCTGTGCCGAGTGCCAAGGCCAACATGACAGGTCGTGGCTGGAGGGCACAGGGAGACGACTAGAGCACTGCCCTGGAGAGCAGCACCAGAAACTCGGACAGACCCCGCGGTACCATCTCTATAGGGGGAAGGGACCTCCATAGGAATACTCTCCCGTTTGGCTGTTCCCCTTGGTACAGGCCGCAACAAGGCATGAGTTACACAGCAACTTACTGAGAATGATGAGAGTAAAAGAGAAGAATGCAGCTCTCCTCCACAGATGCATAAGGTGTTCTCTCTCCATGCCCCCTACACAGCAACTTACTGAGAATGATGAGAGTAAAAGAGAAGAATGCAGCTCTCCTCCACAGATGCATAAGGTGTTCTCTCTCCATGCCCCCCCCACACCCCGCTTGCAATTCTGAGGCTCTTTTTCTCGGTGGTGAATGTGTCACCCCAACAAGTGCACGGCGACATGCCAGGAGGTATCTGAGGCCATGAGAAAAACATGGCACTTCTTCTAGGGACCTATTTTCCCCCATGGTAAGTAACTGAACATGCTTATACAGAAAGGCACAAATGCCACCTTCAAATAATTTCTATTAATAGAAGAAAATCTAAGACTTCAAAATATGCTAAGCCCGCCCCGGCAGGCCCCCAATTGTGCATCTGGGAATCCATCACTGCCCCGGGGAAATCAAGCAGATGGGAGGAGGAGAACAGGCAAGGAAGATGTGGTTAGGCAGTAAACTTAACCCCCTAGGAGGAGAAAACGGTGAGCACCTGATGGGACAGCCTCGCCCCCGCGACACAGCCTCAGGAATTAGCACGCCAGGCACAGCTCCCGTGCTGGCTCCCGCCCAGCTTCCCAGACAGCAGCACACCACGCCAAGGCCGATCCTCAGCGCCAGGCTGGTAGGGCACGCAGGGGAATACCAACTCCCTCACGCATAACCCACTTAACAGCCAGACAACCACCACCAGCCAGACGAAGCATGGCTGTCGAGGTCTGAGCCAGGAGGTGGAATGAGAGGGAAGGAGAGCTGACAAGTCCCTGGGCAGAATCCAGACACCCTACAGACACCTCACAGCAACAAGTTACAGAGCCTGGGACCAGGGAGAAAATCCAGAGTGGGTACGTGTGTACCTGCAGGTGCGTGCATGGGAGGGGAGAAAGAGCCAGAAAAGTGAAAAGGAAGGATAAGAAACAGCCACACAGCGGCCAGAGGAGAATGGAGGCCAAGGAGAGGCCAGGACTCAGCTCCCTTTTGGGAAGAGGTGACAGAAACCTAGGAAGGGGAAAGAGAAATAAAAGTGGGGGAGAGAGAAGAGCTCCTTGGGGCAAGGTTAGAAGACACCCAGAATGGGGAGGGACAGAGAGAAGACTGGAAGACTGGAAGGCACCCCCCACCACGTGTTCATGCACACACCCGCTAAGCCTTGCAGCTTCTGGCATTTTCCAAACTAGGCCATTTAGGGCTAAATGCAACTTGAAAGATCCCACTCCACACTTCATGGAAGATTAAACTGCAGCCCAGAGCAGGGGTGGTAACTTGCCAAAGGTCCCGTAGCTACCATGTCAAAGCCTGGGCTCAAAGCCAGGTTCCCTTATCTGCGGTCGGACAAATCCCACCGCACCCCAAAAGGTGAGAGCAAAACACCCCACAGACGGGGCCTGACCCCAGGCCTAAAACTTTCTTCACGGGCTCAGGTGAAGGTTAATAAGTGAACAAACGTTCCTCTCCCTCTGGAATACCCTGACCCATCCTACTTAGATGAAAAATGACCTCGGAGTAGCATCTTACATTAAAATTGTGTTTTCTACTCTGGAAAGAACTTTCATTCACCTAATGCACAGACCTGAAAAGCAGGCAGACCATGCACTTCAGTCCCACCTCACAGCAGAGGAAACACACCTGTCCGAAGGCATAGGGCTAGCAAGCAGCAGGGCCGCCCTTCAGCCCAGGCCTCCTCCCACGCCCACGTTTCCTCCATCACTCCTCCAACCTGCAAAGACACTTCCACACCGGCGCAGCAGATTCTCTGGCCGTGCCCCACACCCACCCCTTTAAAGAGGAAAAGAAGAGTGGCCTGTTCACTACTGACCTCTCTGGTCACCTCCACCCAAACCTCAGTGACATCTCTCTGGCTGCCAACCCTTCACTGGCAAAACAGGAAGCTGAGCTGGAAAGGACCAGTGATAGGAACCTCCCGGGGCTCACTGGAGGGAGGCCAGCTCTGGCTGACCGTGTGCTGTAGAACAGGGACGTTGAGCACGGTCGGCTGGTGCTGCCGACTCACTCCACTGCAGACAGCCACGAACGTACTCCCAGCAGCACTGCTGTCATCCCTGGGAGTGTCTCATTCACACTCTGCGCACCCACAGGACAATGGTGACAGCTGTCATCCCGGACCCTTGCTGGCTCCCCAATGATGCACAGAGCAAGGTGAGACATGGGGGTGAAGGACTGGATGAGCGTGAGGGCAGAACCCAGCTTCGGATCATCTTATCTAGCAGTGGTCCATGAGGACTGCCACCAGAGTGGCCAGCAGGGACCAGAGCTCTGAGCTCTGGGAAGATGTGGTTGCAACCTGCCTCTAACTTCAAACTCAGACCCAGGCACTCTTGCTTCTAACATAACCCACTTTGGTGCCATAATCTAGCAACTTTATATTTATATTTTAAAAGCTATTAACATAGCAGTTAATACTTCCTCTTACAGCGATCAAGTCAATGAGCTCAGAGGCAACTACATGGAACAGCCTACCCTTTTGGCTTATCTCTCCTAAGCCCTAAGATGTTCCTCCAAGCCCCCAATTTTAATTTTGGCAGATCAAAATTCACAAGATTTTCCCGGTGGCGCTTTTATTGGCTCTAGACATCATGTCTGCAGACTTTGGTCCTGAGTTCTGTTTGCTCCACATCCCATTCTAACCACCGGCCCAGCAGGTTCAGGCACCATGAGCTGGGTGTTCTCGAACCCGTCTGAGGAGCGGAGAATCAGCTTCTCCCACCGGGCAGTTCTGGGGTCCACACAGCAGGGAACTGCATACAGGGAGAGCTGGGGTGCCCTGAACATATGAGTCTGAGGTCTTTGCCCCAGATTTGAACTTCACCTACTCCGTGAGGCTTTGCTCAACCCTTCCAGGCAGAAGCAAGTGGCTCCACTCTGCACTGACAGCCTCTGCTTCTATCCCAGCACTTTTCGCCCAGCAATGCAATGGCTTGGTTATGCATCTGCACAGCAGGGCTCCTCGAGCATGCTGTGATTCATCTGTGTATTCTCAAGGTGCTCCGTGAACGCTTGGACATGGCTGCTTAGTGGAGCCGGGGGGAGACAGCAACGGAATCAAAGCTCCTCTGCCCGTGCCTGCCAGCCGAAAGCCTCATGGACATGCCCCACTGTCAGGCCCCGCCAGCTCTGCAGAACCACCCTCAACTTCACATGTGGAAATCCTAAAGTGCCCTGTTCCAGCAGATAAGCTCTGCCACTTTGCTGGTCACACAGAGCACTGCTGGTAAGATACGAGAGACAGAGAGATGCCTGGAAGACAAGAATACTTTCAGATCAACGCGTACCAGAATTAACCAAAAACTAAGATCTCACCCACTGCCCATGAGCGGTCTGTTCTGTGCAGTTAATGTCTGAATGAATCTTGAGTTGGGAGGCCAGATACACGTGTGCACACACATACTCACGCTCGTGGCTAAGACTTATTGCCCTGGTTTCATTCAGTGCTTTGTCAAAATATAAATCTCCTTCAATACTCTCCAATCTTAGGCAGAACAAGCTTGAGGTCATTAACCTGTGTCCCATAAGTTCGCCTGTGAATTCCAACTAACTAGGAAGAGGGTGACACTGAAGAGGGCTCATCCACGCTTGCTTAACCTGCCGGCAGCAGCAGGGCTTGTGACTCAGGCAGTAAGCGCTGCGTTAAGGGTTAACGGGTCCTTCAAAGGCCTGCGCCACTCCAAAAGCTCAGGACAGCCAGGTCTCCAGCTGGTACCACAACCTCGACGCGGTGGGCAGCAGACACGTCCGGTGGTAACGGCCCGGGCTGGAGGGAAAGCTCGGGGTTCTCGCAGCAGACCTACCACAAACACGCCCACGGGGTGACTCTGAAAATCACCTTGCCTCTCAGGACATTGAGGTCCCCTCCTCTATAAAACAGGGATGCCCCTCTGCCACCCATTTTCCTCTCATAAGGCAAAATAAAGCAACCCATGGAGACAGCAGAAATGGAAAGTTCCAAGGAAGAAGGGGAGAAAAGGGACAGGGCTGGACAGAGAGGGGGAGAGCCAGACCCTCCGTCTTCTCACGTGTCACTAGGGAATCTGCCCCAGGGAATCAATCAAGGACAGTTCCCTGCTCCACCCATCCAAGCCCCTCACGTACTCCCTGCCCACCAACCACCATGTCCCATGTCCCCAGGACGTACCCACAGTCTACCCAGCAGATGGTGCCTTGTCCTTTCACAGCCTGGGCCACAGTGGACAATAACCTGAGATGATTTTCAGCTGCTGCCTCTGTAAATAAATAAATAAATAAATAAATAAACAAACATCTGTGCCCAGAGCACTAAGCCACCCTGCCATCCTCCCCCAAAAGTGGGGAAGAGGAGCCCAACCCAGAGGGGTGGCAGTCTTGAGCCCCAGCTAGAATGCCTGCCCTGGTACCTGCCAGGGCAGGGCTGCAATCCAGAAGCAGAAAGCCCCAACTCCACCATCCTCGGGGCCTTCCGCTGACAAAGAACCTCCAACTCACCCCTCCTTTAAGCCACACCTCATGCCTAATGCTTCCAAGAAGCTCCCAGTCAGACCTTCCACTCCGGCCGAACCTATGACTCTTTCCTTTCTGGGACAAATGTCTAAGTCCCATAAACAGACAGACTTCTACACCTGAAGTAGCAGCCAATCTTGCTGTTCGCTGTCTGCCCTGGCCCCCGCAGGGAGGGATAAGAGCTAGGCACACTGCCCTCCTCTCCAGGTACGTTCACACATCCAGGAGCTTGGCTCCACTGGTATCGAGGTGAGGTCTGCACGCCACACCAGTCTCTAAGGGACCACTGCCAGCTGGACCCGTCACCGGCTCATTCCCCAGAGGAGAAAAGACGGCCCAAACAGCATCTCGGAGGGTCAGCTGCAAAAATGTCCAGAGGCAGGATGGAGTGACTATAAGAAAGGAAGCTCTTGTCACTGGCTCAGGTGTCAGTTCGTGCGGGTCAGGGCCAAGCACCTGGATGCTACTGTGGGAGGGCAGAGTCTTGGGGACTCACATCTGTGACCAGGGTTGCCACACTGCCTGCCTGTAATGATCCCCTGCCGGATGGCTGTGGCCAGTGTCTGACTCCTGTGCTGGCAGGCTCCTGAGTCACCTTCCCACGTGACACCTGTGAGCATACTTGAAAGGCCCACCAGGCAGACGCTGGCTGGGAGAGTGCTCGGCTGCCTCCTCCCATCCACGACATCACGAAGCCAAGCAGAAATGTCTGCATTTGGTGCCTCCTCAGATCTCCTCTCCCAGAGCGGATAATGGTAGCTGTTTGTGATTACAAAGCATGCTGAGCCTTTCACAGAAGGAACAAAGAGCACCGTTCAAGAGACATGTTCGAGAGACATGCGAGCGCTGGGAGTCACTGGGAGGAGGCACTCCCAGGAAACCACTGTGAGGGCCAGGAGGAGGGCCAGCAGCAGAGGAGGTGGGAAAAGCCATTGTTCCAGCACTTGGGCTTCTGGGAAGAGGGGAGGGGGGAAAATGAAGCACAACAATATAAAATACTCCCTACCCGAGCCCTGCATGGCAGAGGGAGGCACTGCGAGGAAGGAAGGGGAGAGGGAAGAAACCCAGCCTCTGTGCTGCTCAGAAAGGTCAGGAGTCTTGTGCGGCAGGCATGGCCAAGGAGGTGGGAAGGTCAAGGAATCACTCAGCCTGGCCTCCTAGAAACCCACGGCAGGAAGGAGCCTGCTAAGTTGGAAGCAAAGGGGTCTCTGCTGTCGAGGAATCGGGCTGTGGTAGCTAGACCAGGGAAGGAACTGGGACATGACTTGCCGAGGGGAGCAGAGACAGGAGAGCTCAGGCCCGCCCTCCTGCCCCCAGCCCCTACCAGACTCCACCTTCCCACCCTTACTTACCACAACTGCCTGGTCTCAGCTCCACTCGGGTCTCAAAGCCCTCCCGTCATTGCAGAATTAATAGTCTCTTGCTACCCTCCAACAGAGGGGCCGAGAGGCAGAGGAGACCAGCCCTACCATCTGGTAGACCTCGACCGACTCAGTTATTCCCCTGTAGTTTCAATTTCCTCATTTGTAAACTGGATGCTATCTGACAACCTGCACTGCCTCCCTCATGGCCAAAGAGCAAATGACACTTATCGCAGAAATATTAGGTTGTCAGGGAAGTCATAGACATGTTTTCCTGATTTTCTTTGCAAAAATGTGTCATGACTTTTCAGACAATAACTTGCAAAAATGTGTCATGACTTTTCAGACAACCAATAATTCCAAGTCTTTCTAAGATGACAAGCTTTAAATGACAAGGTCAACCTAGAGAAGAAACTTAGTGTGTTCTTTCACGGGCTCCCATCCTGGCTCCAGGAGCATCCCAGGGGGCATGGCACGTTTATTCAGTGCTGGACCTTAAGAGGAATGCTTCTTCCCCCTTGCCTCAGTCTCCCCTGTCTTCCTGACAGCAAAACAACGCTAGTCACACATTGGACTCTCAACGACAAACTCAGAGTGTGTGCCAGACCTCGGAAGGGGAAGGAGCAGGGTGTGGCAATGAAAAGAGCCTAGTGCCAGGATGCCTGGAGGACACAGGCTCCAGGAGGGCACATGGCAGGAACATCCATCAGCCCCAGGTGCCAATGAGTGTCAAGGAGGAGCTGCAGCAGAGCGCAGAGCCCAGAGTGCAGAGCCCAGAGCTGGCTGCTGCTGCTCCAGGGCACAGAAAACTTGGCAGCCCTGGAAGCACAAAAACACTTAACTCTGCTGAAATGGCACCAACAGTCAGCCTTTGGCCCTTCCCCACAGTCATTGCCAAGAGCCAAGCAAACCTCTCTGCCTCCACTCTGCACCGCCCCCCCTCAAGGTCAGAAGAGAGGCAGGCTGCTGCCCCTCCCCCAAGGCAGCCACCATGCCCAGCTCCAAATCCAGGCTCACATCTGACCCCAGAGCAAGGCACATGGGGCCAGGCAGGTCCAGGGCTGCCCGCCTGGACAAGTGTCCCCAAGCCTGGGACCAATTCAGCTGGCGACAGGCTGGCCCAGTCGGTTAATCAACAGCTCCAGCAAAGCTTGCTCTGGTGGGGCATCGGTTGTGCCTGAGCAGGAAGTCAGGATGTCCATCCCCAGGGCCTGCCTCTGTGGTCTCTGTCCACCTCCACCACCTCCTCTCCCTCCTGAAGTAGTGAGGGGCTCCAGAGGGCTTCTCCCAAGAAATACTCATGAAAAGGAACTGAAGCCACCCCCAGGGTTGCAAAAGCAGCAGCACTAATGCCCCTCCACGCCTCTGGCTCTGGCTCCTGAAAATGTCCCTCTGAATCTCCCCAAGTGGTTTTAGTACTAAGGTCTGGCACCTCTCACCTCTGCCCTTGCCCTTCCCACCCCACCCTACCCTGATGGATGGTCCCAAGGTCAGAGAGGGGCACTCACCAGATTTGGAGTAAAGCACCAGCACATTATTCCGGGTCCTGAGCAGTTTTTTCAAGTCCTTGGGATCAGAGATTCTCTCGATGAGTGGGGAGACCTTTGCAGAGGACAGCCACGTCGGCAGGACCACCTGAGGATCAAAGAGCCAAGGTCCATGAGTCCCAGCTTCTGGCCAGACCCGAGGAATACACAGTGCTCATAGGTGAGTTGCCTAGAGCACATTTTAGTTCTGGGAACAAGGGCAACCCAACACGCCTCATAGCCCCACACCCACCTGCTCCTCTCCAGCGACACTTCCCAGCCCACTCCAGCCTCCAGCTTCCCCCTTCCTCTCCTGGCACCTGTATAAAGCAGGCTGCGCCGTCACCCATCAATCAAAAGCTCCCTAGAAGAGTCGTGTGTATGTTCTACACGTTACCCAAATGTCATACTCTAGAGAGATATGAAAACTCCATCCCACCTAGAAGAACCAAAGCATAAACTCACAGGGAAGCAAGATCATCCCTTTCTATTTCGGATGGGAATAAATGCATGAGAAGGTTCTCAGCTTTTCTCATTCAGCCAAATGATCTCAGGAGGCCAACCAGAGATTCTCCCCCAGAGAAGCTTAGAAAACTTCAGCACTAGAGGTCCCAGGCACATAGAAGGGTGGGCTGAAAGCAGTAGGAATCAGGAACAGTCACAAAGCAGACCCCCTCACTCGGCCCTGCAGCTGGGCAGCAGCCCCTCACCCACCTGGCAGAAGACAAGGGGGTGCTAAGTAAGAAAAGCTCTACTGGGAGACACCAGGCAAAGCACAGGAGGTGGCCCTTAGAGAAAACAAGGGGACAAGGGAAAGTCTTCACACTGAACCTGGGCTGCACTCGTCCCTCCAAGCTCCCTCCCCCAGCATCTCTCTTCCCTTTCTAGAACGCTGCCCGCCAATCTTACTCCTCAGGCAAGAGATTAGAAAATTTTTCTCTGGGGAAATTGAGGAACACAAGAAAAACAACCTAAAGTAGTAAGTTGGAGATCCTCCAATGAAACAGCTAAGTTCCCACTCAAATTTCTACTGTGAGAGCCCCACAGTAAACAGGGACCTCACTCCCTCCTCACACTGACTGAGTCACCAATGCATAATACAAACAGGCAGGGCTCACCCGATAACGTCTGTCTCAACACAAGACAGAAGCTGAAACAAAACAACAGAGAGCTGAAACTCAGATAGAAAGGAAAATGAAAAGAACAAGAAAAACACAATGATCATTCTTTTTTTTCAGAGAAATAAAATAGCAAATCCATAAAATAATAGAATGCTATGAAAAAATAAATGAGTAATCAAAGAGAATCAGGGAAAACTCTTGGAAAGTAAAACTATCACAGAAATAATAAGGCTTGGAAGGAGAATTGAAGAAAACTAGAAAATATTTTTAAATTTAAAAAAATTTAAAAAGACATAAGAGAATGACCCCTTTAGGGACAAGAAACAAACTGAAGGAACTCTAGACGAAGAAGAAATTATTGTTTTTATTTATTTATTTATTTTAAGTGCAAGATCAGGACCAGCAGATGGTGTAATGGTTACGTTGCTGGACTCCTACATGGCCAACTGCGGTCCAAGTCCCAGTTCCGGCAACTTGAAACTCACGCTGCATGTGTGTAAATGTGTGCCCCAAATCCCAAGAGGAGAATGGAAGAGAAGGGACTACAGCATGGCCAACCCCCTGGAGGGTGATTTCTCACTTTCTGTCTCTCCAGTGAGCACATGCACCCTATAGCAAAAATCTGTCTCTAAAAAACAGTGCAAGAACATGTCCCAGAACTGAAGGCTTGCAAGTTTCCAATTGAGAGGCCCCACCTCCACAAATAAAAAAGACCTTCTAGTCACCCCATGGCCTAGTAGTTAAGGGAGCCAGATCTCACATGACCAACCATGTGATTCAAAGCCTGGTGGCCTGAAAAACACACCAGGCTTGTTGTGAGCATGTATGGTCCAAATCATGATAGGACAGAGAAGTGGAGACAGGACTGTGGTATGACCACACCCCACTGGGGGTTCCTTTCTCCCTCTGTCTCTCTCTTTGGTGAATGTACATGACCTCTGGCAAATTAAAACAAAAACAAAACCTCTCACCAAAGCACACCATGGAAAACTTACAGGACACTACTGACAAAGAGGAGATCCTAAGCCTTTCATAAAGAAAAATATACATACATATCATATACAAAGGATCAGGAGTGAATACTGGCATAAGAACACAGTGAAGTGTTGCCTTCACAATTCTCAAGGACTATGATTTCCCAAATGGAATTCTACAACCAGCTAAACTATCCATTAATCCATTGATGATTAATGGATAGTTTAGCATAATGGTTAGATGAAAGATATCAGATGTGCAAAATTTAGCAGCAATATACCCTTTCTCTGGATGATACTGGGATCTATGCTCTATTAAAACAAGAAGAAAATGGAAAATGAGGGAGACGTGGAACCCAGGACACAAAGGATCCAACATAGAGGGAGGCAAATATGACCATGAAGAGAAGTCCAAATACAACAGTTGTCCAGCAGACAACAGAGCAAACAACCTAGAATGAGGCAAGGACAGAGGGTCATAGGGGACTTAGGCCAATAAAAACAGGCAACTATAGATCATTTGATATGCTTGATCACATTGAGAGTTTGGTCTCTGCCAGAAAAAATGTTAAAAAGAAATAATCCAAAGTGACACAGCTAATAAATAGAGCCAGGATCTGATTCCCAGTCTCTCTCACTGGGCCCATGCCTTCTCTGTCCACTGCCTCTCCATGGCTAGAAGTCTAAAGCTGGATATGAGCTCTTCCCTCAATAGCTAAGATGCTGAAGCTCAGTGACTCACGTCTGAAATGGAGATAATAATAGCTCCCTCATGGGACTGCTGTGAAGATGAAATGGGATAACTTATTGAACGTGCTTAATAAATCAATAAATCATAAAGCACTCCAACAGTATTGGTTACCATAATATATAATTCTAATTTCCATCTCAGCAGAAGAGAAGATAAACATGACCATATTCCCGTGTTTCTAAATATAATTTGCCATTGGATTCTGCCATTGGAATCCAAAGGTTCCTTCTCCCTGGTAAAGCCATCCAGGAGGAACGAGTTCTCCTTCATCCCACCCTGCCAGAGCTGTGTACAATCCCTGAGGACCCACTGCCCTTTCACACACACACTTAAGAGCTCACCGAAGAGCTCATTCGACTTTATTATTACTTGTTATCCTACCACTCTCAGTGAGCTGATGGTCTTCAGATGAAAAATTCCACAGCTCAATGTACATGATTAAAGGCGGAGGGGGGGAATCTGTTGGAAAAACACATTGACTTGCTGCTCTGTTTTTAATCCTCAGATAATCTGACAAGTCAAGAAAAACAACTGCCTTGCCCAGTGCCTCAGGACAGACTGTGACCTGGAGACCAGCCTCTCCTGAGACTGCTAGGCACCTGCACTTCTGGAACTGGGGAGAGGAAGAGGAAAGAAGAGGGCAGGTGAGCCCAGTGCTCGCCTGCCCAGGCAGCCCAGCCTGCAGCTGAGCTGCAGTAACAGCAAAGTGTCTACAAGGAAAACCACAAGAGCCTGAGTCTCTTGGCATGCCCTCAGCTTCCTTCCTACAAAACCCAGCCAGTCCCTTGGGTCACCTAACTACTACAGGTCACCTGAGATTAAGCAAGCCACTTTCCAGCCCACTGCCAAAGCCTCTGACCCAGCATTCACCATCACACAGAAGAGAACTTTGCTCAACCAGAAATACACAGAGCAAACTGACTTTGTTTAAAAACTGTCACTGGGCATGAAGCTGGGGCTTAAACTTGAAGTGATCAGTTTAAGTTTAAGGCCACTTCCCAGTGGCCTGGGTTAGAAGTCTTTTTAAAAAAAATTTCTTCCAGGGACCAGCAGTTAGCGTAATGACTATGTCACTGAACTCCCATGTAGTCAACCACGGTTCGAGTCCTGGACCTGGTGGCTTAAACTCATGCCAGGCGTGTGTGCGTGCGTGCCCAAGATGGAGAATGGAGGAGAAGGGACTGCGGCGTGGCCATCCCCCCTGGGGGGTGATTTCTCGCTGTCTGTCTTTCTGGTGAGCGCACGTATCCTCTAGCATAAACCTCTCAAAAAAAATTTTTTTTTCTTCCATGACTGGGAGAGAGAAAGACACAGCACACCCAAGAGGATTCACCCCCCAACCTCGTCCAGCCCTGGATCACAGGCACACATGTGCCCAGCACACTCAGGGAGGTCTCTGGGTGTGAACATAGACCCTTCCCGAGTAAGTCAGCCTCCAGAATGCCAGGTTTTACCACTGCGCCACCACCCAGTCCCACCTTTTTTAAAAAGTTCATTTATTTCTTCCATGAATGAGAGAAATGTATCAATCTGAAAGCCTCCAGGGAAAAGATAAAACTCAATGATTATTCACAGGTAAGCAAGGAAGGGATGATCTTGATCATAGGGAAGACCAGGGAGAATCCAGGAGCTACAATACTGTCTGGGCTTATTTAGCACAAAAGGCTGCATTTGTGGCTTGGGGAAGAAAACAAGATGCTCAGGTTTTAGACCTGTGGACAACAGGCACCCAAAGACTGGCATCCTGCAAGCTGGAGGGCAAGCCATGAGGGACAGGACGTCTCTCAGTAAGGAGTCGGGCAGAGCAGAAGGGTGGTGGGAAGGGCTGCGTCAACACGGACCAAGGAGAGGACACTCATCATGGAAAGCGGGTGATCTGTAGGCAGGCCAGGGCAAATGGAGAAGGCTAAGAAGGGACCAAAGCCTGTGACAAAGCTCCTGGACACCTGAGAGCGCTTCGGTAGTGTGTGTGTGTGTGTGTGTGTGTGTGTGTGTGTGGGGGGGTGGGTGGGGGGGGGGGGCAAGCCATGAGGGACAGGACGTCTCTCAGTAAGGAGTCGGGCAGAGCAGAAGGGTGGTGGGAAGGGCTGCGTCAACACGGACCAAGGAGAGGACACTCATCATGGAAAGCGGGTGATCTGTAGGCAGGCCAGGGCAAATGGAGAAGGCTAAGAAGGGACCAAAGCCTGTGACAAAGCTCCTGGACACCTGAGAGCGCTTCGGTAGTGTGTGTGTGTGTGTGTGTGTGTGTGTGTGTGTGTGTGTATTGGGGGGTGGGTGTTGCAGGGGGGGATGCCAGGCTGCTGAGAAGAGAAAGCAAATCCAGTATGGGGGTCGAGTGATGACAGAGTGGGATATGTCATGTTCCTGAGGGCTGTCGGTGGGCCATGCCCTGGGTCAGATCCTCCCTCCAGAGCTCTTCATGTTGGGGGTGGGGAGGACAGCAAGGAGGTACAGCAGGGGCAAGAGGAGCCATGGGGCTGTTTGTGGGCACAGACAAGAGGCAGGATGTGAAGATGTGAGAATGAGCGAGGTAAGATCTTAGGGACAGCCAGGGAGAATCCAGGAGCTAGAATACTGGGTTTATTTAGCATCCTTTGCGTTTGGGGAGGACGAAAGATCCGTCTGCACCTAGCCTCAGACACACCCTCACACTCATGTAAGCACAGAGGCGGCCAAAAGGGAGGCCCTTCCTCCTAGCCGTAAGCCCAGGGGACTTTGCTCAGCCACTTGACATTCTCCTTTTTGCTCCCCTTCAGTCAACTTTAACCTTTTCAGTGTGCCTGCTCCCTCCTTGCCTTACAATGCAGCTCCAGTGAGCCTGGGAGCTCCTCCTGGCTGAGCCTTCCCGCAGACTTCTCAAGTCACAACTCACAAACCTGGAGGACAACAACAGCTGCAGCAACAATAGCAACGTTAATGAGGCAGAACTATCTGCTCCCCTGTCAAGGCCCCAGGGAGAAGTGCTTCCCAAGCTGGTCTCAGTTCCAGGCCAGCCACGGTATTGTTCTTGGGCCCGGCGGGCACTTGCCATGCCAAGTCACGCTCTCCAGAGGGAGAGGAGAGAAAAAGCATCCCCTGGGTTCGCCAAGCAAATGCCATCCGGCTGTGACCTATAACTGCGTCCTTTCTGCTTACCATCTTCAGCTTGTACAAAATTTCTATCAGGCCTGAGTTGCCCCATCTGGCTGGGCTGAAACTCAGGAAACACCTCCCTGGTGCATGGCAGAAGGCTGCTGGGTGGACAGCTTCCCTGGTTTCCACTCCTAGAGAATATAGACCCCCCCCATAGAACCAGGTCCTGCAGCAACAGAGAACCACACCCCCATCGCAGTATCAGTACCCCTCCCTCACTAGTGGTTCCCTGCACCTCCAATCCCTGACTCCCCAGAGTACAAGGCTCTCTGCAGAGCCCACAGCGCCCAGGGTACCTGGCACAGACTGCGTCCCCCACACTTCTCCATGGAAAAGAGACTGACTTCTCTCTCCATCTTCCAGATCCCTGCCTGCCTTTGTAACAGATGCCTGCCCATGTCAGGGCCAGCCTGACCTAACACCGTCCAGCTCAGAAACCCACTTCCTCCCCTCCTTTGCAGTCTTCAGACACCGCAGAAAGAGCACTGAGTCTCTTGGCAGGCTTTGGAGTCAGACAGACCAGGGACAGATCCAGTAAAGGGCCCTGAAGCCTATGACTCTCCCTCTGAGTGTCGGCTCCCACCTGTAAGATGAAGAGGCTAAGATCAATGACTACTTGTGGGGTTGACTTAAGTCCTAAGTGACTTAAGGGGAAAAGACTACCAGAACCTAGCGTAATGCCTGGCATCCCAAAGCACATAATGACTGTAATTATCTTTGTTAGTTCTATTAGTGAGACAACTCACACAACTGGAGCGAGGATAACCGTAAAACGGGGCCCACCTCTTCCTCTCCAGGGCCCTGCCTGCAATCAGGCATGGCCGCAGGCCCGGGAAGGAAGGTGAGTACACGTACGCACATCCAGCCTTAGAAAACCTGGACAAGGAACCGGCTGTGCAGCGACCCCAACCAAGAGGTCACACAGCACGTGTGCGGTGCCCTTCCAAGGTTTCATGCCCACTAACTCGGGTGCCCTCACCATGCCTCATTCTCAGACGAGGACACGGAGGCTCAGGGCAGTTAAGTTAATTACTTCTCGAGGTATGTAGTAGGTATGCAGCAGAGCTATGACTAGCACTTGGGTCTCCCCAACTCCTGGCCAGCAAGGACTGCTCCTCTCAAGCTTTCTGGACCGTGCAACAGATGGACCAGCCTGGAAAGGGAGCACCTCCCTTGAGGCAACCAAGAGACAGACGCACATCTCCCAGAATCCCACAGGAAGGAGGGTCCCAATGAAGCTCTCTGTTTCCTGTAAGCCAGAACATCCTGGGGTCTGCCATGGTTCTTAGGGCCAAGCGCATGAAGATCCTAAGCGTGGCAATGAACCCAGATCCGCTCCCAGCCAGAGCCTGTGCACTGGAGTGCAAGCCCCTTCCCACCACCTTGTTCTCCCGCTCACGCCCCACCTAACACGTACACACAAGTCCTCTCTACTCACTTAATGGGGCTGGTGCCCACCCACCAGCACCACCGGACTAAGAGCCACACAACTCTGGAAAATACTCAAGGAGAACAGGCCTTGCCACTTTACACTCAGCTTAAAAAAGCTCCTTGTCTCTGGGGCGCGTGCCAGCACCCTCACATTCTCTATAACCGGCAAAACCTTCTGTCATTATGGATTTACTATTCAATGCAGATAGTGAAGCCAGAGATACTCGATTATGTAAAAGCGTTTTGCTAAAGGAGGAAGGTTTGGGGATAGACGTTTAACATTTAGGAAAAGGGGTGGAGGTAGGACTCGACCTTTTAGCCCTGTCACCTGAAAAGATATCCTTCTTATGTTGAGAGCTGAGAAGAACCGATTTAATTTGGTGTAACCCACATTTTGCTCAAAATAGTTTTGAAATGTCAGAATCTAAAGTCTAGACACTTAAGCTGGTGGTAAAGGGACTCTGGGAAAAGGTTAAAACCAGATGACAGCCTGAACCCAGTCAGAGAACTGAGTGGCTGAGACTGAGAGCTTGAGGTCTGGTGCAAACAGCACTGGTCTCGGAGTCAGAAACTGGGCCCAGCTGCAACAGTGCATGCTGGACACTGCTACTTGGCAGGCTGAGGCCACATGGGAGGATGGGGTTCCATTCCTGGCCCACTCCAAAGGGCTGGGCATGGAGGTACATGTGTACCCCCAGGCAGGGTCCCAGTTAGCGAGGCAGGCTGAGGCAGGAGGATGTGAGCCCCACAGCCATGTGGGCAACGTAGCAAGACCTTGTCTGAGAGGCGGGTATGGAAGCACCAGTACTGGTCCCAGCTACTCAGGAGACTGCAGCAAGATCATCACATAACAAGACCCTGTCTCAGAAAAACAACAAAAAACACCACACACACACACACACACACACACACACACAGGATCCCAAGTTCTGTGCTGACTTTGACAGTTAACTGACTGTATGTCCTTGGACACATCACCCCTCCTGCTCTAAGTCACAGCCTCCTCCTTGTGAAATGCAGAGGCAGAAAGGGACTTCCAAAGTCCTTTCTAGTTGTGACTTCCAGTAAACTGATTTTCTTGACCACTAACAGAGAAGTCTTGTGAGGTCATTATACGTTGTGAAGAGACCAAGTTTCCCCTCCCGTGGCAGGTGGCTAGCACCATGAAAGCCTTGCCTCTCAGTCTCTCGTAGCAATGCGGCCATATGGCTAAATTCTAGGCCCTGGAGAATACAAGCGTAAGTGCTACATAGCAACTTTTAGGAACTGTCTCTAAATAGTCATCTGGTATGAGAATTCTTAGTCCCCTCTGCCTTCCTGTTAGCTGGAATTTGGACAAGAGGGTTGGAACTCCGACAGCCACCTTGAGACAATGAATCAACAAGACAGAAGATATTTGGGATCTTGGCACCCCGGAGGGATATACTGGCTCTGGACCATCCCTCTCCATGCTTCTACGTGGAAGAAATAAGTGATCTTCTATGTGAAAGAAAGACGTAAATGAATGCACTATAATTCTGGGTCTTTTGGCACACATACATATAGATCTTGAGTATCTACTGGGAAAAAAAATGCTTTAACTAGAAATAAACATTAACATCTATTTCGATCGGGATATTACCTAAGGCACCAAATCTTCCATTATACTTTAGAGAAACTATAAGGAAGGGGACAGAAAGACTATCAAGGAATTGATTTACCCTGTGTGCCTAATTACCCAAGTTTTCACTGTACCTGTTCTTATCAGGCATCTTGATTGCTGGTGATAACTACTCACAAATGAAAGGAGAATTAGCTGGGAACCTCCAGTTTCCCCACCTCAGCCCTCTTCTAGCAAGAAGACCACTATGGGAGACCTGAGACCAATACATCTCTTGCAGGTTTGAGTGGGGCTGCCTGGTGTCTCTCTACAGAAATCCCCTCCACATCCCTCGCCAGCTTCTAGGTAGCCCTCCAGAGCCAAAGACTCAAAATCTCCTGAGACTGCTCAACTCAGCTGGACCTGTATGACTGTGGGAATCAGTGTGTGACTAGAAGTCCCTTCCTCAGCCCTACCCATTTCACCTTGGATAGCTCCAATCATCAGAAAGTTAAAATCCCTGACCGCCTTCCCCATGCCCACCAGTCAGCCTATCACACTCTACAGACAGCAAAGACATCTCCCCTTAGGATTCTCTAGGTGACTTAGCCCAGTTCCTCACAGGTGACCTTAGCCACAGCCCTCTCAGTGACTCTCAGAGCTCATCCCAATGCAGGGAAGCAGATGGTTACAGCTTGAAGACTAATGTGCTGTATTATACTGTAATTTATTTTTGGAAATAAAAACTTATGCTTTCATAATTCAAAATACAGGAAATTAATCTCAACACAAATCTTCAGTGGTGGGCCTTTGTTTAAAAAAAAAAAAAAAA
>NW_006159920.1:3326181-3331761 GCF_000334495.1 Tupaia belangeri chinensis
AAAAAAAACTTTAGGGTGTGGCCTTTGTTTAAAAAAAAAAAAAAAGAGAGAGAGAGAGAGAGAAACACCATTAGTGAATCTCATAAAATATGAAGTCCTACTGTCATGCCTTGCTGGCCAAAACCTAAACCAGTACGATTCTTTTGGAAAGCTATTTGGCATAATTTATTAAGTATCTTCAAAATATTTATGCTCTTTGACTTGGTAATTCCACTTCTGGGAATCTGTCCTGAGGAAATTAGTAGAGATTCTGACAGAGATATGACTCACACAGTCCAATTCCTAAGAGTCAAAATCTATAAACAACCTAAATGTCCAACAGCAGGGGAATGGTATACACATTAAACCACTCAAAAGAATAACACGGCCATTTAAAAGATGTATTCAAAGACTGCAATGCAAAAATACTTACACTTTAATGTTAAGTTCTAAAAAATAAAGTGCGAAATGTATGTAGTATAGCCACACTAAAAGCAAACAAAACTATACTCAGAGAAAAATTCAAAGGGAAAAAAGAATGCACCAAAGTCCGGATTTTCCCTTGGATAGTTTTTGTTTTTGTTTTGCCAGAGTGTGCACTTGCCAGAGAGAGAGAGAGAAATGAAGAGAGAGAAGAGGAAAGCACCCGCCATGGGGCATGACCACACCACAACCCCTGCACCGCCCTTTCTCCATCTGTTGGGATTCTGGGTATGTGCACCCACCTGGCATATTTTTCAAGCTGCCAGGGCCGGGATTCAAACCACAGGGTTTGCCATGTAGGATCAAGCTCCCTCAACCACCAGGCCACAGGACTGGCCCTATTCTTGGATAAGTTTTACTCTTCCTCTCTCTCTGTTCTTCTAACATGCTATAATAATCACATTCAATTTAAATACCTAAATAAAGAAATTACTACCATTTAGCTACTATTATGAAAATAATTAAGTCTTAAAGTATCACCCCACCAGAAAACAGAGCTTTCCAGCGGAGAAATGTGGCCGAACCCCAGTACCAAGGGGCCAACGTTACCACCACCAGCAATGGGCCAAATTGACATCATGTGACCCCTGATATAATGCACTGGATGGCAACATTATCAACCACCAAACTAAGGTAAATTCTTCAGAAATGTCAAAGTCAGGGGTCCCACATGGCCAAGCACAGTTTCAATCCCAGCCCCAGTGGAGACATGGAGAAGGGAGCATGACCACACACCCCCTGGGAGGGGGAGCTTTCTCCCTCTCTTCTTGTCTCTGGCAAGGGCACATGCCCCTTGACAAAAAAAAAAAAAAAAAAAAAAAGTCAGGGTCACAAAAGACAAAGACTAAGGAACTGTCTCAGATTAAAGAAGACTAAAGAAGGACAATAGGGCATGTGCGCTCACCAGAGACAGAGAGACAGAAAGCGAGAAATCACCCCCTGGGGGGATGGCCACACCGCAATCCCTTCTTCTCCATTCTCCTCTTGGGATCTTGGACATGCACGCACACGCACCCGGCATGAGTTTACGCCACCGGGTCCAGGACTCGAACCATGGTCGACCACATGGGAGTCCAGCGACATAGCCATTACGCTAACTGCTGTCCTTGGATTGGGTCTTAAACCAAATACTACCTTCCTGATTTTTAAAAAAATTTTATTTATTTGTTTATTTATTTTTAATTTGACCAGAGAGAGACAGAGCGAGAGAGAAAGAAATAAACCAAGCTGCCAGATCTGGGACTCAAACCGTAGTCATCCATGTGAAAGGCCGGAGCCCTCAATTACCACACCACCTGCCTACCCCACCTTCCTGATTGTGATCATTGTACTATGGTTATGTAAACACATGTCCTTGCATTTTAGGAAATCCTGGACTATTTAAGGGTCAAAGGAACATCATATAGAAGCCTCACATATGTAGAGGAAGAGTTTGATAAAAACAAATGTGATAAAGTATTAATGTCTGAGGAATCTGGACAAGTGACGTGCATGAGCTCTTTGTATTTTATAAGTCTAACATTATTTCCATATAAGAATTTTAAGAAAAGTAAAAGAGAGAAAACTTGCCTAAAAAAGAAAGAAAAGGGGCTACCAGTAGTGTGGTGGTTGAGGCACTGGATTCCCGCATGGCCAACCACTGTTCGAGTGCTGAACCTGGCGGCTTGAAAATCAGGCTGGGCATTTGTGTGCATGCACATGCTCAAAATCCCAAGAGGAGGATGGAGGAGAAGGGATTACTGCATGGCCAACCCTCCGGGGCGTAATTTCTCACTTTCTCTCTCTCTGTCTCTCTCTGGCAAGGCTACACACACACTATGGCAAAGAAAAGGAATAGAAAGAGAAAGGGAAGAAGAGAAAAGCCCAGAGACAGTCAAATACTGCTGGCACCTCTTCCACAGGCCGTCTTACACTGTCCACCATCCAGCACGCTCTCACAGGCACTTTCCTGTTTAAGTGCAGTTGTTTATCTGCCCCTCTTCACTTCCACTCTGCTGTCTGCTCCTCCGCTCATGTGATACTGAATCTTGTTTTTTATTGTTTTTACAGGGATTCGTATATGGAATCTACAAAGTACTCTGCATGCAACAACAAACCTAGAAATACTTGTAGGACCACTTTGATGACAAAGAGATAAACAAAAGAATGTTGATTTTAAAATATGAGTTATTTGTGCCTCTTAAAAGGGCATATTTTAAGCTTCTGCCACCACCCACCACATCTAAACACCACTCTTCATGAGGAGTGAACCCCTAGCCTCAAATCAAGTTTGGAGATCTCATCACTGATGCTTCTCAACATTCAAATGTCTATTTGGCAGCCTTCAAAATAAAAATGCACACCATGAATGTCTGCATGGTGACACTGTGTGTGTGTGTGTGTGTGTGTGTGTGTGTGTAATGGCACAGGAGCAAGACAGAAAGAGAGATAGAGGGCCCAGCCCTGGGATGTGGAACCTCTGGTTAGCTGCAGATGAAGGAGCTCAATGTGCTTATTAAGAAAGAAATGGGACCAGCAGATGGCACGGTGGTTAAGGCACTGGACACTCCCATGGCTGACCAGGATTCGAGTCCTGGACTTGACGGCTTGCTTTCTCACCTTCCCTTTCTCTGGTCAAATTAAAATAAATGAATGAATAAATAAAATTAAATAAATATTTTTTTAAAAAAAGAGAGGGAACCAGCAGTTAGCGTAATGGCTATGTTGCTGGACTTCCACGTAGTCTACCATGGTTCGCGTCCCGGACCCGGTGGCTTAAAACTCAGGCCGGGTGCGTGTGCGCGCGTGCCCAGGATCCTGAGAGGAGAATGGAGGAGAAGGGATTGCGGCATGACCATCCCCCCTGGGGGGTGATTTCTCCCTTTCTGTCTCTATGTTTCTCTCTATCTGGCGAGCGCATGCGCCCTATAGCAAGAAAACCTCTCCAAAAAGAAAAAGAGAGAGAGAGAGAGAGAAATGAGAATGCATTTGGCAAGGAACAAAACCCCAGAGAAGATTCTTTACTTCCAAAATCCAGGGTCTAGGGATTAGCCATGGTGACGACAATAGCTAAAAGTACACAGCGCTTATTGTGTGACCAGCAGTGAGCTAAGCAGTCATGAGATTATCTAATTTACTTACTTTGGCAAGAGTTCGAAGTAGGGACTTTTATTATATCCATTTTATAGATTAAAAAATGGAGACCAGTCAAGGTGGCATGATGGTAATGCAGTGCTCTGTGATGCTGAGGCCATGCTGGGAAGGTGTCAGGTTAACATCCCAGGGCCTCCCTGTGCATACGAGGTACCCATGGTCCTGGCTGGCTGGGGACAGGCTGGGGCCTTGAACACTCTGGTAGATGTGATGCTGAGGCCATGCTGGGAAGGTGTCAAGTTAATATCCCAGGGTACTTGTCTCTCTCTCTGTCTACCTCTCTCGTGGAAGTAATAAATAAACAAACTTTAAAAAACAAACAAAACTGAAATAAGAGGGGTTAGGAAATACACTCAAGGTCACGCAACAAGTAAGCGGGAGGGCTGTGATTCCGACCCAGGTCTGACAGACTCCAGCAACTCCAACTGGAACACAGCATCCTAGCTACACACATCTTAGTGCTTGCTCCTGTGAATACAAGGCCAGCTGCAATTTTTACATTTCATTTCCTCTAAAAACAAACAAACAAACAAAAACAAAAACCACACCTTATATTTGAGGCTACAGGGCACAATTTTTCCCACCTGTATTCCCCACAGCACAGATGTGGCTGTCAACAAGGGCCAATTCAGGGGCAGGACAACTGATCCAAGAGCTTATAAAAACAGGTTTTCTTATCCTGAAATTGCAACTGCGGTGCATTTAACTAGGACTTAAGTCCCTAAAGCTTTTAATGTTTTGGAAAACCTCTTCTAGAGCCAAGAGCGCCCTGGGTCACTGCCAGCCTGGTGTGCCCAGCCTGCTAACAAGGAGGAACTGGGAGAGGGAACATCGGATTAGGCAGCAGGAGGGAGGACGAGCAGGTGAATTCCCACTCTGGAAACCCAACTCGAAGCTTTGTTAATTGATCAGAAAATAACAACTCAAGCGCTCATGACCCGTGGTGTACATTCGTGCTTTTACACACAGTATCTCATTCAATCTGCTGAAGTTGAGTCTGAACCAGTATTTTCCGCTCTTTGGGTGTCAACCTAAGAGCTGAGTAATAAAATCAATTCAGTGGGTCATACAGACATTTTTTTTTTCAAATGACATGAGATAGAAAACATCAGTGTGTAGCCTACTAAGCTTTCCCAGTAAAATACTTGTAGCTGTATTTACGCACATATGTACTATATGTGTATAGATGGGTTCTAATGTAAACGTGTGATTGTTCTTGAGGGAGTTGCAGGACGAGTGTTTGAAAAACTGCTGTAAACAATCGGTGTGGGAGGTGATACTCCTCAACTCCCTTAGAGATGCAAGAGCTGAGGCTGGAAGACTTGCCTTGGTCAAGCCCACAATGGCAGAGCCAGGTCTCAGAACAGTTCCCACAGACACTGTCACGCCTTCTCCTGCTCCCTACGGAACAAGCAAATGAAACCCCCAAACCCAGGAGGCCAGCAAGTCTGTTTTCCCTCCCCATCTAGCTACTGAGCACGACCAACTGAAAAGTGCTACAAATGACAGCCCAATTCATCTTGCCTCAGCAACCTGCGACGCCCACAATTCCCCAGGTCCTTTTGGAGAAAAAACAGCCCGGGCTCAGAGCAAGTGATGCCGCAACGGACGATGTCCACACAGTTTGCGACGTCCCGAGAGGAGAACTTGTGCCTCACGGCTCAATGAGAGCAGCCACCCTGGCTGGCAAAATACAATCTGCCACACAAAATTAATGTTAACTAATAAACGTGTCCAGTGTTGTAGCTTCACAAGTCTAAGTACATGTAGACTCTTTGGAAATATAGACTCCTGGGCCTTATTCTTTCTCTTTTTCTAATAGAATTATTTATTTTATTTTATTCATCATTATTATTATTAATTTGTTATAGGGCACGGGTGCTCAAAGAGAGAGAGAGAGAAAGAATGCAAGAAGGCAAACTGCCAGATCCGGAACTCGAAGTCAGCCAGGTGGGAGTCTGATGATTTAACCACCATGCCATTTGT
>NW_006159920.1:3331784-3343510 GCF_000334495.1 Tupaia belangeri chinensis
AAAGAAAGAAAGAAAGAAAGAAAGAAAGAAAGAAAGAAAGAAAGAAAGAAAGAAAGAAAGAAAGAAAGAAAGAAAGAAAGAAAGAAAGAAAGAAATCATTTCACAAGTCTGGGGGGAGCCCATGAATTCATTTTCAATCATGCCCCTTTAAACTGGTTGTGATCCACAGACAGGCTGCAGACACCCCTCTACTGACTCATCTTTTCAAAACCCTCATCCCTTCCTTGACCACACACAGAATTTCCCATTTCCCCCACTCCTCCCACCCACTCCTTATCCCTCTAAACAATCTGAGTGGGAGGTGGGACTCCCTCCCCCCCATCATCATCAAAAAGGTGAAGGATCAACAACTATAAGCCCTACAGGCATGTCCAGTCTCATCTTGTCAATCTGGAGCCAAACAGGAGAGCCTTGGTTTCCCTTCTACCTCTGGCCATCTTTACCAACTTCTTCATAAACCTTCCTCTCCCTTATCCTGTAACATTCCCGCTGCTTGGGCTTACCCAGTCCACCTCCCCTTCCCACCCTATGCCTCCCTGCTCACCCGGATGTCCCGCTCCCCAGGCAGGGGTCAAGGACATTCTCAGACATTAAAAGGGTCAGATGACAGTGCAGCAGTAAAGTGCATAGCAGACCCACGTGGGAAGGTTGCCAGTTTGTACCCAAGACCTCCATATGTGCCCATGTTCCTGGCTGGCTGGGGGTAGACCGTGGCACTGGGACCCTGTCAGGAATGCTAGCTCTCCGTCTCTTTCACTCATAGGATGTGTGAACTATTAAAAATATATACTGAGAATATAATTCTCATATAAATAGAGATGAGCACATTTCAAAGTTTTATTTAACTCATGAATAATAAACCTACTAAAATGAAAAAGCTAAGTCAAAAGGGAATATATGGAAAAAAAAAAAAGAGTTTAAAAGAAAGGATACAAGACACTAACATAAGGCCAGTTTCATATCCTAGTTAAGGGAGCTGGATCCCACACGGCTGACCACAGTTTGACTCCTAGCCCCTGGCAGCTAGAAAACACACCAGGCGCATGTGTGTGTGGGCCCCAAATCCTGACAGGATGGAGAGATGAAAGAGGAGGGACTGTGTGACCATGCCCCATTGGGGTGGGGAGGGGTGCTTTCTCCCTCTCCCTAGTGAACATGTACCATTGGGGTGGGGAGGGGTGCTTTCTCCCTTTTCCTAGTGAACATGAAACAAACAAACAAACAAACAAACACCAAAAACCTAATAATACAAACTCACACAGTCAATGGGGGTTAAAAAGAATCCTAATATGAAACTGCTAAATTACATACCAAACTGGTTAATATCCTTCAGAGCAATAACCTTTGCGTTTCTCTTCTCTACCAAACAGAAATTATCTGCATCCTGCAAAACTATACAGCATGGGCCCTAACGAATTCTACACAAGTCACATCCCCTTAAGCGCCAGAATGGCCCTCAGCTGGGCTTCTTAGATAATGCTCTAGTATGACATGAAAGGGTCATAAAAGCATTTATTATTTTCAAGTTTGAGATCACTTTTCTTCACAAATAGGCTTACAAACTTAGAGAAAAGTCATGTCTTTATTTTCATTTACCTCTAATTGAAATTTAGCCCTTGCTTTATTATGAATACATTTATGAATGCTTGAATGATTTCCACCTGTATGAATGTAGGTAATAAATTACAGCAGTAATTATTAAAACAGTGTCTGTGACTTTGCTACCAACACATTTTCTTGTCACATTACAGGATATTTTGAAACACTGTTTATGCTCATCACTACTCAAAATTATAGAAGTTATCAAACCTGCACTTAGATCTTCTTTTTTTTTTTTTGGAGAGGTTTTTGCTATAGGGTGCATGCACTCGCCAGAAAGACAGAGACAGAGCGACAGAAAGCGAGAAATCACCCCCCAGGGGGGATGGCCACGCTGCAATCCCTTCTCCTCCATTCTCCTCTCGGGATCTTGGGCACACACGCACACGTTCCTGGCATGAGTTTCAAGCCACCCAGTCCGGGACGCGAACTGTGGTCGACTACATGGGAGTCCAGCGACATAGACATTACGCTAACTGCTGGTCCAAAACCTGCACTTAGATCTTCTTAAATGATGCATTAACAAAGAAACATAAAGTTTATCCCAATTTCCTCATATTTTCCTAACTATATACATCAATATAACTGGTCTTTTTTTTATTATTATTTTGGAAAGGTTTTTTGCTATAGGGCACATGCACTCTCCAGAAAGACAGAGAGAGACAGAGAGACAGAAAGCGAGAAATCACCCCCCAGAGGCCCCCAGAGGGGATGGCCACGCTGCAATCCCTTCTCCTCCATTCTCCTCTCAGGATCTTGGGCACGCACGCACACGCGCCCGGCGTGAGTTTTAAGACACCGCGTATGGGACTCAAACCACGGTTGACTACATAGGAGTCCAGCAGCACAGCCATTACACCAACTGCTGGTCCCTAACTGGTCTTCTTTTAATGCATTCTGGTTTTTTCTTTTTATTTGCCAGAGGGTATGTGTGCTCACCAGAGTAACAGACAGACAGACAAAGGGAGAAAGCACCTCCAAATGGTGTGGTCACATCACAAACCCTTCTCAATTTCTCCATCCTGTTGGAATCTTTGGTACGCATGTACACATGCCCAATCTTCTGATCTACCAGGGCTGGGACTTGAACCACACAGTCAGCCATGCGGGACCCAACTCCCTTAGCGGCTAGCCCACAAGACTAGCTCTATTCACTATATTTTCTTATAAAACATTATCCACCCGGGACCAGCAGTTAGCATAATGGCTATGTCGCTGGACTCCCACGTAGTCGACCGCAGTTCGCGTCCCGGACCTGGTGGCTTAAAACTCACGCCGGGCGCGTGTGCGTGCGTGCCCAAGATCCCGAGAGGAGAGTGGAGGAGAAGGGATTGCAGCGTGACCATCCCCCCTGGGGGGTGATTTCTCGCTTTCTGTCTCTCTGTCTGTCTGGCGAGCGCACGCGCCCTACAGCAAAAACCTCTCCAAAAAAAAACATTATCTGGCCCAGCCAGAGTGATATGACCCTAAGATGCTGTGTTCCACAGTATGGGACCACATGGGAGGCCTGGATTCAACCTAAAGGCCACGTCTAACCTCATGTCCAGGAGCAGTGTGCAAGCCTATAATCCCAGCAACTTGGGGAGGATGGGGCAGGAGGAACGTGAGCTCGAGGTTGGCCCAGGAGACATGGTAAGACCCTGTTTAAAAAAAAAAAAAAAGTGCCAGGCATGGTGAATGCATCTGTAGCCCCAGCTGAGAGCCAGAGGCAGGAAAATCACAATATGGCAAGAACTTGCCTTCAGGGGAAAAAAAAAAAAAAAGATTTTTGCGTGTACTTGCCAGAGAGATAGTGACAAGGAAAGTGAGAAATCACCCCCCTGCAGGGATGGCTATGCCTCAATCCCTTCTCTTCCATTTTCCTCTTGGAATTTTGACCATGCATATGCACGTGCCTGGCATGATTTTCAAGTTACCAGGTCTGGGACTCAAACCACAGTTAGCCATGTGGGAATCTGGCACCTTAACCACCATGCCACCTGCTGTCACTCCTCCCAAAAAATTTAAGAGTACATAAATACTAAAAATATTATTCAAAGAAAAAGTCTGGGGGCTGGCAGGTGATACGGTGGTTGACATGCTGGACTCCCACGTGGACAACTGCGGTTCAAGGTCATGGACCCAGCCGTCCCCAAATCACAGCAAATACATATTAAATAATTAATTAATTTTTAAAAGATGTAGTCCATAGGTATTCAGAGAAGTCTTCATGACTCTCTAAGTTAGGAACTCCTGTGACACATTCTCTTAGCACTTTACACTTGCTCTCCAGCACTTATTTCCAGAATTAGATCATTAATCAGTGGCTCTCCCACTAGGCTATGGGAAGAAGAGATGGTGTCCATCTTATTTACAATATATATATATTACCTATATCACCTGGTTCATAAAAGATTCTCATGGAAATATCCACTTAGGGGAAAAGAAAAGTACCTGTTGAATGAGCAAACAAACATCTGTGACAGCTGTAGAATGCTGAGGCCAATCCACAGTTTCTGAAATGAGGGTGTCTGCCCGGGACCCACTAGATGAGACTCCATGATGAGAACAAACCCACCTGCACCGCAGGACCCTGCCTTACTTGATCCAGCTAAGCCCTCATCCAAGCTCAGACACTGGACCATCTTTATGTCTAATCCAGCATCTAGTCCTCAGCCTGGGTCTTCATTACTATCTTCCACCAAGACTAAATAAAGGACCTGCTCATGAGCACGAGAAACATGCTGTGTCAAGGAACTCGAGGAACTGCAGGACCCTCTGGGGCCATGGAAACTCCATCCCTAGCCCTGTAAGCAGCTGTGAGTTGGAAACTCTGAAGTCCGGCTTAGGCCCATCTGGGAACAGGGTGCACTACACCTAGGGCCTCAGCATGACTTTCCAGCTACAAGGATGCTTCCTCCATTTTATTAGCATCTTTAACTTTCCACCACGTGATTGCAAAGTTAATAATTTTAAACTAGTTGCAAATCAAAGGGAAGAGACCCTGTGGACCTAGGGAGGTCAGAGAGGACAGCCACTTGGAGCTACTGGGGAAGGATAGTGTGCACGTGGCAGGCTGCCCTTTTTCCTGCACAAAAGCCATCAGGAAGCTCAAAAGCATGTTTCTGGAAAATGGCAGTCAACATGGTAGCTTAATCATTCGAGCCAGCCCTGGGACCATGGTAGTGTCTCCCTATACCTTCGCCTTCAAGACCACACCCCATCTTGTCTGATGGTGGATCACTTCCCATCTCGGTCCATCCACCCTTCCTCTCTGGTGGTAATAGTACTTAACCAGCTACCTCACTAAGGTAATGTGGGACTCAAAACTACATTGAAATGAAATATGTGGAAATACTTGGCAAACGCTAATGCCTTCCACAAATGGATCAGATGTACAATTCTCTTCAACAGATCAAACAAGTATCCTGAGGCTCTAGTGGGTGCCACAGGATGGAAGGGACTGACCCATACTGGCTAAGCATCATCGCTCTTTCCTGCTCCCACTGAGGCCTAAGGCGTCAAGTGTTTTTTAGTTTTGCTATAGGGCACGTGAACCCAGAAAAACAGAGAGACAGAGATATCCCCAAGGGAGGTGGCCATGCCCCAAGCTCTTCTCCATTCTCCTGTCAGGATTTTGGGTATGCACGCACACACACATGCCTGGTCCAGGACTTGAATTGCACCATTGGCCCTGTGGGATCCAGTGCCTTAACCTCCCATGCTGCCATGTGGGATCCAGCAACTTAACCTTGTTAAACTAAACTATTTTGACCTGAAACAGCTGCTGTACTCCCACACTTGGATTCCTATGGATAAGCTGAAATCGTACATGTTAGGCTGTTTTCCTGAGCAGGGTGTTAAGTTATAGCATCGTACATGTTAGGCTGTTTTCCTGAGCAGGCTGTTAAGTTATAGTCAATTACATTAGCCACACTTCAATCACAGAAAGCCCATCTTCTGGGCTGTTTGTGCAGTCTATCATCCACCTGTAAGCAATCCAATTGTTTCTCTACCTTATACCTTCACTTTGGTTTTTGAATGTCATTTTCCCTTTTCCAGAACTTAAAAAGCGAGCTGACCACAAAGCTAGCCAGAGTAGTCCAAAAGTCCAGGGACAACTGCCTATTTTAAATCGTGTTAAGAATTGCTCAATTAAAATTCTACTCTATTAAATTGGCCAGTTTATTTTTCTTTTAATAACCTCCATGATGCAGTTCCTCCAATTCAGTTCCTCCAAAGCAGGTTCCTGCTCGTGAGCAGGTCCTTTAGTTCTTGTTGGAAAATATTAATGAAGATCCAGGTTGAGGGCAGTATGCTGGGCTTAAACATAAAAGGCTGTCTGGGACCAGCAGATGGCGTAGCAGTTACATCACCGGACTCCCACATGGCCAACCACGGTTTGAGTCCCAGAACCGCTGGTTTGAAACTCACACCAGGCACATGTGTGTGAGTGCCCAAAATCCTGGGAGGAGAATGGAGGAGAAGGAACTGTGGCATGGCCATCCCTCCTAGGGGGGAGGGGAAAGGGGGTTGTCCAGTGTCTGAGCCTGGATGTAGGCTTAGCTGCCAAAAAAAAGGAGGAAGAGAGTAGGAGGTTGGGAATACCCTGTTCCCATGTAAAAGAACTTAAGGTCTCCTTATGCCCCATGGTTCTGTTTCTGGTCCAACATCACTCAGACAGCCTCAAGACCTACCACAACCACCAAGCAAGACACAAGAGCGCCAAGAACAAAGACACAATCTGGGGCAAAATTCTCCAGGGACAGAGTGTTGCTGGAGGACCACACTTTAAGAATGAAGGAAGGAAAAATATAATGCACTTAAGCATTACCCACACACACGCCCCTGAGCGCTCACCACCTCCTTCTAACCGATGGTCCCACCACCCTTGATCAACAACTTGCAATGACTACACAGGCTCCTGCTGACTGGCCCTTGAAAGTGCCAGGTGCTGTGCTGGGTGTCTCCCATATTACTTGTGATGGGGTTCTGAACTTGGGGCTGTACCCTCCAAGTGTATACTACTGCCACCAATTGCAAATAAGAAAACTGAGGCAGGGCCCAAGATCACATAGCTCCTGAGTGTTTAGCTGGCTAAAAGCCCATTTTCTTTCCAACACTTTTCACTGTTGCCATATAGATAGCAGAGAGGAAAATAAGATGACAGTATTGTTCCAGGAAAATTAATCCAGGCTCTCCCCTGCTGACCCAACCCTACGAGTAGCCTGATTGATCTTAGTCAAGGGCAGCTTTCACCGAGGCTCTCCATGTGTACAGATGGCTTTGCCAGGCATTTAAGATTCTTTATGACCCACCTTTCCTACCTTATTTCCTCCCACCCCAAGACTCAGACTGTCCTCCCATCCAGGCTGGCCTATCGCTCCCTATTTCTCAAGTCTCTGTCTTGCAGTTTCCTTCCCTGTGTGGAACGTTAATTCTTTCAGCCAAATACGGACCTGGGCTAGGTGCTGGGGACACAACAGCCAGGACAGGAGGATGCCTACTATGGCACCCCACTCTTCCCTGAGGCTTTCTCAAGTGCCCTGCCACCTGACCCCACCCTGCAGCCGCAGCATTAAGCATGTGCCACTCTGAAAGCACTCAGCCATACTTTCACCCTAGCACGAGGTCTGTTTTAAGACTTCCTTCATGCTGTGGGAAAAGTGCACTCCAGGTTCCAAACAGCATTATAAATGGCAATTAAGTCCCCAGGCTAGCCCACAGAAGCCTGTTAAGTACATAATAGTCCCAGAGATGTACAGAACCTAAAAAGTGCACCTGAAAAGCTCCGCAGGAGTGAACAGAGGCAAACATCTGCCTCCCATGCCCCCACTTACTATCCCCTGGGGTCTGAGCTTTAAGCACCCGTCAGGGGAAGAGGCAAGCAAGCAGGTGGGAGACAGGGGCCAGGGATGACAGAGATGGAGCGGGAACAACTGGATTTATAATTCAGCAGGTCTGGCTCTACTCCCAGCTCTGCCTTCCCTACCCAGGTGGCCGCCAGTGGGTCCCTTCCCACTCAGACCCTCACGATTCTCTTAGAAAATGTGAGGATTGATTTAGATTAGTCTCTGACTTCTCAACCTCACAGATTGGCAGAATACACTTTTAATATATTTTAAAATATAATAGGTATTATACATATTTTAAAATAAAATTTTCCAAGTGAGATTTTTTTTTTTCCTTAAAGGGCATGTGTACTTGCCAGAAAAAGAGAGAGACAGAAAGAGGGAGAGGAAAAAGCATACCTTATGGAGGATGGTCGTGCTGCAATTCTTTTTCCATTTCTCCATGTGGGATGTTGGGCACACATGCTTTCCTGGCATGTTCCTCAAGCCGCTAGGCCTAAGATTTGAACTATGCTGTCAGCCATGTGGGCTCTGGCTAACTTAACCACCAGACCATGCAGCTGGCCAAAGAAAGGACTTTTTAAAATGAAGTCACAATATACTATTACCAGTTTCTTTTTGAAAGTACATTGTAAACCACCGTCCCCATCAAAATATGAACATCTGGGCCAGCAGGGGGCGTAATGGTTAAAGACGCTGGACTCCCACATGGCCGACCACGGTTCAAGTCTTGGACATAGCAGCTTTTGCGTTCTCACTTTCCCTTTCTCGTGTGCTCTCTCTGACTCTATGTGCCCTATAATGAATTCCAAAAATAATCATAATAAGTAAAATGAAATAAAAAATATTTTTTAAAAATATGAACATCATGCCAGAAAAACAGAACAAGCTTTTTTAAACTAAAAATATTTGGATTCATGGGAAAAGAAAACATTCACTGTTAGTATTTTTCCAATTAGTCTGAGGACTGGTGAAAACTTTGCCGTGGGCCTCCCCTGTGGTCTAGTGGGTTAAGAAAGGTGGATCTCAAATGGGCAACTGCAGATCAAATCCTGGCCTCGGTGGCTTGAAAAACATGCTGGGCATGAGGATATTTGTGCTCAAATCCTGACAGGATGGAGACACAGAGGACAAGAGATTGTCACATGAGCACAACCCAGATTGTCATATGAGCACAACCTACTGGTGCTTTCTACCTCTCCTGCTCCCCATCTCTGGAGAGTGCACATGAACTCTGACAATTAAAAAACAGCAAATGAAAACTTGGTCACAGCCCACTTCCAGCACTTGGCCTGACACTTGAGACCCGCTGACACTTCTCCGTTCCTGGGGCAGGGTGGACACCATGCGACAATCAGTGCCAAAGGCCCTAGAGAAGGGCTAGCTGCAGGCAGGAGCAGAGCTGGGCAGCAGGAGCTCAGGCAGCCAGTGGCAGGGATGGGGCAGGACAGCAAGGCCTCCCCCACCACAGTCTCTAGGGCAGACATCTAGCCCAGGTGCTACCTGGGATGCATTCTGAAGGCCCCAAAGAGACCCTTTAATAATTTTTTTTTTACTATTCTGCTTATAAATTAATACATATTATGTAGAAAACTTGGAAAACACAGGAAAGCATACCAAAGTGGTAAACAAAAGTCATCCCCAACTCCACCTTCCAGAACAATCACTGTTAAAAATTTAATGGACTAAGTCTTCATACACAGAACTTCAGCCACCCTCAGGAGCATATTCCCACATCCTTAGATACTCTTCATACACATCATGAAATATTTTAATAAACATCACATTTTAATAAATACATTCTTTTTAAACAGCACAACAGACTGAATATTTGTGTCACCCTGAGATTTCATATGTTGGGATCCTCAGACTCAGTGTGATGGTCCAGGGAGACAGAGTCTTTGGCAGGAAACAAGGTCTTGAGGAGGATTAGTGCTCTTTAAAAAAGGCTATCCAATCCTCTTTCCCCACATGAGAATACAATGAGAAGTCAGCAGTCTGCACACTGAAAACTTTGAGGGTTAGGCCCTCATGGGAACCCAACCACACAGGTCCCCAATCTTGGACTACCAGCCTCCAGAACCGTAAGAAGTACATTGCTGTTTTTTATAAGCCACCAAGTCCATGGTACGTTTATTACAGCAGGCCAAACTGACAGAGCCAAATACACTTTCCACAGTATGGTCAGGGCCAGATGTTAACAACTATTAGCATGTAAGCCACTGTCATATTTTTGCTATTGTAAAAAACATGGTGGGCGTACATCCCTGTAGACCTCTTTATACTCCTTTATACCTGTCAGGTCACAGCCCAGGAATACACATGTACCAGCCTTCAGTAAATATTGAGTGAACAAAGAAACCCAATCAGTTCCTGGAAACCTGGGGAGTCCTTATCAGAGGAACACGCTGTGTAAATTTCAGAGGCCCAACTTGCTGTCCAGTAGCACTCCTCTCTGTTGGCATGCTCCCTTCAACTCATACCTGCTAAGCCAACTCTAGGGCTTAGAGAAAGAAGATGTAAATTGCTTGCTTGGACTCCTAGGTTCTTGCGTACTCAGCAAATCCACCCACTCTTCCTCACTCCCCCCCCGTGGAGCGCACACGCAGACCCCCTCGGTCTAGCTAACTACCACACTCCCTCTAGACTCTGTTCAACCTGCCACCTCAGGAAAGCCATGGCTGACTCCCTCAAGGCTCCCAGTGCAGCATAGGCTACCAGCGTTTAGGGTATGAGCACTTGCTGCCCCGTCGTTATCTGTTCACAGGACCGAATCCACTGTCCAAGCCACGCCAACACTAGAGGGCAGGCACAGCGTGTGTTTTGCTCCCAGGGAAATCCAACCCAGTGCCAAACAATGTAGTTGATGAATAAATGCTGAATCAAACTTCAGATTCCCATGCGCTTTGTTTTCACAGGCGGGAAGGAAAAGGGAGGATGAGAAGACAACAGAACCTCTTCAAACAGCCCAAGCTCAAAGACTGGATGGGCGTCTTGCAGGAGATGGCCCCTTCCCCTGCCCAGTCCTGTCTGGCCCAGAGACCACCCAGACCTACAGGCTTCAGGGAACCTATGGCAAACAGTGAAGTGGCACTGCCCCCCTCCTGCCTGGTTCTCTCCCTGAGGGAGGATGCAGACCTACACAACAGGGAGCTTCCTTCCCCACCCACTTGTAGACAACCAGAAAATCTGGGGCCATCCCTCACTGGTGATGTCAAAAGGGCAGGATATTGGGAGATGAAGGGTTTAGAGCAACTCAACCCAGACTTTTTTTCCTTCTTGTTTGCCCAGCATCTGAGCCACACCCAAATGGAAAAAATAGAAAAATCTGGGTTGGTGAGAGGTGCCAGGAGCAGGAGTTCCCTGGAAGTTCATGGAAAAAGGAGCCAGGATGGTCCTAAAATTAGAGATGATTAGTTAACAAGAGAAAGGCCCCAAGAGGAAACGGCATTCCAACACCCCATGTAACACCACCGCCAATCCCACAGTCCTGGAAACAGCCCCAGATACCCTGGAGACCCCCCACGTGCAGCAAGCTGCTCCCGGGGCGCCCACTTCCGCTCCATCCTGTATGATTTTACAGTTTGCGGAGCTCTCGTTCGGTTTCTCATCCGACTCCTGTGACATCCTTGTGAGGTGGGTATTTTTACCGTTCCCACTTCACGGATGAGGAGACAAGTCAGACACATTAAATGATCCGCGGCGTCACAGAGCTAGAAAGTAGCTGAGGCTCCAGACAGCCCCGGTTGGTAGTAGGAACAGAACTCCTCAGCCTGGGCCAGCGGCGACGACCCCACCCAGCGTGGCCTGCAGGGCGGAGGCCCAGGTGGTGATCCGCAGTTCCCCAGCTGCCTGGGATGGACCAACAAGGTGGCTCTAAAACAGGCAGCGCAGGGAGAAAGCACCCCCCTCCTACATTCACACAGGTGCAGGGCCCCAAGTAAGGCAGGGCGCACCCTAAGTCCCCAGGTAGCCGGCCCTAGCGGGTGGCCTCCCCGGACCTGCGCCCCCACAAAGTTGTGCATGTGGCGCACCTTGCAGGGGATTGCCCTGCGCGGAGGCTGCCTCCTGTCCCTAAGTCCGGGAGCGCACAGCCAGGAGGGCACCGGGACCGCTCCAGTCTCCAGCGCGGCTCTCCGGTGCCCGCCTGCCTGGCATGCACGCCCTCCAATGCCCAGAGACAGCTCCCGCAGGTCTTGGGGAGGAACCAGAGCAGAGGGGCAAGGAGGGGCGCACGTGCCAGCCCGGCCCGGCCCAGCCCCTGGCCTTTCAGCCTCACCCAGATCGCCAGCACAA
>NW_006159920.1:3343522-3344891 GCF_000334495.1 Tupaia belangeri chinensis
CGCCCCCCCCCCCCCCGCCGCGCCGCCCCGCCGGCTCCGGTCTCCACTCCGGCTCCCGCGCTCTCACGCCCGCTAGCTTCGCCCCCCCCCCCCCCCCCCCCCCCTCCCAGCCGCTCCCCGCCCCCGAGTTCCGGGTGCCACGTCTGCCAAAGCATGCGCACCAGGCTGGGTGGAGGAAGAGCTTGCTGGGAATTGTAGTCACTGCAAGGCTGCGCCCGGGGGCGGCTGGTGTGGTCTTGGCGTCGAGGGCCCGCAGTAGAGTGAATGGAGTGCGGAAAGGCAGGATCGGGGCGGGTAAGAGAAGGCAATTAACTTAAAGGGCTTCCTTTGTGCTTGGAGTTCAGGAGCAAGATCTCACTCAGGTCATAGAAGTAAATTTTATTTTCCCCACCTGGAAGATTAGGAGGCAACCCAGAGACCGAGTAATTTGCCCCAGATCACACAGCCTGTAGTTGACAGAGAATGACGCTGCCTGCAGAGAGTAAGAAAAGCGCTCATCTCCGCCTCTCAGGTTCCCACCTAGACTTTCTTTTATCCTGCAGCAAGACTTTATTGAGCTGTTGAAAAACAATTTGGCAGTCCCTTTAAAAGGTACATACACATAACTCATCCTATGAGCCAGCAATTCCACCCATAGGCATATTTGGGGTCAGTATATACCCAAAAGAATTGAAAACAGGTTTTCAAACAAAAGCTTGTACAGCTATCTATGTTCATAGCGGTACTGTTCACAATAGTCCTAAAGTGGAAACAACCCAGAGGGCCATTGAGGGGTGAATGGGTGAACAAATGTGATATTCAAAACCCGTACAATAGAATATCATTCACTCAGTAAAAGAAATGAAGTACTGTTACATGCTACACTGTGAATTAATCTCACAAATATGCTGATGAGGGCCAGCAGGTGGCCTAGTGGTTAAGGTGCTGGACTTCCACCTAGCTAAGTGGAAACAACCCAGAGGGCCATTGAGGGGTGAATGGGTGAACAAATGTGATATTCAAAACCCGTACAATAGAATATCATTCACTCAGTAAAAGAAATGAAGTACTGTTACATGCTACACTGTGAATTAATCTCACAAATATGCTGATGAGGGCCAGCAGGTGGCCTAGTGGTTAAGGTGCTGGACTTCCACTTAGCTAACTGTGGTTCAAGTCCCGGACTCAGCGGCTTGAAACTCATGCCTGGTACATGTGCACGTCCACCCATAATCCTGAGAGGAGAGTGGAGAAGAAGCAATTGTGGAGTGGCCATCCCCCCTGGAGGGTGATTTCTCACTTCCTATCTCTGTCTCTCCAGTGAGCATACATGCCCTATAGCAAAATATCTCTCTAAAAACAAAAGAAAAAAAAAAAACAAACGCATGGG
>NW_006159920.1:3345155-3384981 GCF_000334495.1 Tupaia belangeri chinensis
AAAAAAAAAAAAAAAAAAAAAAAAAAAAAAAAAAAAAAAAAACCTCTTCAAAAAAGAAAAGAAAAAAATGCTGAAGAAAGAAGCTGGACACGACTCTGTGATTGTATTTATATGAAGCATCCAAAGTAGGAAGTCCACTGAGACAGAAAGCAGGTTAGTAGTTAGTTGCTTGGTGCTGGGAAAGGGGAGAATAAAAATGACTGCGCCATGGTTACAGGGGTTCCTTTGGGGCCGATGGAAATGTTGTGAAATTAGAGCTAATGGTTACACAACATTGTGAATGTACTAAATACCCCTGAACTGTACACCTTAAAATGATTAACCAATGTCATATGAATTTTATCTCAAAAACATTCAAAAGAAAAACATCCTTTTTTGAACCCATTCCATGTGCTAAAGCATCTGTGCAGGTAATCAGTTACTCATTCAGGAATGTTTATTGAACACCTACTGTGTCCTGAGACTCGAAATGCAAAGCCCTGGGATGGATAAAAGTAGTGTGCAGACAGGAATTGGTAGGTTATAGCTGATCCTTGCCACCATTGGGAGATTCAAAGTTCAAAAACTAGACATCATCCTTGACTCACCTCCTCTTCCCAGTCAGCCTATCCAACCCCTCTCCTTTCCTATTCTTTCTGCCTCCACAGGACATCCCTTCTGCTACCTCCTGCATCTAAGACACTGACATGTCTCACCTAGGCAAGACCGACAGCCTCCTAAGGAGTGCGCCTGCTCCTTTCCCCTGCATGCATTTGCTATTGTCAGTTGCGTCTTGCTGGCTACTTCTCTGAAACCCCCTAACAGTTTCCTGTTGTCCTTAGAATGCACCCCATATCCCTCCTACTGCCCTGCAAACTCCAAGCCCTGCATGGTCTGGCCCCAGCCCTCCAGACCTCATCTCCTGCCTCTTGCCCACTCAGCCTCAGTTACCCAGACTTTCGTTTCCTGCCCTCTCCTCACCCCAGAGCCGCGTATACTTAGGGCTTGGGCTCTTACTCTTTTCCCTGCCTCAATTTCCCCCAGCCTTTTTTCTGGCTGGCATCTTTAGGGCTCTCTCATCTCCTCTGACTCAGAGTGGCCCTTTAGACCAACCCATTCATCTACAATTTTGCTCTCCCCACCCCAAACCCCTCGTTTAGATCTGTTAATTCTATCAACCTAAAGAAGAAGGCCGATACGACATAGATGAAGCAAAAGGTTTTATGTGGGCCAGGGTAAGACCATCACCTGGGCATCACAATGCCCCTGTCGCTTTAAGTAAGGTGTGCTGGGCATCTTTCCCACGACGTCAGGAGTCAGGATCGTTTTAAAGGTGAAAGTCACAATTGGAGGTGGGGTGGCAAGAAGTTCTACACAGCAGTGGTGGGCTAAATTCTCTGCAAATTCTACGTGAGGGTGTCTGGCTAGTCACTTTCCTCAATTTTAAGCAAAGCGTAGAGACAAAGGAGGAATGTTTGTAGTTAAAAAAGATGTTCATAACATAAAAAGGTCCGGAGAGATTAGGTAACACCTTGAGCTATTTCAGGTGCACGTTCGTTCGTAAGTCAGCCACAAGATGTGCATACGTTTTCTTTCCTGATAGCGCTGACTCAGGTAGACTGGGATCTCCCATTTTCAGGAAAAGCTGGTCTATTTTGGGTTCTTGGCACTTTCTTAAAGTTCCAGTTTGATAATATGGCATTTTGCATAAGCTACTCCATTTTGGTCTAATCTGTTGGGGCCTAGAGTAGGACTTTAATCCAAATAATGGCCTCTTGTGATAGATTTTTTTTTCAAAATATTTATTTAATTTTGTTTATTCGTTCATTTATTTTAATTAGACCAGAGAGAGATACACACAGAGAGAGAGAGAGGGAAAGTAAGAAAGCAAAACACCAGGTACAGTATGCAAACCGCAGTCAGCATGTAGGAGTGTCCAGCGCCTTAACCACCACACCACCTGCTGGTCCCTTCTTGTGATAGTTTTAAAGTGTGTATTTCTTCCACGAGCTAGCAGTAGATAGAGAGGGAAAGACAAATACAGAGGCAGCACTCTCAAAAGAGTCTTGACACTGTGATCCATTCCTATCCTCGGCCCGCCCCAGGGGTACTCAGGAAGGTCTCCAGATGCCAGCCTGGAACATTCTCATATCAGTCAGCCTCATAGAGCATGACATTTTATTGCTGTGTCACGCTGTCCTACCCCTTCTCATAAGTTTTTTGGTGTGTGTGTTCCCCCCCCCCAGAGGGCACATGTGCTCACCAGAGAGAGAAGAAGAAGGAGAAAGTACTCCCCAACAAGTAGTGGTCACACTGCAATCCCTTCTCCTCTATTTCTCCATTCTGTCAGGACTTGGAATCCGCGTGCGCGTGCACACACACACACACACACACACACACACACATATGCCTGGCATGATTTTCAAATCTCTGGGGCTGGGATTTGAACCACAGACAGTCATGTAGGATCTAGCTCTCAATACACAGTGTTTAACTACTGTGCTATGGGGGCAGGCCCTCTCCTATAATTTTTATTTAACAATAATTCCTTGCCATGCACTTACCATAATCTGCACTGATGTACTTAGCTGCTCCTCCAACCTGAAGTTAGTTTCCTGTCTCTCTTGACCAAGAGCCTAGACAGAACCTGAGCCACAGGTGGTACTCGAGGCGTTTTTTTGTTTGTTTGTTTTATGGTTTGTTTGTTTGTTTGTTTTATGAACGACTGATTGAATGAAGTAACATGTTAGGGAATTCTAGAAATTCCTAAAGTGGATTGGGAACCGAGCTTCCTCAGCATGCTCTTATCTACACCCTCAAGCTCATGACTTGCAAGTAGGAACATGAGCCTTGTACCTTTTTCCTATGGGTTTCCATTCCTCACCTGTAAAATGAAGCTGCTAGTGGACATAGAGCAACCGGTACACTCACACATTGCTGATGGGAATGGACACTGGTTTGACCGCCTTGGACAGCAGCACATGTACAATAAGTACAGAAGCATTTGTATCTTTTTTTTTTTTTTTTTTTTTTACAGCAGCTCTTCTATGCTGAATAAGGCATATGTTAGGGCCCTAGCCCCAGGAACTCAGAATGTGACTGCATTTAGGGCCTTCAAAGAAGTAATTAAGGGAGACGAGAAGACTCCTCCATTGCAACTGAAAACTAGTGCTTTCAGGAATAAGAGAGATGAAGATTATCTACTGATAATTCAGCCTCCAGCCCCCAGTCTTGAGTGGCAGGGCACCCTCTGTACACTTCTCTCTGTCTTTCTCTGCTCTCTCTGTCTTCTCATTTTTTTGTAATTTTTCTTTTTAAACATTTTTTAAGGTATTCTCTTGATTCAGATCCTCCTTTATCTTGCTAATAATCCCCTTTCCCCTTCCCATTTAGGAGAGGCAAAGGGCAGGCCTTCAGAAGAAGACTCCTCCATTGCAGCGTGGTTTTCATTTTTTGCTTTTTGAAAAAAAAAATAATTTTTTGGTTGTTTTATTTTTCTTTCTTTTCCCCTCTTTTTCTCCCCTTTTTTCCTTTCTCCGCTTTCTTTTACCTCATCAGTTTGCTACTCATTCTCCATGCACCGAGTGTCTAGACAGATCTAAAGGAACTGTAGTCAAACATCCAAATGCTATTAGAGTCAAAATACACCTCAGTACCCACTGAATCTGCTGCACAAAGGGATAAAAAAGGAACAGCAAAGAGATTGCAGATCATGGACATCCTCCTGCATGCTCCTGAACACTCAGATTAAACTTCCAGAAATTAAGAAGAAACATATAACACATCAGATGACTAGAAATCACTGCAAAGGCACAAGAAATATGAGAAACCAAAATAATACCTCCTCCCCAGCCCCAAGGGAAAAGAATAACTCTTTTTCATCCACAGACAGTACAATGGAACTCGTGGAAATGTCTGATAAAGAATTTAGAGTATTCATAGTGACAAAGCTAACAGAGATGGAAGAGAAGAGAGACAATGAACTGCAGAAGAGGCAGGAAAATAGAGCCGAGGAGTTCCAGGAGGTGAGGAAGATCTTGCACGATCTGAAAGAGAAAATACACATCATAAAAAAAGAATCAAACAGAACTGTTAGAGATGAAAGCTGTAATACAAGAAATCAAAACCTCCTTTGAAAATATTAAAAGCAGACTAGATCATACAGAAGATAGAATCTCAGGTGTAGAAGACAGAATTGCTGGCCTAGAAAAATCCACAACAAAGACGGAGAAAATAGTCCAAAAAAATGAGAATAATATGCGAGAAATACTTGATACCATTGAATGTCCAAACATCCAGATAATCAGTATTCCAGAAGGTAAAGAGACTAAGAAGGGCATCAATAATCTATTCCATGAAATCCTGGAAGAAAACTTTCCAAATCTGGAGAGGCATTCAAAGATCCAGACCCAAGAAATACAAAGGACTCCAAATAGAATCAACCAAGAAGATGTTCTCCAAGACACATTATAGCCAGATTGACCAAAACCACAAAGACAAAATACTCAGACCAGCAAGAGAGAAATGACAAGTTACCTACAAAAAATATCCCATCAGGCTAACACCGGACCTCTCATCAGAAACAACAGCGAGCAAGAAAAGAATGGGAAAATATTTTCAAAGTGTTGAGTGAAAAACAATTTCAACCAAGAATACTATACCTGGCAAGATTATTCTTCATATGGGAAGAGAAGAAAATAACATTCTCAGATAAACAAAACCTGAAAGAATTTACCAACACCAGACCAGTTCTCCAAGAAGTTCTGACGGGAGTGCTATACCAGGAAAACTAAAGTCAGACACACAGAAATAAGAGTTTACAAACATCTAAGAAAAGGGCCAACTTAATAGTAAGGACAAGTTCGGAGTTGAATATTCTCTTCCAGAATCTGAATGGAAAGCTCGGACCACAGCAGAAGTTAGATTAAGTACATGAGACTGAGCTGGTGAAATACAATTTTATGACTTTTGACTAAAACAATACTGATCTTTTTCTATGCTTTGTACTCCAGAGATAAGGATTTTTGTCTTCTTTTGAATTATCGACAGATACATGTACCTACTATTTGATTAGAAACCTAACCTATTTCCTGGCTTGAAATCTTAAGCAAAGTTCTCTTAACATTTTTTGCTTTTGCTTTATTAAAGCTAAAGCTACCTTTCTTGAAATTAAAAAAAATATTAAAAAAATACCTATTTAATGACCACAGTAAGCTACATAGCCTCAGCTAGGTACTGTTTTATAGTATATCCATTCTACTCACAGTTCCATGCCTGAAATCAAACACTTGTTCACAGATATTTAAATATCAGCTAAACTTGCTATTGAAAGTAGTTAGATCAATTAAGATATTTTGTTAACCAATAAAATGTGTGTGTGGGGGGAAGGAATGGAAAGCAACTGCAGATACCAGAGATAATGTAGGAGGAGGGTGGGAGATGGCAGGGGGTGAGAAATGGAGGGGATATATATACATATATATAGATAGATAGATACATATTTATTTATGATAACATGCATGACTAAGCCTCTATCCAGTGTATTTTGGATGGGAAACTACATTTTGTATACTGTGATGATGTTCAGGGAATGAATGTAAAATAAATTAATTAATTAATAAAATAAAATTAATTTAATTTAATTAAAAAAAGAAATAATCAAGATTAAACAAAGTCAATAGGGTGAGCCTAATCCAATATATCTTGTACCCTTATGGGAAGAGGAGTTTAGGGCACGGTCATACTTGGGAGGCTGGAAGCATGAAGGAGCCTGGCTCAGTTTCTGGACCGACCTAAACATGCCAGGCACGATTGTACACATCTGTAATCCAAACTAATTGGGAGGCTGGGGCAGGATACCCTATCAAAAATATCCATCCCAGGCCAACTGGTAGTGTGGTGGTTAAGGCAGCTGAGTCCCACATGACTGACTGCCATTAGAGTCTCAGACCTGATGGCTTGAGAAACATGCCAGGCATATGTGCATGCATGCTCAAAATCTCAAAAGGAGGGAGAAATGGAGGAGAAGGCATGACCATCCCCATGGGGAAGTGGGGGCGATTTCTCACTTTCACTCTCCTTCTCTCTCTGTCTCTCTCCAGTGAACATACACACTCTGCCCAATTAAAAAGAAAGGAAGAAAGGAAGAAAAAGAAAGGAAAAAGAAAAAAGAGAAAGGAATAAAGAGAGAAAGAGAGAAAGAGAAAGAAAGAAAGAATGAGAAAACAAAGAGAAAGGGGAAAAAATACACATCTCTGCTCTCTCTCCCTCTCAAAAAGAGGGGTAGGTGGCATGATGGCCAGGGTGGCTGGATCCCACAAGGCCAACTGCATGGTTTGAATTCCAGACTTGGAGGCTTGAGAAACACACCATGAGCATGTGTGTGCATGCCCCAGATCCCAAGAGGAGAGTGGAAAAGAAGGGATTGCAGCATGGCCATCTGACCTGGGGGGTGATTTCTCACTTTCCTTCATTTGTTCTCTGTCTCTCTCCAGCTAGAACACATGCCCTATAGCTAAATAAATAAACAAAAGAGTGGGGAGGAAATCAAGGCACAGATATAGAGGAAAGAAGACCATGCAAAGACCCAGAGAGAAGATGATCATTTACAAAGAAAAGAGCCCTCATAAAAAAATCAGCACTGCTAACACTTTGATCCTAGACAGCTAGCTTCAAAATCATGAGAAAATAAATTTCTCTTGTTTAAGCCACCCAGTCTCTGGTGTTCTAACAAACAAGAGCCCAAACTGGAGAAAACCCAAATGTCGTTGAACAGAAGAATAGATAAATAAATTATAGCAGGCCCACCCCATTGCACAGTGATTAAGCGCCATGTGTGTGGAGCTAGATACCTCATGGCTGGCTGCTACTCGAGTCCTGGCACCCTGATATTAAAAACACATCAGGTGCATGTACATGCATGTTCAAAGTTTTAACGGAATGGGAAAATGGAGGAAACAGGATTGTGGCATGACCACACTCCACTGGGGGCCCTCTCTAGTTCTCTTTGGCAATTACATGCACCCTCTGACAATAAAAATAAATAAACGATAGCATATTCTGCAATAAAAAGAACAAACTGCTGATGCATGCATGGCATGGCTGAATCTCAAAACTATAATGCTGAGCAAATCTAGTCAAACACGAAAGAATACATAATTTATCTGAAGTTCAAGAACAGGCACGCAGGGCCAGCAGATAACATAGCAGTTACATCACTAGATTTCCTACATGGCCAACTGTGGTTCGAGTCCCAGACCTGGTGGTTTAAAACTCATGCTGGGTGCATGTGTATATGTTCCTAAGATCCCGGGAGGAGAGTGGAGGAGAAGGGATTGCAGCATAGTCCTTGCCCCTGAGAGGTGATTTCTCACTTTCCCTTTCTCTGTTTCTGCCTCTGTCTCTCTCTGGTGAGCTCATGTCCCATAGGACAAAAACCTCTTTAAAAAAAAAAAATTAAAAAAAGAAAGAAAGAACAGGCACACATGATCTGTGATGATAGAAGAAAAACAAGTTGGGGAGGAGTAGAGACTGAGTGGGGCAGAGCATGAACTTACCTTCCGGCTACTGGAAATGTTCTATATCTGTGTGTGTGTGCGCGCGTGTGTGTGGTTTTGTTTTGTTCAGATAGAGCCTTGTTATATCTTAACCCTCCTGCCTCAGCCTTCCCAGTAGCTAGGACTATCAGCACATGCCATGGCATCAGGCTTTTTAGGGTGGCCCAGAAGTTGAACCCAGGACTCCCATGTGACCTCTAGGAAGAGCAGTGTCCAGTACTGCTGCCATAGTTGGGTCAATATCTTGATTAAATGATGGTTACATGACAGTCTATATATATATAGCCTTTTCTTTATTCATTGAGCTGAATTAGTTAATCATTTGAGCTATACGCTACAATTTGTATACCTTATGTAAATCCTATTTTTTTTTTTTAAGTCTGAACAATAAAGAGCAGGGTAAATCAGCTAATCCTCGAGATTCCTTGTAATTTTCTGAGTTTCAGGCTGGCTAAATCTCCTGGGTCCAGGAAAGGGACAGATTCCACAGAAATGGAACTGCCAATGGGGGTGAGTCCAGGCGAGGAAGGAAGGAAGGCAGTCACGTGGCCGTGAGCCCAGGAACCAGCGGGCAAGGGACTGAAAGGGAAAAATAAAAATTGCCAAGAAAACAGGCCATTTCATTCTGCAATTGAAACTAGCTAAAATGAGATTTATGGCCCTTCTGGGGATGTTTAACCATCCTAAGTGTCACTCTCCTTGAGATACTAGGAGAACGGCACAGGGCAAGTGCTGTCCTCCCTGTATTATGGCCCTCCACGGGAACCATCCATTTTCCACAGCAGCCCCGCGGGCCGAGCAGGGAAACTCTCGTCCTAACAGTTTATTGTGATTGTGATGCCACCTTGTATTTGTGTAGCCACTTCCCTCCATCACCTGGCTGGGATGATGACCGGCACAATGTCCATCTTCTGACATTCCAGACAGAACGAGAGTCAGCCCAGAACAGAAGAGGAGGAATTTTGAGCCAAAGAAACCAGACACGAAAGCACATATTCTTTTAATGTTTTAAGTTTTATTTATTTATCTCCTCCATGAGAGAGAGAAGGGAGCTAGGCAGGAGCCCCAACAGAGACTCGATGCCACCGTTCATTCCCAGCCTTTAGCTGGAATGTGTCATGGACGCGTGGGTGCCTGGTGTGCTCAGGAGGGACTCTGGACTTGAACCAGGAAACTTCCTACGTGGGATTGCTTCATAGGGTGTCATATTTAACCACTGCGCCACCATCTGACCCCCAAAAGAGTATGTACTGAAAAAAAAGAGAAAAGAATGTGTACTATATGATTCCATTTGTATAAGGAACATAATGAGGCAAAAGTCATGTATTTTGTTGGAAGTCAGGGCGATGGCCATCCTGGAGGAAGGGTGTGAGTAGTCACGGGAGGCTTCTCGCGGAACACTGGTAAGCACCATTAGTCACCATAGCCAAAAGGTGTGATCACATTGTGAAAAGTCACCACTCAAACTCATGGGCTATCCTAATAAGACATTTACAGTTTTAAAAAAGAGGAGGAATGAGATGGAAGCAAAGAGAAGTCAGCTTTGAATAAAAAAGGTGAAAGGAGGGGCGATCCCAGAGAAGGAACAGTGGGGGAATTCACTAGATGACCCTGCACCTGGGTGAGTGGCTACCCCACCAAGGAGAGACCACCTTTCCCATTCAAGGTGCCCAGGAGACAGAACACCGCACACTGCCTGCGCTTGTGCTCATTGCCTCTGCTCACGGTGACTGGGTGTCTGCGGCAGCCCAGCATTCCCCACACTCCCTTGCCTGGCTAATGTCTATCCAGCATGGGCACCCCCTCCAATGGTCTCTTCTAATCGTCTCATCCTTCTACCGACACTCCGCCAGTCTGGATTGAAGTGTCCTTCCTCTGTGCTCCCACAATTTCTCTTATAGATCATGGTCCTTAAGAACATGGACTGTGTGTGATAAATTCATAGAGACTGAAATAGAGACGGAAAATCTTTCCAGGGCCCGAGGGAAGGAAGGGGCGAATGAGGAGTCAGTGTCTAATGGGTTTAGGGTTTCAGCCTGGAATGGTGAAAAATTCTGGAAACGGATGGTGACGATGACTGTCCAACAACACGAATGTCTTTAATGCACAGAACCGTGCACTAAACAATAGCTGAAAATGTAAGACAGCCTTTCCAACAAATGGTGCTGGGAAAACTGGATATCCACATGCAAAAGAATGAAGCTGGGCCCTTACTTTATATCACATACGAATATTAACTCAAAATGGATTGAAGGTCTAAGTGTAAAAGCTTAAACTATAGAATTCTTAAGAGAAACCAAGGGGGAAGCTTCATGACATTGAATTTGTTAATGATGTCTTAGTTTTGAAAAGATAGTACAAGCCACAAAAATAAAATAAATAGGATTACGTCAAAATTAAAAACTTCTGTGTATCAAAGGATACTACTACTGATGAAAATTAACTCACAGATGTGAGAAAATATTTGTAAATTATATATCATTTAAGGGGTTACTATCTAGGATATATTTTTTAAAAAACTCAGCCACAGGGACCAGCAGTTAGCGTAATGGCTATGTCACTGAACTCCCATGTAGATGACTGCGGTTTGAATCCTGGACCCGGTGGCTTAAACTCATGCCAGGTACGAGTGCGTGCATGCCCAAGATCCCAAGAGGAGAATGGAGGAGAAGGGATTGCTGCATGGCCATCCCCCTGGGGGGGGGGGATTTCTCGCTTTCTGTCTCTCTGTCTCTCTTTGTCTTTCTAGCAAGCGCACGTGCCCTATAGCAAAAAGAAAGGAGCATGATGTAGATAAGATGAACATTCATTAAAAAAACAAAAAAAAATCGGCCACACACACACACACACACACACACACACACCAACCTGATCTAAAATAGGCAAAGAACATAAATAGACCTTCCTCCAAAAAAATAAACAAACAAATAAATAAACAAATCTCTCACTCAGCACCTGAAGACACTCAACTTCATTAATCATTAGGGAAATGTAAACCCAAAAACAATGAGAAACCACCTCACACCCACTGGTTCCTCTGTCAGAGACAGAGAGAGAGAAGACAAGGCCCTCACAAGTGTTGGCAAGGATGTGGAGAAATTGGAACCCTTATGTACAGTTGGTAGGTATAAAATGGTGCAGCCACTATGGCAAACAGTATGGCAGTTCCTCAAAAACTTAAAAATGGATTACCACATGACCTAGCAATTTTACTTTTTTTTTTTTTTTTGAGAGGTTTTTGCTATAGGGTGCTTGCAGTCGCCAGAAAGACAGAGACAGAAAGTGAGAAATCACTCCTCAGGGGGCATGGCCAATGTCACAATCCCTTCTCCTCCCTTCTCCTCTCAGAATCTTGGGCACGCACGCACATGCGCCCGGCATGAGTTAAGCCACCAGGTCCAGGACTCAAACTGTGGTCGACGATATGGGCATCCAGTGACATAGCAATTACACTATCTGCTGGTCCTGCAATTTTCCTTCTGACTATATTAATATATCCAAAATCATTGAAAGCAGGGTCTTGAAGAAATATTTGTATGCCATGTTCATAGAAGCATTAGTCACAATAGCCAAAATGTAGAAGCAACCCAAGTATCTGTTGACAGATGTATGAATAAACAAAGCATGGTATACAATGGAATATTACTCAGCCTTTTAGTTAAAAGAGGGGAAAGGAGTCAGCAGGTAGTGTGGTGATTAAGGCCTAGACTCCCACATGGCCAACCATGGTTCAAGTCCCAGACCCAATGGCTTGAAACTCATGATGAGTGTGTATGCATATGTGCCCTAAATCCTGAGAGGACAGCGAAGGAAAAAGGATTGCAATGCGGCCATCCCCCTGGGGTAAGGGGTGATATCTCACTTTCCCTCTATCTGTATCTCTCCCACAAACACATGTGCCCTATGGCAAAAACCTATAAAACAATAAAACGGGGAGGGGGGTGTTTCTGACACATGCTACCCCATGGATGTGTCCTGAGGACAGTATTGTAGGTGAAATAAGCCAGTCACAAAAAGACAAATAGCATATGATTCCATTTATAAGCAGTACCTAGAATGGTCATATCCATAGAGACAGAAAGAATGGTGGTTGCCAGGAGTGAAGGGAGTGGGGAGGGAGAGTTGTCTGAGAGGTAGAGTGCCAGTTTTGCAAGATGAAAGTATTCCGGAGTTTGGTTGCACAACAGTGAGAATGTACTGAACATTACTGAATGTACACTTAAAAATGGTTAAGATAGTAAATTTAGGTCATAAATATCTTACCATAACTTTTCAAAACAATTAATTAATGAACTAATCTTTAAATTTGACCGGAGAGGGACAGAGAGACAGAAAGGGAAAGTGAGATCTCGCAAAATATCTACCTAGCATTTATACAGGATAAATATTTATCTCTTTTTTTATAGGTTTCTTAGCCATGTAGTATATTTTCCTATAGTGTCCAGTTTCTCAGTTACCCTAATCCCCGAATTGAACATGTATACACACACACACACACACACACACACACACGCACACGTGAACTCTTGAAAATAAAGACCATATCTGGTTTACTTTGCTTATATCTGTCTCCCAGTACACAGAGCAGAACTCATGAAATGTTTGAAATGAACAGTAGCCAGGGAGTTTGATAATACAGGCAAGGGATCTTTTGAAACATTGCAAGCGCACGTGCCCTATAGCAAAAAGAAAGGAGCATGATGTAGATAAGATGAACATTCATTAAAAAAACAAAAAAAACTCGGCCACACACACACACACACACACACACACACACCAACCTGATCTAAAATAGGCAAAGAACATAAATAGACCTTCCTCCAAAAAAATAAACAAACAAATAAATAAACAAATCTCTCACTCAGCACCTGAAGACACTCAACTTCATTAATCATTAGGGAAATGTAAACCCAAAAACAATGAGAAACCACCTCACACCCACTGGTTCCTCTGTCAGAGACAGAGAGAGAGAAGACAAGGCCCTCACAAGTGTTGGCAAGGATGTGGAGAAATTGGAACCCTTATGTACAGTTGGTAGGTATAAAATGGTGCAGCCACTATGGCAAACAGTATGGCAGTTCCTCAAAAACTTAAAAATGGATTACCACATGACCTAGCAATTTTACTTTTTTTTTTTTTTTTGAGAGGTTTTTGCTATAGGGTGCTTGCAGTCGCCAGAAAGACAGAGACAGAAAGTGAGAAATCACTCCTCAGGGGGCATGGCCAATGTCACAATCCCTTCTCCTCCCTTCTCCTCTCAGAATCTTGGGCACGCACGCACATGCGCCCGGCATGAGTTAAGCCACCAGGTCCAGGACTCAAACTGTGGTCGACGATATGGGCATCCAGTGACATAGCAATTACACTATCTGCTGGTCCTGCAATTTTCCTTCTGACTATATTAATATATCCAAAATCATTGAAAGCAGGGTCTTGAAGAAATATTTGTATGCCATGTTCATAGAAGCATTAGTCACAATAGCCAAAATGTAGAAGCAACCCAAGTATCTGTTGACAGATGTATGAATAAACAAAGCATGGTATACAATGGAATATTACTCAGCCTTTTAGTTAAAAGAGGGGAAAGGAGTCAGCAGGTAGTGTGGTGATTAAGGCCTAGACTCCCACATGGCCAACCATGGTTCAAGTCCCAGACCCAATGGCTTGAAACTCATGATGAGTGTGTATGCATATGTGCCCTAAATCCTGAGAGGACAGCGAAGGAAAAAGGATTGCAATGCGGCCATCCCCCTGGGGTAAGGGGTGATATCTCACTTTCCCTCTATCTGTATCTCTCCCACAAACACATGTGCCCTATGGCAAAAACCTATAAAACAATAAAACGGGGAGGGGGGTGTTTCTGACACATGCTACCCCATGGATGTGTCCTGAGGACAGTATTGTAGGTGAAATAAGCCAGTCACAAAAAGACAAATAGCATATGATTCCATTTATAAGCAGTACCTAGAATGGTCATATCCATAGAGACAGAAAGAATGGTGGTTGCCAGGAGTGAAGGGAGTGGGGAGGGAGAGTTGTCTGAGAGGTAGAGTGCCAGTTTTGCAAGATGAAAGTATTCCGGAGTTTGGTTGCACAACAGTGAGAATGTACTGAACATTACTGAATGTACACTTAAAAATGGTTAAGATAGTAAATTTAGGTCATAAATATCTTACCATAACTTTTCAAAACAATTAATTAATGAACTAATCTTTAAATTTGACCGGAGAGGGACAGAGAGACAGAAAGGGAAAGTGAGATCTCGCAAAATATCTACCTAGCATTTATACAGGATAAATATTTATCTCTTTTTTTATAGGTTTCTTAGCCATGTAGTATATTTTCCTATAGTGTCCAGTTTCTCAGTTACCCTAATCCCCGAATTGAATGTGTATACACACACACACACACACACACACACACACACGCACACGTGAACTCTTGAAAATAAAGACCATATCTGGTTTACTTTGCTTATATCTGTCTCCCAGTACACAGAGCAGAACTCATGAAATGTTTGAAATGAACAGTAGCCAGGGAGTTTGATAATACAGGCAAGGGATCTTTTGAAACATTAATACAGTCACCAGCAGAACAGGCTGATTGAGTAATTTTAAGACCAAAGAAGAATCCTCACAGAGCTGGGTAGGGTATGTCCTTCCAAAAACAGGAGTATAGCTTTCTAGCTTCAGGGAACCTCTGTCAGCCCCTGGGCAGGACTGCAAAGAGCACAACCGCTTATTGGATAATAATTAGGAACTCATTATCAGACATTGATTGAGAATTCATCGTAGACTCATTTGGAGGGCCTCTGACATGTCATTAAAAAATATTACAAAAAATATATATATTACAAAGCCCAGTTCTCTAGTTCATACTTTCTGCCAGTCATTTCTGGGCTCCATCCCTACCTCTTTCCATTCTCTTGCCCTGTTTTCCACTCACCCCTCCTAGCTCCAGATGGTGGACTTAAACCATGGCCTTCCAAGCCCGCTCTTCAGCCTTCAGTTACAATGCTGACGCTCCTCGTGCCTGGGTCGCCCAACAGACTCTGCCCAGTGATGTCCCCTAGATATATGCATTTAGGCCTCACCTGGACCCTAGGTAAGACCAGAGAACCCAGAGATAGCACATTTTGACTTCCTCCTGGTCAGAATTCCCTTGGGAGCTATATCCCTGATATGCCTATTTTTTTTTTTCAATTTTTTCCTTTTTTCTGAGAACAACTCTTTAACTGTCTTTACTTACAAGGCCCCAGGCTCTAGCTCATTAAAAATAAATAAATAAAGATTGACTTGTTAAAACTAAAGCCAGAATTGACCTTAGAAGACACTATTTTCTTTCTTAACTGTAACATTCACATTATTAAAGACTTCTGGCTTATGCTTAAGGCTGAGCGTCAGAATGCAGGGTACCTTCATATTCTCTACTTTGGGAGGGTGTTCACCCTGTTAACAGTAGCATTTAAATGGTTCATCACTCATGGTGGGAAACTTAACACCTTCCCTGTACCAAATGTTATTGGAGAGACGGGGAGATGGGACTCTGGGGGCTGTCAAGGATGGGGTGTTTCCTTGTCATCTCAAGCTCTAGTACCTATTTCCATTGAAGCACAGGCGTCTCATTGGCACTTTGGCTTTTCTCCACCCTGTCCGATGCAAACATGGACCAGGCCATTAACCCATGGGGTCTGCCCAACTCCAGGGTCAGTATCAGAGCTGAACTGGATTGTTGGACTCGCAGTTGGTGTCAAAGAATACAGAGAGGAGCTCTTCTGTGACAGGGATTGCCCTTGTGGGGTCTGTGTGTGTGTATGTGCATGTGCTTGCATTTGCATTTGGGAGATCTGTAGCTATGTAGGTCTTGGTGTGAGTCAAGATCCTGCTTCATATTCAACGATGCCCCAAAGGCCCATATTGTGGCCAAAGTGTAAGCGCTGTGGTCTTTACTCAGCCAATCAATTGCTTAGGCCAGAGACTTTGTCTTTGGAGTAAGTGCTACAAATAAGGTATGTAAGAGGAGTCCTGGCATCTGGGCACGGTGCCTATGATGTCCTTCTCTAACCAGGCTATTCCTTGATGTGACCTTGGCTGAGGCACTAGCTGTCCAGCTTTCTGCCTGTTGTTTAAGTCTAGTTCTCCAACTTTCCTGTAATGATTTTAATTTTGAAATACATTCACAGGGCCCGTTCCATAACCCAGTGATTAAGGGAGCCAGATCCCACATGGCTGCCCATGGTTCAAATCCTAGCCATGGTGGATTAGAAAACATGCCAGGCATGCATGCCATGCATGCCCCAAATCCCAACAGGATGGAGAAATGCAGGAGAAAGGATTGCAATATGACATGCCCAATTGGGAAATGTTCTCTTCCTCTTTTTCTTTCTCTCTATCTCTCTCTGGTGAGTGGCACACACCCTATGGCAATTAAAAAAAATTTTTAAGAGTTTTTTGCTATAGGGCATGTGCATTCACCAGAGAAGCAGAGGGAGACAGAAATACAGAGACACAGAAAGTGAGAAATCATCCCCCAAGACTTGAACCACAGTCAACCACATGAGAATCCAGCGACATAACCATTACACCATTTGCTGGTCTCCTTCTCCCCCCAAGTTTTTTTTTTTAATGCTCACAAATTCTTTGATATGCCTTCCCCTTCAAGAACTGGATCTTAATTTCCATGCTCCTTGTCAATAGCCAAGAAAGTACTAAGGTTTCCTTAGTGGGTACACCATCTTGGAAGCAGCCCCTCCAGCCCCACTCAAACTTCAGGAGACAGAAGCCCCATCTAATAAGAGGTTCCCAAGCAGAACCACCCAGCTAAGCTGTTCCCACGTCCCTGACACAGAAACTAAAAGACAGTAAAAGTGTGTTATTATCCGCCTCTACATTTTGAATCATTTGCTATGTAGTATAGGTAACTAATATACTTCTGGATTTTTCTAAGTCACTAAGAAGCCTCCCAGTGAATTCCTTTTCTGCTCATGTTAGCTAGAGTCAGGGTCAGTTTCTGCCGTGTACAACCAAGAGCCCAGGCTGGTACCCCTTCTTCACATCTTCCTCCTTTGCTAACCGGGCTCCTGCTAACCTTTGCCCTCATCTGGGGCCCGGCCTTTCCACCCGGCCCTTCCTCAGGTAGGGTAGTTCAGGCTTCTTCTCATCCTGTCAGGGTTCTATCTGGAGGCTTCGACTTTCTTATCAAACAGGCTTCCAGAGATTTCCCTAGTTATCAGATGATCTTCACCTTTTCCTGAGAGGGCCCAAGGTTGCTGTGGGGTTAAATTACTTCCAGCCCCTCTCCCAAGGTCTTACCCTCTGTCTTCCATCCTTATCACCGACTCTGTCCCTTGGGTAGTGTCCCATGCCTCCTCTTCAGCAGGCTAAATCACCTTGTCATGGGCTGGCTCTGTGGTCTGGTGTTTAGGGCACCTGGGCCCCACATGGTCAACTGCATGGTTCGAATCTAGACCTAGCACCTCAAGAAATATGTTGGGCATGTCTGTGTGCATGCCTAGAATCCTGACGGATGGGAGAGAAGGAAGAGAAAGGATTGCAGGGTGACTATATCCCATGGGGATTGCTTTATTTTCTGTCTCTGTCTGGTGAGTGCATGAACCCTCTAACCAAAAAGAAATCACCTTGTCTCAGTGCCCCGATAACTGACTTCTTTGGCTTATCTGCAGTCCCAAGCACCTTGACAACAGCCCCCTCCTGGAAGTTGTCTCCTTCCTCGATTTCCTCATTATGCAGGCTGCCTTGTCTCCCAGGCCACTTGCCCCATGTCTCAGCTCACCCATCTCTGCACTTCCTAGGCAGGTGCCTCCCCGTTTTCTGCCTCTGCCCACCCTGGGCTGTCTTGGCCTTGTCATGCCAGCTCTAAGCTAAGGCTGACTCCCAGCCTCGTCTCTGCAGCTGGCTCCTCTCTGGAGCACCGGGCCACATTTTCTTCCATTCAGCTCCTCCAATTAACTCTGTCACTGCTACCTCAGTGTGACACCCGTGTGCAACAGCCTGCTTGTCTCCTCTCCGAATTCCCTCCTCCTACTAATGGTGTCATTCTTCCTTCTGGAAACCAGGCTCAGTTCCTAGTCCTCTTTGACACCTCCTTCTCCTTTTACTCCCGCATTTCCTCAGGTGCTCGGTCTCACTAAGTCCTTTCTCTCTGTCCCCCGACTTCCGCTTCTGGTCACTCAGGCCCTGTCATCTCTTATACCGACCTCTGTAGGAACCACTCCCTTATCCCTGACCCTGTCTACACTCCCCCCATCTAACCTCCTCTATATACAGGCTCCAGAGCAATACCCCTGAGGAAGTCTCCATCCTATTTACTGCCTCACTTAAAAACCTTCCATTATATTCAATAGTTATTGAGTTCCTACTGCGAGTGTATTATTTATGATCCTTTGCATGCAACCTGCTGAGACCAACTTGTGCCAGTTTAAACGGAAAGAGGGAATGGATTACACAGATTCAGAAAGGACCCACAGAAGGGCAGGGATGCAGGAAAGCCCAAGGACTAGACGCCCTCAGGACCCTATGGCCTTCTCTGTCTCCACCCTCTCTCTGCTTTTCTCGGTGCCTGAGCCCCCATTTCCCCTGCAAAGCCCAGCTCTGTCTGGTACCCAGCCTCTTGCAGAAGATTGGTGCCTCACAGGAGCCAAGGTTTATTTTTATTCCTGCCACTCAAGAGACCACCCCTAAATGGGAAGGGAGGCTTTCAATCCCAATTTCTAATTTGCAGGTGTGCTGGGGAGGAATCTTCTGCTTGCAAATGATGGAAACCTGACATAACTCACTTGGACAAAACCTAAATTGTGGTTTTTCATAAATCAGTTTGGGGGGCTGAGTTAGGGGTAGGCCTCCTGGACCTAGTAACAGGAACTGGATATCACTTGTCTCTCTATTTCTTAACTCTGCCTGTGAACATCCTTTGCTATAGACCTGCTCCCTTTACTTGTTAAAGGTCACAGCCATTAATGGCACCTAGTAAATCTCACCTTCCAAGGAGATTGGCTCTTCCTCCCCAAATTCCAATTAAAAGACATCTTTGGCATAGACTCTAATCGATCCAGCTTGGGACATGTCTCCACCCCCATGGCCAGGGGGCAGAGATACTAGATGATACTGGAAGAGAGAACTTAGGCTCCAAAGTCAGACTGTTTGGGCTTCAATCCTGGCTCTGGTATTCATCAGCCATGTGACTGTTGACAAACTTCTCTAAGCCTTGGGACCAGCAGTTAGCGTAATGGCTATGTCACTGGACTCCCATGTAGTTGACCGCAGTTGGAGTCCTGGACCCAGTGGCTTAAACTCATGCCGGGCGTGTGTGTGTGTGTGTATGTGTGCGTGCCCAAGATCCCAAAAGGAGAATGGAGGAGAAGGGATTGCGGCATGACCATCCCACCTGGGGGGTGATTTCTCACTTTCTGTCTCTCTGTCTCTCTCTGTCTTTCTGGTGAGCGCATGTGCCCTATAGCAAAAACCACTCCAGAAAAAGAAAAAGAAAAAAAAAAAACTTCTCTATGCCTCAGTGCCCTCACCTGTAAAATAGGGATAATAATAGGACCCATTTGATAGATCGTTATGCAGATTACATTAGGAGTGCTTAGGATAGTACCTAGCACAACGTACAGTTCTCCGCATGAGGATGATGGGATGCGGACGACAGAGGAGAAGAGAGAAGGAAACTGTTCTTGACCCACATACTTGAGGGGGAAGAAATAGTTACTAAAAGAGGGAGTTTTCTAGGATTGTTGTAACAAAGTACCACACACCGGGTGGCCTTCAACAGAGCTTTATTGTCTCATAGTTCTGGAGGCCCAGAGTTCAAAATCAAGGTGTCAGCAGGGTTGGTTCCTACTGGTTCTCCTTCTGAGGGAGAATCTGTCCCCAGTTCTCCCCTAGTTTCTGAGAGCCTCGGGCTTTCCTTGACTTGCAGATGGTGTTTCTCCCATGTCTTCACATCACCTTTCCTTTGTCTCTGTGTCTAGAGTCTCCTTTTTATAAGACATCAATCTTAGAGAATTAGCGTCCACCCCAATGACCTCACCTTTACTTGATCATTTGCAAATACTCTATTTCCAAATAAGGGCACGTTCACAGGTTCTAGGGGTTAGGACTGCAACATAATTTTTTTGGTGAGGGGAGACACAATTTTTTTTTTCTTTTTTCTTTTTTTGGAGAGGTTTTTGCTATAGGGCACGTGCATTCGCCAGACAGGCAGAGAGGCAGAAAGGGAGAAATCACCCCCCAGGGGGGATGGTCATGCCGCAATCCCTTCTCCTCCATTCTCCTCTCGGGATCTTGGGCACGCACGCACATGCACCCGGCATGAGTTTTAAGCTACTGGGTCCGGGACGCGAACTGTGGTCGACTACGTGGGAGTCCAGCAACATAGCCATTATGCTAACTGCTGGTTCCCAGGGGAGGCACAATTTAACCACAACAGAAGCAATGGGGCAGCACTGGCCATATCAATATTAGATGTTCCCTCCATTTCAAATTCCCAGGACTAACTACAATAATCAGTCAAAGGGCCAGCAGATGGTATTGTGGTAAAGGCGCAGGACTCCCACATGGCCGATGGTGGTTCGAGCCCCAGATCTATGGCTTGCTTTCTCACTTTCCCTCTCTCTCTCTGTCTTTGGTCAAATTAAAAAATAATAAATAATGGGATCGGCAGTTGACGTAATGGCTATGTCACTAGACTCCCATGTAGTCAACCACAGTTTGAGACCTGGATCTGGTGGCTTAAACTCACGCTGGGCACGTGTGTGCGTGCGTGCCCAAGATCCCAAGAGGAGAATGAAGGAGAAGGGCTTGCGGCGTGTCCATCCCCCCTGGAGGGTGACTTCTCACTTTCTGTCTCTCTGTCTCTCTCTGTCTTTCTGGTGAGTACATGTGCCCTATAGCAAAATCCTCTCCAAAATAAATAAATAATAATAATAAATAATTATTAAAAAATAATCAGTCAAATTTGGGTCAGTTGCTTCTTCCTAGTTCTATCAACAGCGGCTTGAGATGGGGATCAAGGAACTGCACTGAACAAAGCAATTGCTGAAGACAGCAGACATGTCTCAGAAAAGGCTGGGATGTTGGTTCACCTGCTGGACAAGCATCTCAGGCATGTGCAAAGTGCATGTCACTCACCAGGAGGTTAATGGAAATGAGCAAGAAGATGCCTATACTGCAATAAGAGGGAAATCCTTCATGAAAGCCCTAATAGCAGAGCAGGTGCCATGGATCAAGTGCTCCAGGAGCACGGAGGAAGCATGAAGGCAGCAGAGAAAGGAGCAGGAAGTCCCACACGGGGGGGGTGGGGTGGGGGGGCTGAAAGAGCCTTCCTGCAGGAGTGACAGTGCAGTTAATCGCAGGGAGAAGAGGAGAATTTGGATGGGTAAAGATGGAGGGGTGGGAGGGGAAGAACAGGACCCCAAGGACAGAGAATGGTGATGAAATAAGCTGAGGGAGTCAGATGAAAAGTTGGGAAGCGATAGCAAACATTGACGGAGCGCTAACTGCGTGCCTGGCACGATTTTATGTTCATTTGCGTGATCACGGCTCTCTTCACCAGGTCTTGGTACCATCACTCCTGTTTTGTAGATGAGGTTCAGGGACTTGCCCAGGGTCAGATGGCCAGGAAATGGTCAAGCCCAAGGTCTGCATGCTCAGCCACCACTTAGCCTACCTATCCTATGAAGAACTAGGGCAGAAAGTTGGTTAGGCTCAGAGCAGGGCCGGCTTTGCCGTGGAGTCTGGAATTTATTCCGAAGGTAACGAGGAGCCTCTGAGGAATTGTATGCAGAGGAGTCCTGATTGGGCCTTTATTTCAGGATGACAGCTTGGTGGTAGGGTGGAGGATGCTGTAGAGCAGGGGAAAATTCCAGGGGAGCAAACACCTGCCTTCTCCCCTCATGGGGAAGAAAAGAATTAAGCAGTCATCCTTCGATATAAGGTTCCCCAGGAGCCCCGGGGACTATTTGTAAGCTCGTTCTTTTTCCTTTAATTTTTATTGAAGCATAACCTATGTACAAAAAAATTGCACAAATCTTAAGTGTAGCTCGATAGATTTTTCATTAGATGAACACCTCATGGGTACATTCTTTTTTTCTTTTTTTCAAGTTTTTGTTTATTTTATTCATGATAGAGAGTGCTGTATGTAAGAGAGAGAGAAAATCACCCTCAACAGGGCCTTATCACTCTACAGTCTCCTTCTAATAGTCCTCTAGCTTTTTAAGATCTCAGGCATATGTGCATGAGTCGGGTGTGTTTATAAGCTGACCTGGGATCCGAAGTCATGGTCGGCCATATGGCTTCCAGCACTGGAATTCAGTTTGCTACTAACTGCACCAGCAGGCTGGGCTTCACAGGTTCATTCTTTACATAAGTCCAAATCCGTCCCAGTCAAAACCACTTCTGAATTTTCCACTCTAACTAGCCCCTCCCTCTCTGGGCCCTCTCCTACTGCTTACTGAAGGCAAAACGCTTTCTTGGACAAACGCGTGCTCCAAGTGCTGCGGTTGATGGCAGAGTCACAGACTGAGTCACACTGGCCTCATGGTGTGACCTCAGGCAAGTTCTTTGACCTCTGTGAGAATCAGTGTCTCCATCCATAAAGCGTAGTTGGTAAATTACGGCTAATTTCTTTCTTGCAAGCTTAATAATAGCTGTAAATAAATAAATGCATGATAAATGAATAACTTACAGAAATCTATCTAATGTTCTATATGATGTTTATATTATGCATTATGTAATTTATGCAACCAATAAATAAATCAATTGGAATAAACATTGGCCATTATCTTTGACGGTGCCCATTGATTTACTTTAATATACATTTGTCACTAGGAGGAAAGGCTCTGCTGGAGACACAGGGGTCAGGAAGATGTATGCACCCTGCCCTCTACCCCAACAAATGCTGCTGAAGGTGGAGTGGGGAGAGGTGAGAGCGTGCAGCACGGAAGCCAGTACACAGATGACCTTTACGAGATCCTCTCCACTGCGGTGAGTGCCATGTTTTATGGGCTCTGATGAAGTTGGAGCTATTTACTACATCTCCAAAAAGGGCTCTGCCCCAGGCCTGGGGGAATTCAAGCCCAGAGTCGACAGTGATCAGTGGTTTACCCTTTACTGCCCAGAGTCTGTGACGGAGTTGGGCTGGGAGCCAACCGTAGTTGCATTAGTGCTGCAGGCAAGCTTTCCTGCAGCACATGGCATTTTCAAGGACCGATGATTGTATTTCCTCCTCTCCCACACACAATCCCAGCAGTGCACCCTCAGACTGCCTCTCCCCTCTGTCCAACTCCATCCTGGGAGGCAGAGGAGCCTGTAGCAGCAGAACCTCTAGGGGACTCTCTGCTTCCTACGCAGGCCTGTCTTTACCCCAGGGCTACCCTGTTGTCCTTCACCTCCTGACATGTCTGCCCAGGCTCCAGGGTGTTGGGGTGAGGGCAGGAAGGATCACTGGCAAATGGAATCAGTGTTTCTAGCGCATCAGCATCCTGCTTCTCTGACATCTATTTATGAAGGATGGAATTATGGAAAGGATGCCGGAGTCAGAGGGCTAGAAGTCCACATCCCTGGATGCCAGTCCAGTTCCTATTGGTCCTGATTCTCTCGCTATTTCTTTACCTCTTGGAGCTTCACTGTCTTGTCTAGAAAATGGGACTATCACTGATCAACTCATCTCAAAAGAGATAGCACTAGTGCTTTTAGAACTGCAGCGTGCTATGAGGAATGTATGAGATTGTCATTCTGATCATTGTCTCTCTTCCCTGCACTCTGTTATTGGAAAACTTAATAATATTTTTAAATGATTATTTTTTCAGAGTTTATTTATATTTTCCATGCATGAGAGAGAGAGAGAGAGAGAGAGAGAGAGAGAGAGAAAGTTCATCCCCAACAGGACCTTAACACTATGGTCTACTCTAAGCCTTAACCACCCCCAGATCATAGGCAGGTGTATTCCTGGCATACTCAGGGAGGTCTCTGGACATGAACCTAAACCTTCCACCATGGCATTGCTCCACAGAGTGTCACTTTTTACTGCTGCACAACTCTCTGGCCCCAGAAAGCCTTATAACACTCTTTTAAAATATAATTCTAGGGGTCAGCCAGTAGCATGGTGGTCAGGATGACTGAAGCCTACCTGGTCTATAGCACAGTTCAACTCCCAGACTGGTGGCTTAAAAAATATGCCAAATATGTGTGTGCGTGCATGCCCAGAGTCCCAAAAAGAGAAATGGAAAAGCGATTGCAATGTGGCCATACCCCCATAGGAGTGCTTTCTCACTTTTCCTCTTTCTCTTTCTTCCTCTCTGGAGGGCACACATACTCTCTGGCACTTTTTAAAATAAAATGATAAAAGAGGGACCAGCAGATGGTGTAATAGTTACATCACTGGACTCCCATGTAATCAACCGTGGTTCAAGTCCTGGACCCAGTAGTTTAAATCTCACACCGGGCATATGTGCATATGTGCCCAAGATCCCGAGAGTAGAATGGAAGAGAAGAGATTGCAGTGTGGCCATCCTCCCTGGGAGGTGATTTCTTTCTTTTTGTCTCTCTGTCTCTCTGGTGAGCGCATGCACCCTGTAGCAAAAACCTCTCTCTAAAAAAAAAGAAAAGTAAAATGTGATCAAGGCATATGAAATAAGCAGTGGAGAAGGATCTAAGATGAATGCATTGACCTCCCCTCCTCTGTCCATGCTCCTGACCCTGCCCTTCTAAGACCACCCCTCCTATTCATTTCTTACAGATCTTTACAGACACCTTCTCAGCACATACAAGTTACCATGTGTGTAACAGGATTGTCTCCACCCAAATAGAATGAACTGTACATCTCTCCTGCACCTGGCCTTTTTCATTCAGAATTTTGAAGCCTTTCATTTTAGCACAAACATAATCTTAATAGCTTGCACAGTGCTCTAGGAGCAAATATATTGTTTTCCCTTCCCCTGAAACTGGGCATTTGGGCTTCTCATCCTCTTGAGGCTCCTTGGGTTGACAGCTCAGAGGCTTCTCAATTGTCCTAACATTTTGCTCTTCCTCTTCTCACCATCCTGTGAACCCTGGACCTTCAAAGTCAGAGCCTATGGGGCTCCACAGAGCAGGCGTTTCCTGCTTCAGGATGGGAGGAGCAGTGAGAGACTTGTTGCACCCGTGGGTTAAAGTCTCCCGGGGCACAGGAAGCAGAGAAGAAAACAAATGCGGAGATGTCCCTCAAGGCCTTTGACTCTGTTGACCTCTCAGCCTCTCTGACCCTCTTGGAGTCCATGCAGGGCACTCAACCTGGTCTCCTGATAGAACTACCTAGGGAACTTGAGTCTGAGCCAGTCCACACTCCAGGCCAGTTAAAGCAGAATTCTGGGTCCAGTCCTGGGCGGGTATCAGCTGTTGGACACGTACTTGGGGGTTCTGTTGTGCAGCCACGAGAACAACTGTACGGAAACCTGGAAATGACAAGCCTGAACACCTTTACTTTCCTCCTCTTTTCAGCTCCATGAGGGAGACACAGTTAGCCCTCAGCACGCAAGCGGGAATGCACTTACCGTCACGCATACGTGATGTATATGTGGGACACTTTATTTAATTTCTTGCTAAGTTTTTATTTGCTCATCTTTATGACTCTTATTTGAAATTGTTTATGTAAATTGGTAAGAAGCTTTTAGCAGGCAATTTGGCAATATGTATCAAGAGTCATAAAACTGTTCAGAATCGTTGGCCTAGTTATTCCACTTTTGGAAGCTATCCTAAAGAAATAACATAACTACAGGGGAGTTATATGTGTAAGATGTTCGTTGCAGTATTATTTATGTGAAGGGAAAATTGGACAAACCTAAATGTTCAATGATACAGGAACAGGCAGGTAAACTGTGATCTATTTATTTGGTGGAATATTAAGTAATCATTAGAATTGTGACTGTGAAAACAAAGTAATAACAGGAAAATGCTTGTGCCATGAAGTTAAATGAACATGGGGTGCAAGATTGGCTGGTGCACCAGTAGGTGGTGTGGTTACTGAAGTGCTGGATTCTCATGCTTTCTTTTTTTTTTTCTTTAGAGGTTTTTGCTATAGGGCACATGCACTTTCCAGAAAGACAGAGAGCGAGAGACAGAAAGCAAGAAATCACTCCCCAGGGGGGATGGTCACGCCTCAAACCCTCCTTCCTCCATTCTCTTCTCGGGATCTTGGGCACACACGCACACGCGCCCGGCATGAGTTTAAACCACCGGGGCCGGGACTTGAACCATGGTCAGCCATGTGGGAGTCCAGCAACATAGCCATTACACCAACTACTGATCCCTCATGTCTTCATTTCTGATCGTGGTCCAAGTTCTGGATCGAGGACTTGAAAATCATACCGGGTATGTATGCTTGTTTGCCCAAAATCACAGGAGGACAATGGAGGAGAAGGGATTGCAGCATGGGCATCCCCCTTGGGTGGTGATTTCTCACTTTCCTTCTCTCTGTCTGTCTCCAGCTAGCGCATGTGCCCCATGGCAAAAACCTTTAAAAAAAGATCGCCTGGCATACTATAACTACAACTACAAGCAGAGGAAATGAAATGCAAGGGAAAAAATTAGCAAGGACAAGAACAAAATACCAACATAGATTCTGTTAAGACAATAAGACTAATTTTTCTTTTTGTGAGTTTCCAGGTTTTTATAATATAATTAGCTCACTAACTAGTTGGAAACCAACAGTAAAAAATAAATTCTGCCTTATGTATTTTTTCTTGCTGTCCTGAGACAGGGAACATCCTGATTTGAGACTGCCAAATGCAACGCTAAGACTACTGTAGAACATCCAACCGCACCTCAGGCTCCCTACAAAAGGCCTGGTAATAGGGGGCTGGCAGGTGGTGTGACGGTTAAGGTGCCAGACTCCCACATGGCTAACCGCAGTTCAAGTCCTGTAACTGGTGGCTTGCTTTCTCACTTTCCCTTTCTCTCTCTGTGATAAAATTAAAAATAAATAATAATAATAAATAAAATCAAGTTAAATAAATAAATAAATCTTATTTTTAAAAAAAGCCTGGTAATAACATTTCAGAGGTGAGAGGACCTGGGGGCTGGATGATGGCACAGAGGTAGAACACAACACTTCACAAGGCTGACCCACATGAGAAGGTTCTGGGTTCATATCTGGAGACCTCCCTGAATATGTAGGACATGTGTGTGCCCACAACCCAGGGCTGGCTGAAGCTGGGGGTGAATCATGCATCAAGACTCCATTGGGGAATTGGCAGCTGGTGTGGTAGTTAAGGACATTGGACTCCATCATGGTCAACCACAGTTCAAGTCCTGGACCTGGTGGCTTGCTTTCTTACTTTCTCTCTCTCTCACTCTCTCACTCTGTCCCTCAATGTTCAAATTGAAATAAAATAAATAAATAAAGTTAAATAAAATAATTCTTTAAAAAAAAGGGGGGGGAGGGACCGCATTGGGCAGGCCATGTCTCTCTGGCTCATGCAAGAAATAAATCAATAAATAAACTTTACAAAAAAAAAAAGAGAGAATCTGGCTTTTAGCCTCTGCCTCAACTTTGCAATGTGACCTTAAACAAGTCATTCCTCCTTCCAGAACTATGAAACCACGGCTGCAATGACGAGGGTGCTCGAGAACGCTCCAGTTCTGAGAAGTGACCATCGTAACATGGATGACGATGAAGATGGCGCTGATGAACCCTAAGTGCACTCAGAACCACTGGATAAGACACTAAGAGGCAGAAATCATCTCCCTTAAAACCCATGCGGGCAGGGTGCCGCTGCTCCTTATTTCTACATTCAGAAGTGAATCCTGAAAAGCATAACCGGAAAAATGCGAGGCAAATCGCACACCTCTGTTCAATATTTGGTCGTTTCTCTCCACATCGCTCGCACGCAGTCCTGATGACTTGTAAATACAAGTGCCTCTGAATATGCAGCAGCGTGCGAGGAGCCCAACAGGAAACGGCTCCACCCCCACCCTGACTTCTCATCTTGATAAAGTGATTTCCCTCAACAGGCAGAGGACAGGGAGTCATAAATCAGTGACAGCACAGCTCCTTGGGGTCTGCGCAGCCTTCCACTAGGGAGAGATGCCTGTCCTCTATGATGGGATGCACCAGCCGGGGGGCTAGAGAAGAACAGGGAGAAAGGTCTGGGGTTGTTAAAAGCAGAATCATTCTGATGGGAAGGAAAATTGAAACTCCGGGATTTAAAGAGAGCAATAAAGGTGATGATGGGAAGCGTGGAGCCCACGGATACACAGTGATGTCTCACTTCTCCGGCAGGAGGGGAGGAGGGATAGGGATTAGTACATTTTCCACACGGCTGAGGTTTAACTGCTGAAGTGCCAGGACTTGCCCTTTCCCTGCTGCAGAACTCCATTCTCCTCTGTCTTCGTAGCATCTGCAGGGCACGTACTCGGCCTTTTCCCCAATAACACCAGGGGAAGGTAGCAAGAGTTGGATCATCGCGTAGTTACGTGGGTGATTCTGTGTGAAGTGCCCATTTCCCTTCTGTGAGGAGGGTGCCATGTATCCCAGCCCTGAGAAGGTGCCTGGCACAGAGAAGGCCCTCGAGACATATTTGTTGGACCCCTGACTTTAGGATGCTGTAGCAGGAAGCACTCTAGTCTCTGTATCAGAAAATGACTCTTGGGAACCAGCAGTTAACGTAATGGCTATGTCGCTGGACTCCCATGTAGTCGACCGCAGTTCACGTCCGGGACCTGGTGGCTTAAAACTCACGCCGGGCGCGTGTGTGTGCGTGCCCAAGATCCCAAGAGGAGAATGGAGAAGGGATTGCAGCGTGACCATCCCCCCTGGGGGGTGATTTCTCGCTTTCTGTCTCTATGTCTCTCTCTCTCTGTCTGGCGAGCGTACGCGCCCTATAGCAAAACCTCTCAAAAAAAAAAAAAAAAAGAAAAAAGAAAGAAAATGATTCTTGCTCAGTGAGGCAAAATAGAGAAATGGCAGAGGGCTTTCTGGGGTCTGCCATGGAGTGGTAGTGCCAGGCAATGGCTGGGACCAGGGACCAGGCTGGAGCCCTGGAGCCCCAGGGAGAGCTCTTTCTCCCTCCTTCTGCTTTTCCTTCCTTATTCTTTCTCATGGCTGATGCAGGAGTGAAAGGAGCCCTTTTTGCTCTGTGACTTCAGTTCCTGAATGTCCCAGGCAGGACTCTCGTTGGACCAGTTGGGTTACCCTGTATCTCAGAACAAAACAATAGTGCCCAAGGAGCAGGCTGTGGTCTCTGATATTCATTCAAGAAAGGCTCAATAGGTGACTGCCCTGGAAACCATGGGGGGATGTGGGGGCAGAGAGAGGGGTACGGATCGGCCAGACAACAGGCACCCACTACATTCATATCTTCTCTAATCTTTCCAGTAAATCTTTACGGCAGGGAGACCTGTTGTCCACACTTTCTATATGGAGAAAGAATAAGGAATTTGGTCAGAGTCACCGAACTAGTGATGGGCAGAGGCTGGAGGCAGGTGGTGAGAGGTGGCACCCAAGTCCCTCCATGCCAAGCAGTCTCCAGTGTCAACCTCCCAGAGACAGCCGTTTCTCTGCACAGCAGTAATTGCAGGAGACAGGATAGCCCAGAGGGCTGCATGATCACTGACCCCAGGAAACGCCCTGTAAATGGCTGTCTTGGAAAAGCCCCAAAGTCAGCGTGCTTTCGGGCTGTTTCTCTCTCATAAAGCTAGGTGAAGGTTGTGTCCTGCCTGCTCTCAGGGGCAGTGTACTGCAGGTTGCTTTGCTGCAAAATTAATTAGCGAGTCAAAGGTCAGAGTCTCCTTCTTCTCAGTGATTGCTTGGTCCTTTGGAATAGCTTTTTCTCTTCACCGCGGCCATGGGTGTCTTTTAACTCTTCAGCAGCCACGGGAGCTGCATTCCTTTCTTCTGCATCTCCATGTGGAAGCAGGAACCAGGTGTGTGCCTTCCCGTTTAGGGAGTTTGTGTTTGGGTGCGAAGGAAAACGATCCTTTGCCGTTGCCAAAGAGTTGTGCGGGAGTATTTGGACCCCAGTTTAGTCCATCACTAGGTGAAACTTTTCTCCAGCTATCCCACCAGTCATGAGTTCCTCAAGTTCTTTTTAGTGTTTGACTTTAAACAATCTCTCAGGCAGGAGCAAAACATAAGCCTTGTCTTTGATATTGTCATAGTCTGCAAAAGTCTTCCAGAGTGTCTCTGTGAGAGAGCAGCTTGCTCATGGCGTTTGTTTTGTAATAATGCTTCATTTCCTGAACATCCTCCTGGTCCTGGTCGGATCAGAAGTAACACGGAGTGGGGGAGAGTGACAGGAGGGCAGGGAGAGTGTGAAAATATGGTTGGACCTAACCTTGGAAAGCATTTTATAATTACCTAGTAACATGATAGCTTTGCTTTCCTTAGAAGTTCTGTGGTCTCTGATACTCATTCAAGAAAGGCTCAAAAGAATGCTAATACCAGTTAGGAAAAATAACTTTGTCTGAAAACAATGGGTGTCACCTATTTGAAAGATCCAGTCAGTGAAAGTTCTAGAAAGGATTTAAAACTGCTAAAGCGAAAGGGTTTTCAAATAACAGAAAACAACATGAAACAGCTAAAATGATGAAGAGATGAGTCATTAACTCATACAACAAGATGACCAGAGTAAGGAAATTTTAGGGTTGGTCAATTTATTGGCTTAACATCAGCGCTACAAACCCAAGTATCATTTGTCTTTCCTTTCTGCCAACCTCCATGCACTGGCTAGCTTTCCTCACAGTCACAAGGTGGCTGCCCTATCTCCAAGTATCACAGCCTCTCACACCTTGACCAGAAGCAGAAAAGAAACACTGTTTTCTTTGCATCTCTATAAGGGGTCTTTAAAAAGTTCACAGGAAATGCATATTAAAAAAAACAAAAACAAAAACAAAACAAAACAAAATAAAACTATGCATGGATTTTCTTAATTGTGCCCAAAAAACTCATACTTTAATTCCATTTTTTAATGAACATTTTGAAGTTTCCTCATATTTAAGACTAAGAAACCTTACTTGGAACAATCTACCTACAAGCAACTACTAATCTCCCACTGGACAGAATTCAGTCACATGTCCCTTTTGAAGCCAAATGCCAGCAAAGTAAATAGAATGATTTTGAATAACTAAGACTGTCTGTTGGATTGGGGCTGGGGCAATCATTCCTGAAATACATGACTGCCGGCTACCTGAACAGTTCACATATTCTTTTAGCAAGGAAGTCGCTATTGGATAGGGCACCAGCAATGCCCGCTACAGAACTCAGTACTCATTCCTTATTTTAATCTATGTATTCTGCTTAAACCCCAGGACATTTGATTCGCTGACATCTACTGAAGCAGACATCATTAAGCCTCCCATAATAACAAGTTTTAGAAACACTATAAAACTGCTCAAGACAGACAGTTTCCAGAAAAAAAAGCACCCTGAAAACCCCACAAAATTGGTCTACAGTTTCATGATGAAGCGATTGCTTTTCACTAACTTGGATTGTCTTGTGATTCTGTGTCTCATTTTGAAATGCCAAAGCAGCCCTTCAGAAAATATATGACGCCATCAACTACACTGCCTGTTCAAATGCATTTGCCTTTTCAATTAGCACTGGGCCAGAGAAAGGATGACAGTATGATATTGGAAATAAAACTCATATCCGTATTTACTTGTATGTTTGGCTCTCTATCTATCCATCCATCCACCTGCCACCTTTTATAACCATCCACATTCCACAAGAGCTCAGACACGCATTGTGACATTTTCATTAGAGAAACTTGGGAATCCCTCTCGTAGGATGACACTTGTCATACCACCAGCTCTATCTGCCACATGTTTTCGCTCCAGCTTGGCACTCAAGATCTTTCCATTGCAAGTAGCAGAAACCAACTGTAGCTAATTTATATGGAAAAGAAATGTATTTGAAGAATATTCTGTGAGGGCAGTCCATAGAATCAAGGGTCATTCCAGGGATTTGGCTACTGGACGGTCTCACAGTGACCCAGATGAAATAACTCCTGCATGTCAGTCTTGACCTCAAGACCCAGGAGTCTGCAGAGAAAGTACTTCTAGCCAGAGGTGGGTGGGCACCTTGGGTTCCAAGTCCACCCAAACTGGAACGACACGGGAGCAGTCATTTTTCGGGGTTCTGTCATGAGAGGGGCGCTGAAAGCTGGACAGGCAAGCACAGCCATCTCTTCCCACCCCCTACTCCCTGAATGTAAACTCCGCTCACTTGTAAAAAATAAAACATCCTATGATCTCTTTGAGATGCAAACACAATCTTAAACTCAATAACAAAACGATAATTCTATTGGCACTTGGATCTTCACTCAAAGGTAAGCCTTCTCGGCAGCCCCCAGCCGGATCTGCTGTCTGCCTTGGGCCAGGAACACATTCGGTTTCTTTGCTCTTCTCTGCCCGCAGTTTCTCTCCCTGCCATGATCGCGACAAGGAACGGAGGAACGGGTAGCAGAAGAAAGTTCTTATTGAGCCAAAACTATCATAAAACGAACTTGCGCTCTCATAGCACCCCAGATATGATAAGTTGCTGCAGTGCCAACAGGTGGCATGGCGGTTAAAGCGCAGGACTCCCACATGATTAACTGCGGTTTGAGACCTGAGCCTGGTGGCTTGAAAATCACACCAGGTGTGTGTGTGTGTGTGTGTGTGTGTGTGTGTGTGTGTGTGTGTATGCTCAAAATCCCTGGAGGAGAAGGGATTGGTGTGTGGCCATCCTCCCCGGGTGGGGGGGGGGCGTGATTTCTCACTTTCCTTCTCTCCACAAAAACCTTAAAAAAGAAAAAAAGGGCCAACTGCATGTATTTTTTGAAGCTCCCCCTGCTGCGTCTCTCTGACTGCAACTCTCCTGTTCTCAGCCCCCAGGGAGCCCCTGTCCCCTTCTCTTGCCCTCTAGGCTCATGGGGCAGAAGATGGCCAGGAGTCTCCCTGTGCTCCCCTCTTCCAACTGCAGAGGCCACATGTTCAAGTTTCTGAGTCGTCCTATTGAGTCCCCTTTCACTAGGCCTCAGCTGAAGGATAGGCACCGTCTCACCCTTGATGGTGTGTGTGTGTGTGTGTGTGAGAGAGAGAGAGAGAGAGAGAGAGAGAGAGAGAGTAAGAGAGAGAGAGAGAACGTTCTCTCCAAATAATAGCCTTAAAATAATCCTTCCCACCCCAGTTGCCATCCCCTCAGTTCCTATCATATCCTCATACAACAGAAGGGATTCAAGAACGGTAATTAATTTATTTTTCAAAAAGTTTGCCTTGTACCTTCCATAGAATATCTGAATGTAGCACTGGAAACCACACGCTGACCTGGGATTCAGATCTCTGGGTTAACAGGAAAACAAGCTGGGGGTGTCCACAGGTACCCCAAAGCCTTAGAACCTGGAGGGCTGGGAGAAAGGGATTGTGGCACGCTGAGCCCCCGTGGAGGGTGCTTGCTCTCTCTCATAAACAAAGAAAGAAGCAAAAAAAAAAAAAAAAAAAAAAGGAGGAAGTAAAAAAGGAGAAAGGAGGGAAGAAAGAGAAAGAAGGCAAGCCTTTTGCTGGGAGTGTGTAAAAGACCTCGGGGTCAGACAGCGGCACGGTGGTCAAGTGCAATGCTCTGCAAGGACACCCCACACAGAAGTGGTCCTTCTTCAGGTCTGGGGGACTCCCTGGTACACCTGCTATGCTCTTGCCCAGCAGGTGGGGCTGGCTGAAGGCTGGGGCTGGATCGACGGGGTGCAGTTGGGGGTGCTGTCTCTCTTTCTCTTCCTCTCCCCTCTCTCTTGCTCACAGAAGAAATAAACTTTAAAAAACCTTCACCTGTAGGTGACAATGGCATTTTGTTTTTATTTGCATTTCTTTAATTACTGATGAGTACACATGATTCGCATTTGCTATGTATCTGTCTAAGCAGGAGACAGCTCGTACACAGCTCTTATGGGGACCAGGCACTTTAATTATGCTCACTCACTAATCCTCACACACCCTCTGCAGTAGGTCCAACGATTATCCCTGTTGGGCGAGTGAGGTCTAGAATGGCAAATGAACTTGCTGAGGTCACACAGCTCGCAGTTCTGGCGTTCTGGCGCTGGAGCACTCCTGCCAGACTTCACCACTCTCTGCTCTGCTCGCCTGATTTTGCTCTGCTTCCTCCCTTTTCTCCTCTCCTTTCTCTCCTTATCCATTTTCCTGTGTTCTTCATTTTCCCCGGGGAACATTTGGACCTTACCAGCTGCTGTCTACCTGTTCAGTTCAGTTCAACAAAACGCAGGGAACACTTAGTTTACGCCAAACACTGCGGCAGGAGCTGAGCCAGAACGACCTAGTGAGACCCACATCTAGGAGAGAAATGACAGGCCACCCACATGTAGCGCATCCTGACTTCCCAGACATGCTCACAATTCTCCCACTACTGTTCTTGTTCGAGGAGAGGTTAAATGACTTGCCCAAGGTCACACAACTCAGGCCTGGGGGAGGAGAGGAGTGCGTCTGAGGGTTTCTGACATATAGATCAACCAGTCTCAGCACGAACTCTGCCGACTTGTCTTCTTTTACTGTTTTCATTGTCGCTCCATGTCCAGGGACCATTTGCTGTTAGAAATCGCTTTTTATCTCTACTTTGCGGCTGTTTCTGAAGCTTAAAGCACACAGAAGGCTGCTCTCTGGTTAATTGAGGTGTCACTATAGCAACGGCAACCATAAACAAGAGACTAGGAGATACAAATTTCACATCCACAATCTCAGGTGTGCAAACATGTTACTTAAATTTTTTTGTAACTCAAGTTCATTTCTGATCCCGCGCCTCTATTCTACTTGACACAAGGAATGTATTCTAGTCGCTTTCAAGTACGCTCAGTGAAATCCGGTGTTGCTTAGTTCTTTGTTTGTTTTGTATATGTGCTTACCAGAGAGAAAGAGAGACGGCACCTTCCATGAGCGATGGTCATGCTACAATCTCTTCTCCATTTCTCCTTTTGGACTTTGGGCACACATGCACACACCCCCAGAGTGTTTTTTTTTATTTTTGGAGAGGTTTTTGCTATAGGGCATGTGCGCTCACCAGAAAGACATAGAGACAGAAAGCGAGAAATCACCCCCCGGGGGGATGGCCATGCCATAATCCCTTCTCCTCCATTCCCCTCTCAGGATCTTGGGCACGCACACACACATGCCCGGCGTGAGTTTAAGCCACTGGATCTGGGACTCTGTTGACTTCATGGGAATCCAGCGGCATAGCCATTATGCTAACTGCTGGTCCCCCCACCCTGGAGTGTTTTTTAAGCCACTAGGTCCGGCACTTGAACCATGGAGTCAGCTGTGTGGGATCTAGCTACTTCAAGTACCACGTTGTGTTTAAGGCAGTAGGTTCTAAGGTGGGTGGAGTTCTGTTTGCAGCTTCTGTGGATGTCATGCACGGTTCTCTTTTGAATAGACACTGACTAAACTGACCTGGCGCTGGGGGCCCCCGAGTTTAGTCACATCCTAATCAGATATGCTGTGGGACAGCCCACACCACACCCTTTTGATGTGTGATCCCTCATCCCAACTGACATACCCCTCTCAAGGCTCTGCGTCACGCTCATGCACACGTGCCCTCACTCTCTCTCTTAGTAAATTTTTTTTCACAAGAGTGACACATGCCCTCTCACGCCACTCCCAAGGTCTAGAAAATCTGGAGGGCTTTCTTTCCCCTTGCCTTAAGGTAAGAATGAGATGGAGAAGAGGACAAGAGATCGCTGTGGTTAACATCTCAAGTGTCATTCTACTGCATCAGTACGCATTGCCTCCTCCAAAGTGGTGCTATTGTTTTTCCAAGTTCAAATCTACCAACACGACCTTTGTTGCCTTTTAACCAGGGTTCTACTTTCTTCTTAGCTTGACCAGAGAAACTCTAGAACTCTCTCTCATCCAGGGGCTGTCACGGGTGTCCATCTTTGGTCTCCACCCCAAATGCACTGACCTGTGACTCGCTCATCCACCGCCATCATCTCTGCCCTCTCCAGCCATCAGTCCTCTGCAGCTGGGCCCTGTCACACTGTTCCCCGGGACAGTCCCAGCCTCTTTCCAGCTTCACTTTTTATTCTCTCCTTTCCCGAATCACACAAATCCAATTAATCAATATCTTTCTCTTTCTTTCCCCTTTTTCCTTCTACATAAGTGGTGTTTGTTTTTTAACTTTCTTATTTGCCTTGAATCCTTTCTGGAAATAGATGAGGCCTAACATAAAATTGCAATAAATAACACTGTTGTAGCCCTTTTAAGGTTCAGTGACTAGAACTACCCACATTATGCCAGATGTGGGTCCTCTATAATTTTCCTGTCTCCAAATTGCTTTCATTTTGAATACATTTCTTTGCATGAAGCCTTTGATGTTTTCCCCCCTTCTGAGTCAGTGATCCTAGTTAGGCGAAAGAAAAAAGAGGAATAACGGTGTTGAGTTATCTATGATATCTCGGGCTTTATGTTGGACCCATTTATCTGCAATCCCGTTGCATGCAACCTGATGTACAGGGTCCTAGCTGGAACTGAAGCCGTATTTGCCTTAAGGTTCAGATAAGCCTATCCAGAGGTTGCAGGGGGAATGGGCAGGCAAGAATTCAGGCATTAGGTTAAGCCTTTAGCGGAAAAAAACGGATTTTCTAGACTTGAAGAAAGAATCCACTTGAAAAGAGGGATTTGTCCATTAATTCATTCAGCAAATACTGATGGCCCTGTCTGGGTGGTGCAGTCCATCACATACTTGGACGACAGTGCTGGAAACCACATGACCCCTGTGGGTTTGGATCCTTGCCTCGTCTGTCAGAAATGAGTGCTGGAGGCAAGGATTGCAGTATGGCTGGACCCATACTGTGCGTCTCTGTCTGTCTATCTGTCTATCTCTCTCTGATGTGCATGTGGTCTCTACCATGAAGGGCAATAAACCAGTTTTAGAGGCCAGGGAGAATTCTGAGTGCAACAGGGAGACTGGATCACTTAGATTGTCCTCTAACCCAGAGCACAGTCCTAAGGCTTGACCGCTGCAGTACAGAGCAGAGACACACCAAAACTTGCTTCAATTCTGTTTTTAAGAGACAATAAAAGAAGGACAGTGAGAGGAAAATTGAAGCCGTCGGCGTCTGCACCTTGGGAAGCAATGTCCTCTGAGCAAATATTGGGACACTTGAGTTGGAAATATTGTTGGCCATTAAGAGGGCACTCGAATGAAGCATCTGTAGACCGGGGACATTAACCCAAACGAGCAAAGCAGGAAGGAGGGACAAAGCAGGGCAGCTGACAGGACATGGGCACAGGGCTTGGCTGAGATATGCACAGGGCTTGCAAGGACTTACCTGGAGGAATTTGGGGGCAGGGGCAATTCCCACTGAGCTAATGGGGTGGAGTCCAAGAAATACAGCTTCCTGATTCTTGCCAAGCCTCTGCTTTTACCCCCGGGCTGGTGTGGCCCAGGGAGGGTGAGCTCTGTGAGCTCAGAGGAGACAAGAACCCTCTGGAGGGCATTGATTCAGTGATGGTCTTTCTTCAAAGTCTAGTCCACCGTACAGTGCTGTGGAAACTTCCAAATTCCCATCTCTGCTCAGCTGTTACACATCACAGGACCTGGGACAACATAATCTATTATCCAGAACTCGTCATTTTTTCATCTTTTTTTAATCCTAAATTGTTTATTAAGTGTGAATTATACAAACGCATCCTATATTAGCAGTAATGGCAGAGTTGGAGAGGATTAGCTTTCTCAAAGCTGCACAGCGAGAACCATCAGTTGTGTGGTGACACTTGTGACCTGCAGATTTCAGCCCACGTATCTCTCTGTGCTCGTGGACTGGCTCGGTAATCCACTGGGTGTCAGAGCTTCTCCTGATCGCTTTATGGATTAGATCAATGAAGATAACCTCAAAGAATTTGTATGTGGAATCTTCGCCAACCCAGTAAGAATTCAGAACTCCAAGAGCCCCACAGTGGCATCCAGTTCACTCCTCTGCAACAGGCTAGAGGCTTCGAGCAGACTAACCGGGTGGACAGGCTCGCCATAGGTTGCACCCTTCGGGACCTGGTGTTTGCGACCTCCACAACGGACACAAGTCTTAAGTATGACATAACCTTGCTTAGCCTTATACCACAGCCAGATGGGGCAGGGAACCCTGTGAACAGTTGAGAGCTGGCGGGACTGCCAGCAGCGAACCCTCAGAAGACAGCACGTCACATGGGACTGCTGCTTCCTCTGTAGCTGAAGGTACTTGTACATACCCATCTCGGCTTACTTGTGGCTGCGGTCAGACAGAAAGCCATTTTTTCACCTTTTAAGAGAAGGGTCTGGCAGGTGGCAAGGTGGTTAAGGTGTTGGAATTCCTACATGGCCAACCACGGTTCGAGTCCTGGACCTGGCAGCTTGCTTTCTAACTCTCCCTCTCTCACCCTCTCTGTCTTTCTCTGGCATAACTCATGTGAATAATAATAATTCGTAATTAAATAAATAATAATTCTTAAAACAATAAAAAGAGAAGGGCTTGGATTAGAAGAGCTGCAACCTGTTACATTTCTTATACTAATCTCAGCCTCTCTCCGTCAGTTCTGGAGCCCTTGATAACCCCATCCATTCTTACCTACCCCAGGAAATCCCTCTCATGTCCTTGCACCCTAGCCGAACCAGTTTTCTCCCTGCCCTTGCAAGCAGGCACTCATATCCACTCCGGACCCTTGGCAAAGTCCTCTGCAGGGACACGAAGAAAATCAGGATGCACGTCCTGGTCAGGCACGAGCTCTCACTGTTCGAAAGGACACGGCCACTGCCTTTCCTGCTGCTGACCTTCGAGGTGGGCACACATCAGCTTCCCTGGGCATCCGTTTATGACTCTGCCATTAATTTGTCCAGACCTTTGTGAATTCATTTACATTTCCTGCCTGTGCCATGGCTTGGAGTCATGTGTTCCAGGAGTTTATTGCCCATTTCTTTGATTTGTTCTGACCGCGCCTTGCTCACCTTCCCCTCCAGAAAGCGTTTGGGTTGAACAAGTCCTCGCTCACCTTCTCCTGCTTATTGATGAGTTTACTGATTTCCATTGTGTCCTTCTCCAGTCCAGCAGAGTTCTAACCTTGCGGTCTGTCTTCTCTCGGCAGCCTTCAATGGTTCTTTTTCTGGTCCTTCTCCAGGGTCAGAACACCCGCGATTCAGTGACTAGAATGTGCCATAGATCGGTACCAGATGGACGGATCATGTTTAAAGAAACGTGGGGTGTGGGCTCTGTTCCTCTCAGCTCCCCCCTCACCCCACCCCCACCTTTTATGATGCCCAATGTGTGTTCTCGGCCTTTGGAGCAAAGCAGTACTTCAGACTCACATATTGGAAGGGGGAAATGCTTCCATAGGCCCTTTCCTGGCTTTTGACAGAGACGTTTAGTCATGGAGCTTGGATTTTTATTTTTAAACACATTTGCACATGCCATGTTAAATTTATCTGCCCCTTTGCTGCCAATTTGTACAAACTCAGTTGATAATAATAATAATTAACATTTAGTGAACTCTTTAAAATGCCCCAGGCACAGAGTTAAATATTCTACTTGCAGCATCTCTGCCATCCAATGAGGTAAGGACTGTTATTACCCAATTCTAAAGATGAGACTATTAGGAAACAGAGAACCGAAGTAACATGGTCATCGCTGAGCAGGCAGACGGCAGAGCTTAGATTCGAACCCAGGAATCTGACATTTTCAGCCTGGATGCTCTCAGCAGTCAACCCTGGCTGTAGGTTAGAATCATCTGGGAGATCAGAAAAACCGTGTTTCCCTGCCCCACCCTGGAGTAGTTATATCAAATGCTCTGAGGGTATCTTTTATTTATTTTTTTTTTGAGAGATTTTTCGCTATAGGGCGTGTGTGCTCGCCAGACAGAGAGAGACAGAGAGACAGAAAGCGAGAAATCACCCCCCAGGGGGGATGGTCATGCCGCAATCCCTTCTCCTCCATTCTCCTCTCGGGATCTTGGGCATGCACGCACACGTGCCAGGCGTGAGTTTTAAGCCACCGGGTCTGGGATGCAAACCACGGTCGACTACGTGGGAGTCCAGTGACACAGCCATTATGCTAACTGCTGGTTCTCAGGGTATCTTGAAGCTGCCCACATAATGCTGACATCACCCAGGATTGAGGACAACTGCTCTGCTGCCTCCCCTGTCAAAAACCTGTCAATTGGTTTCTACAGTGACTGGAGGAACACATGTGGGGTTAGGAGCAGCATGGAGGTTTGTCAGGTGACTTTCCCCTCCAGAACATTTGTAAAGATGATGGCTATGAACCACTAGTCCAAGAATCTGTTTAAAGTTCA
>NW_006159920.1:3385098-3393911 GCF_000334495.1 Tupaia belangeri chinensis
TTTTTTTTGGAGAGGTTTTTGCTATAGGGCACGTGTGCTCCCCAGAAAGACAGAGACAGAGAGACAGAGAGCAAGAAATCACCTCCCAGGGGGGATGGCCACACCACAATCCCTTCTCCTCTATTCTCCTCTCGGGATCTTGGGCATGCACACACATGCACCCAGCATGAGTTTAAGCCACCAGGTCCAGGACTCGAAACGCGATCGACTATATGGGAGTTCAGCCACATAGCTATTATGCTAACTGCTGGTCCCAAAGTTCAGACTTTTAATAGTGACAAATAAAAAGTCTTATTTGTGACAATAAATAAATACATAAATAAATAAGATATTAAGGCAGATCAGTCTTAGCATATTCTTTTTTTTTTTTTTTGCTGTTGTGGTAAAATATATAACATAAAATTACCATGTTAACCATTTAAAAATGCTTAGTTTTCAATATCATTCTACATATATCATTCTCTTTTTCTTTTTTAATTGTGGTAAAAAACAGTAATACACATTTTATCATCTGGGGCTGACTCCGGGGTGCGGTGGTTAAGCCCTCTGTGCATACAGACCTAAATCTCACATGGGATGTAAGTGTGGTTCGAGTCCCTGCCTCAGCAGCCTGAAACACATGCTGGGCATGTGCGTGTGTGCACGAGAACACACGTGTGCCCCAAATCTCTACAGGATGGAGAAATGAAGGAAAGAACTGTGGTGTGATTATGCCCATTGAGGGTGCTTTCTGTGTCTCTGGCAAGTGCACAGAAAAATTTTAACAACTGACCACCTCGATCACTTGTACGTATGCAGTGTAGTGGCATTAAGCACATTCACAATGTCGCACAACCATCACTCTCACCCAACTCTGAAATTATTTCATCCTTCCAAACTGAAACTCTGTACCCATTAAATACCACCTCCCTGTTTCCCCCTCCTCCCAGCCACTGCTGGCCACCATTCTACCCTGTGTCGTGACACCAACTATCCCAAGTACACCGTGTAAATGGAGCCGTACATCCCTCTCATGTCTGGCTTCTTCCACTTAGAACAACATCTTCGAAGTCCACCCATGTTGTAGCATGCACAAGGATTTCTTTTTTTTTTCTAAGGTTGGATAATAGCCTATTCTGTGTCTATACTGTATTATGTTTCTGCATGCATTGCGTACATGGTTGGGGAGAAAATTTAAAATGCACCGTCTAGAGAAGCCAAATTTACTCCTACCTTTTGCTTCTGTCTCTAAGCCATCCCCTAATCTGGATGAAAGACTCATCATTCCCTTCCTCTCCTTGATCTCTATGCTGACTTAACCTTTTATAAGAGCCTTTCTTAGGGAACTTTGTCAACAGCTTTAAAGAAAGTCTAAGTAGATTATAGGTGTTTCCCGCTTACACCCACTCCCTCTTCCCTTTCTCAAAGAGCATCTTTCCCCTCCCTGCACCTGCCCACCCCTCCATTTCTTTGTGGCCCAGGGCAATTCTCATCTCCTTCAAGAAGCCTTCCTGGACACTAAGCCCAAGTGACTCCCTCTCCCTGGCACTTGTCTGTGTCTAAAATGTCTAGTGTTTATTGCCCGGAGCAGCCAATCTGGCATTTACCTGCTATTTACCTCTTGCATGCCCCTCACGTTCCGATGAGATGATCACCCCTTAAGCACTGCTTATCCTCTATCTGTGTCCTCGGTAGCTTCCGTACTGAACTGAGCAAATAACAGGGGTGGGAAAAATTCTTATTTAATTGAAACGAAGACTCCTGCTGCCTCCCCCTCAAACCAGAGCTTGTTGGCTAACATCTGAGATTCGAGCCACCTGCAGCATTTTCAGGATGTGCTCAGGGCGCATTCTCTCCTCTTCATTTCCCAGGTGTGGGCAGAGCCAGCACTAAGCCAGATGGAGAGGGGGCAAAGCTCACTCGGCTCACACACGCCCCTTCCTTTTTTGAGCATCCTTATTCCATCTCTTATTCTTTATCATTTCCCATCTTGCTTCCCTATTGAGTGTTCTAATCCCCTAGGGTCCTACCTACCTTACACAGCAAAGGCAAATAATGGGTTTTCATTATTTTGTCCTATCTGCCCAAATGGAGGTGCTAGTCAGTTGCTGGGGCTGTCATAACAGTCTCCTAACTGGTCCCCCTCAGCCAGTTCCACCTACCGCACCTCTCCCACCAGGGCAGCCTCCTGCCCCAAACCCCTGCCCTTGCCTGACTACCCCTTCCAAGGCACTCAAGACCTCTCTAATCTGCTAACCACGGCCCAGTGTCGTCTTCTACCACACACCTCCCAGTGTTCAATCAGTAATAAGGTATCGCCTGCTTCCTCTCCATGGGCTAGGGGCTTTGTATGGCCTGGCGTAGCGGAGGCTCAATGACAATTTGAAAGGAATGCCTGTTCTCACACACACACACACACACACACACAAACACACCACTAAGGTGCTGTTATGGGTCCCTTGACTAGATCAGGCACTATGGCATCCTCTTGCTTCCCCACCTTGAGGATTTTAGGCCATGGAACACCAGAGGAGAACCTTTCAATGCAAAGGAGCCTTTCTGGACTGTCACTTCCATGGTTTTCTACCCCTGCTCTGATAAGAGATTCTCTCTCAGATTCCTCCTCATCTCCTGTCCAGGGATTCGGGGTCCTTTAAGCACCCGGCCCGTGCCCTTTCTTGGATACGACCCAAGACTCTCTCCTTAATGGGATGCAGCCTACCCCCTTCAAGGACACTGCCCTAGGGGATCTCGACCAGCACCCATCCTGTCCTGCTCTCGTCCACGACCTCTGAGGCTTCACCGTGTCCTGGGAGAGAATCCCGGAAACAGCTCTCTTGTTTTCAAATGTCTTCAAGAAGGGTGACCACGCCCTGTGTTCTCCCTCGGATCTAAACATCCCGAGAGTGACCTCTGCCCTGCTCGCCTAGTGTTGAGCACTTGACTTGGCCCTTCGTCCTGCTCCTCTGCCAGGCAGCCTGGTGTCCTCCCTGGGCCAGCCAGGCCTCTGTCCTTCCTTCTGATCTGCACGCCCTGCTTACCTCGCTTCCTCCTGACTCGTCCTCAGCCCAGCTCTGACAGTTCATGCCAGACAGTCCTTTCTAGCTGGAGAGAGAAGGGGGAGACACTCATGAGCACCCGGGGAGAGGGATGTGATCGCTCTCAGGAGCCAGACCAAGGGCAAGCTACAAAGCAGCTTTTCTTCTCTCTCACCATACCCTGGGCTTAGGCAGCGTGGCAACTGGGTGTGAAGGAAAATGAGAACTGTAATACAGGGAACAAAACTGATTCCAGCCTGACCGTGTGCCTGGGGGAACGGGACACCATTTTAGAGGTCTGGGTTTTCAGAGCGAGTGCTTCACTATGCTGAGACTTGGAGTGTCGCTGTGTGGTCAATGGCTGTGCTGACGACAGCATCTGTTTTACTATAAATGCATGATATATTTAAAAGATTTTCAAGTGTTACTATAGATATTAACTAATAATCAATTGGAGAGAATGGCTGGTGATGGAAAACCCTGAAAGAAAAGAGTCACCCCTTTTTAAAAAAATTACCGATGACAGCACTGAGCCACAGTTTTCCTATCTGTAAAATGAGGACAGTCATGCTAATTCACTCACTGAATCATTGCTGTGTACTGCTTGTCACCAAGCACTGCTCTGTGGGCTGAGTGGATAGCAATCGACAAAGCAGGTGAACTTCTGCTTTCATGCAATTTATATTCTGCTTGAAGGAGACAGACACGCCCCCCCCAAAAAAAGGACAATGTCAAGTGATGATAGTGACAGGCGTTTGTCATATTTAAAAAGATGGAATGTATCTCTAAATCTCTAACGGACTGATATTTGAGCAGACATGCATAGACGTGAGGAAATGACCCGTGTGGACATTTGACAGAAGCGCTTTCCATGCAGAGAGAACACATCACGTGCAAAGGCCCTGTGTGAGCGCCTCAGGGGTCAGAGAAATGGCAGAGAGGCTGGCGTGGTTGAAGATGAGTGGGCGGGAGAGAGCAATAGGAGATGCTGTCAGAAAGAGTTTTGTGGGGCTGCTAAGGATGTGGCCACTTCTCTAGAGCACTGGGGAGCCATAGAGGGTCTGTTTTTTTTTTTAAGAATTATTTTTTCATTCATTGTTATTTATTTATTTATTTATTGTATTGTATTTAACCAGAGAGTGAGAAATCAAGCCACCAGATCCAGGACTCAAACCGTGGTTGGCCATATGGGAGTCCAGCACCTGAACCACCATGCCACCTGCTGGCCCTCATAGAAGGTCTTTAAGCAGAAGAGTGACAAGATCTGACTTAGGAGTGCTTCTGTGTGGAGAACAAACTGTAGGTACGAAGGTGGACACTGGCAGAGCAAACAGCCAGGTGAGAAGAGAGCAGTTGGGAATGCAGTGCTGGGGGAAGAGGTGGTCAGATTCTGAAAGGATTTCAAAGGTAGAGACAGTGGGATTTACCGACGGTAGAGATATGGGGTGTAGTATGACTTCAAGATTTTAACCTTGAGGAATCATTAGATGTCTGATGAGGATGTCTGAGAGGAAGGAGTAGGCACCTGGGTTTTAAGAGGGAGGTCAGAGCTGCAGATATGAACTCGGGTACCATCAGCATGGAGGTGGTGCCTACAGCCAAAGCACAGGCCAAGGTCATCCGGGGCTTCGCCGTAGCTGTCTCCTTCACAGGGGTGTGAAGGTCAAAGGAGATGAGTGTGTGGGAAACACTTTGTTGGCCGTAAAGTGTACACATAGAAAAGGGCTGAGCGCATAAACACGGTAAAGAGCGTAATGTAGAGCCAGATTTAAAGAGGCATCTGCAGAGTCAGCCTCACAGAATGCATGTACGAGGAGGACCTGAGGAAGCAGTTGATGGACCCCTGTCATTTTACCCATGAGGGAGCAAGGTCAGAGAGGTTACGAGGCTTGTCCAAGGACACTCAGCTCAGATCTCCAGGGGCCGAGCTGCCCTGGAGCTGAGAAGCCCTGATGGCTGGTGCTCTTTGTGCCATGCGATGCACCTGCTCACAATCAGTGCTTCAGCTCTCTCCAAATCTGTTAACCGGGGCCAAGTAATTCTTCAAACAGAAATCTAATTATATCGCCTTGTGCTTTTATACATGCCATTTCCTCTGCCTGGAATCCTCTGCCTCCTCACGCTTCTCTGTCTGGCAAATGCCTGCCCCATCCTCCATGCCTGGCTGGCTGGCCCTTTCCAGTGAGGACTTCCCTGCCTTGCCTGTAGAGCTGGTCGTTGGCTCACCTCGAGCCTGCAAATCTCCCATCATGCAGTGGTCCTTGCATTTGCCATGTTTATGTCTGTCTCCCTGCCTGCCCGAGAGGCCCTTCCGATGACCCCTCTTCCTAGCACTGTGAGTGGCATTTAGATGTTCGGGAAGGAAGGAAGGAAGGCCTCTTCTCTCACGTTAGTTCAGGACAATGGCGAAGCTGTCATTCAGTGGCACCTCAGTTCCTTTGACCTGAGTATGCTTTTGGCTCACAATGATTTCTGGGGTGGGAATTTTCTTTTTTCTCTGTCATCCCCAGGCACAATGAGCAGGCAATTCAGGAGCCAGGAAACAATTTGGACATTACAAGTGATTGCTACCTCTTTATTTTCAAGTCTCTTTCTCCTATCAGCATATGACTGGCTGTTGCTTGTCTTTTCCACAAGATTTGTGCTTGTGCCTGGACTATGCACAGGTGTGTGTACACACAGAGACACACACAGACACTGACGGTGCCCAGAGAGAGGCTGTCCTCATTTTTTTCAGAGGCGCCTTGATCTCCCCGAAAATGCCCTCGGGTGAGAGGAAGGAGATAGCGTTGTGCTCCCAATTTTGCCACCTTTCTGAAAATCTGGACTTAACTTTTTAAAGCAGTGTTGCAAGCCACTCTGCTCCTTGGTCTGTGTGCCTCTGAACGTCTCCCCTTGGCAACTTACTTCAAGATAAGTTTGGAATTTCTAGGTCAAGAGTGAATTCCCGGCCCCTATGTTCAAGGCTCTTTAACTTGTTTGTTTGAGATAACTCGGTATTAATTACTGTATTTACATGCTGCTAAATTAACAGTGTTTCGGTAGGTGGAAAATTGCTCCTGAAGAAAGCAATTATTGCACAGGTTATCGCAAAGGTCTAAGGAAGGTGGCAGAAGCTGTGGGGATGGACCAACGTTCCAGGTTTGGCCCCAAGTAAATGATTCAGGGTTTCTAAACAGACTGAATGTGCGGAACACCAGGGGCTGCCTGGGGCAACTGGTAAGCCAGGCTGGTAGAGAAAGATCCCTCCCTGAGGGCTGGGTTTCTGAAGCTCTCTTGGATTGAGAGCGCTTGAGCAATCACCGTTAATCAATACAATACTGTAGAATGCAATTAGGATTAATTAGCGCAGTGTTGCAAGCCACTCTGCTCCTTGGTCTGTGTGCCTCTGAACGTCTCCCCTTGGCTCTTGCTTCTCCTGAAAAGGAAGGTTTCCTTCCCTGAGTTCCCAGCCTGGAGCCTCGTCTCTTCTCTCCCTATGCCACCCCCCTCCTCCTCATTTCTAACGTGGGGAGGGAGAGCCAGGAAGGAGCGTGAAGAGATGGTGGGAAGGGAAGAAAGAGAAAATGATTAAAACGTGGTGGAAAAAGAGAGGGCGGGTGAGACAACGTGTGAAGGATGGAGAAGACTGTCTATCCAGGGAGAGCTGCTGCAACACCATCACTCAGGAGGCATTTCCTCCACTCTCCCAGCCAAACAAACGGAATCTCTCCTGCTCCTTCCCTGTTCCTGCAGTCTATGGGGTAGTTTTGGGTTTTGTTTTTAATTAAGTCTCTATATCGCACACATTCCTATGTTTGCATAACCAGGTTCTGCTCGGAGTGGGGATAGGCATGGAGGGGAGGGAAGCCCTCACCGCAGAGGAAGGGGTCCAGGGTGAGAAGCAGGAGACCTGCCCAGCCCCAGCCTGGGATGGGCAGCTAGGAGGACAGCTTCCCGCTCCAGACTTCCATGTCCTTGTCTGTACACCGTGCATCGCTTCCGCCACCTAGATTTTGCTCCCCAGTGTTAAATGGATGGGCTACCAAGCAGGTATGCCCACACAGAGCCCTTTCCTTCTTGTTTTGTCCTTCTCTGCATGGCTCCCTTCACGTCCAGAATGTCCTCTCTATTCTGTGCATTAGGAGTTTGGCCATTTCTGTGGCCCTAGAAAGTCTTTCTCTCTGAGATCTTGTACTGTCTGGGTTTTTACAGCACCTCATAAACTCCCTTCTCCCATTCAGAGCCACTCTTTCTTTCCCATCATCCTGGCCAGACTGCTGCCCATCACGGCGCAGAGGTGGGTGGGGGAGCAGGTTTCTCCAGCGCTCTGACTGCGCTGCTTTATCTGGGGTTTCCTTAACCCAGAATTCTCTTACGTAAAATGCTTTACGCAGACTTCATTCAAATCCTCCAATTTCTGGCTCACTCTAGAAAGTCTTCCAATGTTTTCCTTCCTCCAACTTATCTATTTTTAGTTCACAGTTCTCTTTGGCTATCTCTTAGAATCACACTTCCCGGGTTTTAATTTTTCAGGTCCTTTGTCTTTCTCACGCTCATTTTGTCTTAGGTCACCTTTTTTTATTTTAAAACACTCTTTGCTCAGTAGAGGGCGCCCTTCCCATCCGTCTTCGCGGCCGGGCAGCTGGGATTTGAAGATTGCCCCCTACGTCTTTCCTTCTCGCCTTCCAGACATCAGAAACACTAGATCACTTAAACTTGTAAACAGCTCAGCCTCTCTCCGTGCGATTGCGCTAAACCTTCCCTCCTCGGCACAGAACCGGGTGTCCTCCCGATGTTCCTGCTATTACTCACTGTACCCCCCCCCCACGACAGTTCTCTAGGGTGCGTAATACCAACCCCAGTTTGCAACTGAGGAAACTGAGGCCCGGAGAGGTTCGTTCAAGGTCGTCCACCTTGCAAGGTTAACCCTAACCGGACCAGTTCTGGCTGTCCAGCCCGGCCCTGCAGCCTGGCCTCCCTGCTACTGTAGTTGATAACAGACCTGCCCTGTCTGGTACGCGGTTCCTTCCACTGGCAGGAAGAACGGTCCTAGCTAATAGGACTAGGGACTTGGGAAGACTGGGGGTGGTGGTGGTGGTGAGGGGTCGTTACCGCCGGCCCCCGCGGCCGCGCCAACGCCCCAGGAGGAAGCCGGATTCGAGATGGGGGTGACCAAGGATGGTAAAAAGGCATGGAAGTGCTCGAGGGACCCAGATCTCGCCGCTAGAACGCCGACTGTGCAGGGGGCTTTTGTGCACCCTCCGGTCACACACACTTGGCGGGCCCGGGGACGTCGGGATACAGGGCGCCCCCTCGCGCTCTTGCGCGCGCTCGGGACTGGCGGGTGAAGCGCCTGCGGGGCCGGTCCTCTCGCCCCCTCCTCCTTTTCGCTCCCGCTTCCCTCCTTCTTTCCCCTCACTCCCACCTCCTCCCCCACCGCCTCTCCCTCTCTGCCTCTGCTCCCTCCGTCTCCTCCTCCCCGCTCTCTCCGGCGCGCGGAGTCGGGAGCTAGTTGGAGCGCGAGGGTTGGTGCCGGAGCCCAGCTCGGCGGAGCCGGGCGGGTCGGCCGCGCGTCCAGCGGCTGCTGAGGAGCCCAAGCGCTGCGGGCGCCCGCCTGGGTCGGGACCCGCCGGAACCCGGCACCTGCGCCCTGAGCCGGGAGGTAAGTCCCGGGAGCCCGAGGCGCTTCCCCCGCGCGGGCTGGGGCTGCAACTTGCAAACTTAAGCAACTCGGGTGGCCAGAGGTGTGGGAACTGGGGGCGCTGGCAAGTTGGAGCCGGTGCTGGGAGACCGCGGGCAGGAAGACAGGGGGTC
>NW_006159920.1:3394003-3401725 GCF_000334495.1 Tupaia belangeri chinensis
CGCCAGGTCCCGCCGCCGCCCGGCCCGCCCGGCGGCTGCCGGCCGGTCTGGGCGGCACAGCGAAGTGGTCGCGGGGCCGGGGCCTGGCAGAGGGAACGGACGAGTGAACCCCTGGGAGACCGGCCCGAGATGGGGTCGCGGAGGGGACGGGGGTGAACGGATGGAGGTGGAGTGCTGGCGGCGAGGCGCGTGGGAACGCGTGGCTCGCCCTGAGTGTGAAATCTCCCGCTCGAGCTCTGCCGCCGCCTTCTGCGGGGCCCTCACCGGGATTCTTCCCAGACCCTCCTCCAGGGTCCCCCTGCCTTGGCAGGACCCCGCGTTGCCCAAACTCTGCCCCACAGGCCCCAGATGCAGCGCCTCCGGCCCCAGATGCAGCGCCTCCCGCCTGGGCCGGTGGAGAGGGGCGCGGCGGGAACGAGGACTCGATCGGCGATTTCCTGATTTATTTTTCTCATGGTAATTTGTCTTTGTGGTTGGGGCTGCCCATTCACTTTCCGCTCACGTCGTGCTGGAGATCCAGCGCGGTGGGAGGGAGCGGGGCTCTCGGGCGCGGGGAGGGATGGAGACCAGAGAGGGGATAGGGGCCCTGAGCCGCGCGGGAGCGGAGACCGCTAGGGTGAAAGGGCCGGGCCGCACGCAGCCGGCGCCTTGGCCTACCGCAAACTTTGAACCAGGAGCACCACCTGAAGCGCCGTTCTTGCCCCCTCATCTTCCACCCGGCGCCCTGGCCTCGGGTCAGCCGCCCGTCCCACCGCGCCAGACAGCACTGGGCGCCGAGTTCCTATGCAAAGGGGTGACCGCTGGACTCTGCCCGCACCTTACGGTTCTCTCCAGGCTTTGCGCCCGGCGAAGGGGGGGTGGGGAAGCGAGAGCTACGGAACTAGGAAGGGTTGCCTCTCCTGGGGTGCGCTTGTTTTCAGCCAAGAAATTGGGGTTGGGGGCTCAGAAGCTTGCCTGTGCCTAGGCCCCACTATGGTCCGGTCCTACCTTCTGCCCCCTTGCCCCTCCTTACAGCCCCTAGCGGATTCGTTACTCAGGCACCTCCAACTTCCACCCCACTTCAGCCTCCCTCTGCTCCCTAGTTTGGGTCCTGGGTCTCCCCCTCTCTGCACTCTCTCTGCACCGGCCATTCTACCCCCTTCTCCCATCGTTTAGCCTATTTTCTTCTATTCTTTCTCCTCCCTTATCCCCAACCCTTCCTACATTTCCTGAGTGGATAGATGACCTTGAGGAAGGGGTAGAGGAAGACTTAGAACTGGACCGCACAGTTAGGGAAAAGGCCCGCAGCTTGGAAGGAACCTGCCGGTACCTGTCCCAAGTCAAGGTTCCCAAGGAGAAAGAAGGGGGATAACGTCTCAGAGCACCCTCCGAGGGACTTGCCACTTGGCCGCTGGTAGGGCAGGACAGTTGCTCTGGGCCTTCTTGGAGGGACAGGGCAGGGCAGGCCACTCAGGAGGCAGGGCTGCCTCTGGCTGTGCCAGGCCAGGAAAGGTGGAGGCGCGCAGCAGGGCAGGGCATAACAACACTCACCACCACCAGTTTGGACAGGATGGCTGGCTCATCTTCCCGCTCCTTTTCTAGAGGGTCAGTGGCGGGGCCTTCCTCCTCCAGAGCTGATAGCAGCCAGGATTATCATCACTGCTGCACCACACACTCTGAGCACCTGTAGTGTGCAATGCGCCGTTCCAGGTGCCTCCAGGTGCCGGTAGATTCAAAGAGGCACAGGGCTGAGTCCGTGCCCAGAGAGGCTGCCAGCTTCACAGCGCGACTCTTACACACTTCTCTGGGACTCTTAGACAATGCAAGGCGGCAAGGGCTTGGTGCCAATTGATGTCCTAGGGCTTAGCCGGGGACTGGTTGTAGAAACCTTGGTAACGCAGGTGGGATAGAGTGGGTTTGCTAACTATGCCATGAGAGAAGGGAGCTAGCACCCCCTTTCCACCAGCTGTCTGTATAGGGAGGGTGGGACAGTAGAAGGAACAGAGGGAGAGGGGTTCCCTTAGCACCTCTAGAGCAAGACTGGAAAGGCAGAGAAACTGAGAAGTTCAGCCTGGCCCTGTGATTGCCACCTTTGCCACCTCCCCGCTGGGATTGGAGGAACCCCTGAAACCTTCTTGTCTTAGGAAAAACCCCTGGCTTGTCTGAAAGCTCTTCCTTTGGTCACTTCTTGGCTCAAAACTTAAAGAAGTCTTGGAGATTGTCCATGTCAGGGGATTATAAACTCAAACGTCTCCAGAGGGCAGTAGGTAACCTGTGTTGATCAGCGTGGCCCAGTCTGTTGACAGTTGGTGTTCAAGACCGGCCAAATGACATGGTCCAAACACCATCAACTGACAGCCCTTGAGTAGTCAGATATCCTGTATGGAAAGTTGAGGAGTTAAGGTTCTAAGAAGTGATCTCATCTACTTTGGCTGTGTGTGTTACTGTCTCCCTGCACCTTGGGGGACTGTCGATTGGAATATCTCACAGCCTGGCCTACTTCTGGCCTGCTGGACTCGCAGCTCATCCTCACCTTCAGGGCTCACTAGGGTTCTTCTGTGAGATCATCAGTTCCTCGAGGTCAAGGAGCCAAATGTCTTATCCATTGATAGAGGTTCCAGATGCAGGGCTAAGACTGGAACTCAGGTCTCTTGCCCTCCTCACAAGGAATCCAGTGGTGGGAACCAATTTTATTCTTTGGGAAAAAAGAGAAAAAAATCCAACCATAATTTTTTGTTTGTTTGTTTAATGTAGCAAAGAAAAACAAGTTTATAGTGGATGTTTGGGGGTCCCAAGGAACATCCAGAAATCCCTGAGTGTGAGTCTAAAAAGGGGAAAGGGAACTCTAGTCTGAGGGTAGAAGGACAGCAGACATTTATGGAAGATTATCCTCACAGGGCTGAAGATTGGTGAATGGAGTATGTGTATTTGGGAGGAAGATGCTATGTAGTTCAATTGTTTTGTTAACTGACACACCTGTTGTTAGTCTTGGTCACTCTCCCACAGACGATGTCAACAAGACTGTCACTCAGATCACTACCAACCAATTGACCAGCTCACTACTTTCACAGAGGACTGAGGTGCTAGACCATTCTGCCATGGAGATGGCAAACACAAACGGCAAAAGGCCAAGATCCCCGAATAGAAGTGCACATTACCTTCTTAGATGTCCTTCGAGGCCCCAGGGCTTGCGTACTGATGCCCCGTTATCACACCTGGGCAATAGACAAATGTTCTCCATAATCCTCAAGTGCTGGCTTGGTTACTCCAGGGTGCAGGGTCAGTGATACCAACAGTGTCCACGTAGTGCCCAACCACGTGGCAGACTCTGTGCTAGGGTCTGTGGCTACGACAGTGAGTTGGACTGCTGCTGCCCTCCCTGGATAGACTTCTACCAGCATGACTAGGAGACACGGTTACTAGTACTATGCCAACTTCTGGAATGGAAATGACTATGTGGGATTTTTTTTTTTTTTTCTTCCAATGAAAGTTTCACCTGACGGTGAATATGGAGTCATCCAAAGGGTGTGAGGTCCAGGGTTTGGGGAAAGGGCTGAGAGAGCTCAGAGTCTACCACCTTAGCTATTGCCCCAGTTCCAGGTTTCCTCTCTGGGCCTCAGAGTCCTCATTTGTCAAGTAGGCTGAACACCTATGGTATAGACAGTGGTAAAGCCAGGCACTTGGACATCTGGGTGTGCTGGTTATTTATACGGCAGGATGTGAACTCCCGTGGGTCCTGGGGGCCATCCTTTGCCTTATTCAGTTAACCTCAATCACTCACCTGTCTTCATATCCTGATGTGAGTGTGTGTGTGTTGGAAATAGTTGCTTCTAATGAATGAGATTTCTATACATTCAGCTCTTGCATTTGAGTTTAGCCATTACTAATTTGGTCTTAAATTTATGACAAGAGGCCAAAGCAAGTGTCTTGACTAATGGAGTTTCACTGAATTGACTAAATTGAGCCCTTCTTTTTTTTTCTTTTAAATGGCACAGAGGGAGAAGTAGGTATTTTTGACAGGGTTTGACCATGCTGCAACCCTCTGTCCCAGACTCCTGCTTAGTTATCTAGGAACATAGGCTTGTACCGTCCTCCCTGGCCTGCTTAGGTTGGCCATCTGTGTAGCCCCAGCCTTATGCAGCAGCACCCTCCTCCTTGTGCCACTGCAGAGGTAAGCTCTTAAGGCTTGTATGAATGCTGTGCATTTTCAAACCTCCCTCTCTGTGACTTTTGGTTTGACGGCATCTGCCTTAGCTGAGATGATTCTCATGGGTAAACTGGAAAGAGATCTTTGTGCATGCATTCCCTATTTCAGATGGACCTTCTCCAATTTTCCTTCTAAAGCAATTTCCCTTATAACTGGCTTCGGTGCTGGAAGTGGCAGGGAGAAGTTCCAGCTGGGAGCAGAGTCCTGAAAGGAAGGGAGGAGGGGGTGCTGAATGTTCTGTGGTCCTGCCATGCCATTTTCCTTCCCTCTGTGTTCTTGTTTGGTCTTCGTGAACATGAGAAATGAAGTCTAAACCTTGCAAAATGCACTCTTCTATCTCGACATGAATGGGGGCCTCACTGATGAGAACTTATTAGATTTGGTGGCTTCAGAATAGGGAAAAAAAAAAAAGACTTTTTTTGGGCCCAGTTTTCTCCTGGGCACACGGAGAAAGCAAAAGGAAGGATCCCTGGGATGGAGGCTGGACTTAGGAGAATCTGATCTGAGCACACTTCTGGACAGGTGGCCCACTCCTCCTCCTCCACTCTGACTTGAAACAGGATGACAAAGACTCCATTGGGCTTTCCCTGAGTCCATGAAAGCTTTAAAGGCAATGCCATATGAGCTGAGGCCCACCATGACACTGCCATCATTGATCTGCGTTTCATGAGGATGCCTTCATCAGACTTGCACATGGAAGGCGTTTCAATTTGAAGCCTTGTCGATATTATCAGAATATCTTTGCATCTGAACGAGGATGTCTGTAGCTGGCATCTCCTGTGCTGGGAAAGGCTGGTAACTGGAGGTTGGTTGGTCTCCATCTGTTCTGGTCCCCTGAGGAGATCACTGGAAGAGATAGGTTTAAGTTACTGAGGAGGCTGGATTAGAGATGAAGAGGCTTTCCCATTCAAGGGCTTCTGCCCAACCATCCATTCCTCATTTATGAAAACAAGGTGAGCAGATGAACCCTATGGGCCTTTCTGGCCCTTGAGTCAGTGGTTTTAAATGGAGAATGAGTTGCTTCTTGGTTTTTAAATGCAGTTGCTCTCTTTGATTTTGAGGAATGGCTCATTCACTTTTTTGTGAACTGTTTGTCGGGACCGCGTCATCTCAGACCGGTTTGCAGTTACTATCCAGCCTCCGTGTTGGTAAACCAGCTCATCACCAGGTCCCATGCCCTCTCCTTTTAGCCTCAGCCTGAGGTGGATATCACCTGGAAGGTAGATTGTGCGGGAGGTGCAGGTACACGTGTGTGTATAAATATCCCCATATACATCCGCGTATAAGCATATTGATGGGTGCAGTGCATTGCGAAGCTGTGCATTATGGTTTGACCACCAGATTGTCTGCAGCTCTGTTCCTCTTCCAGATCTGACACCAGGCAGCCTGGGAAGGCAACTTCAGGGGAAATGGCTTGGGGTGGGGGTGGGGGGCTAGCAATTTACATCCATCCCTCCTAGCCCAGCCCACCCCATGTCTACCTGAGCCCAAACTCTCTCCTTTCTGCCCTAGTCCTTTGTCCTAAAGGCCCCCTAGGAGTTCCCCTGTAAGAAGTACAAAAGAGCTGCAGTTGGCTCTTAATTATTCAGGGATGGAGGGATCCAGTTTGCAAAGAACCCAACTCAGGCCTCTTCTTTCCCTCTTTCTGTGCCTTGAGTAACTCTATATCTGTAGTGAGATCTTTATCATTTAAAACAGACTTTGGTTTCTAGTAGCCTGTTACCTCTGCTCTTCTATCCTCAAGGCTCCTGGAGGAAAATACAGCCCTTACAGAGACCCCATCTCCCCAAAGCAGACTGTTTTAAGGCTCATGTGTGTGTTTCTACCCAAAGCAAGGCAGAAGAGGAAAATACCACTAGTTCCAGGTTATGCAGGGTCAGCTCCAAGTAGATTTTTCAGGATCTTGGTTTTCTCTGCACCACCTTCCTTATTGTTTAGGGAACTTGTGAGAGAGAAACAGAGAGAGAGTGAGAAATACCCCCCCCCACACACACACACACATGATGGTCATGTTGCAATCTCTTCTCCTCCATTCTCCTGGGATTTGGGGCATGCACGCACACACGCTTGGCGTGATTTTCAAGCTGCCAGGTCCAGGACTTGAGCTACAGTCGACCATGTGAGAGTCCAGTGCCCTAACCACCATGAGCCTGTACTTTCAGTTTGTGGAGTCAGCTGGTACCCTGGATCCATCAGGAGTCTAAGTGTAGAACAGTGCCCTTGTGATAAAAGTTCTCAAGTAGGAGAGGCTGGGTCTAAGGAACAGTTCCATTAATGTTCCCAAGGTTCTCCGGCACAGACCAGGTGCCTTGGGGGCATCTGCTCCCTTTCAGCATATTTCCAGCTTCCAGAGTAAGTCTTTCTTCACATCCTGGGTCCAGTCTAGAGAGCAAGACTGTGCGTGGGTGAGCAACCTCAAGTATCGTCTACATACAGACAACTGTGGCTTGGTCCAGTTCAGCACCTAATTCCCTGCTTTTCGTAAGAATCACCTGAGGGGCTTAAAAAAAATATGCATGAGTTGGCCTTGTTGTAGTGGCACACAGTGGCAACAGCCTCCCCCACTGCTGGGGAGGCTAACAACCACGCGGGAGGCCCAGGTTCTGTTGTCTGAACACCCTGGGTGCAGCTGTGCACTCCTGTATCCCTAGCTAACTCAGACGGGGCAGGAGGATCGTGACACCAAGGTTACCACTTATCTCTTCTCTCTCCCATAACCTTTCTGTCTTCTCTCCGTCTCATGATGGGGAAAAATACACACCTGCACATACATTGCTTCATGACATCCCCATCCGCGATCTTAAGTCAGAGACTGGAGCTTGGGCTCTGGTATTTGTTTCTTTTTTTTTTCTTTTTTCTTGAGCTTCTATTATATAGCCATCGTTGAGAGCCACTGACCTAAATCTTTTTTCCTGGGCTCCACCTGGCCTCAGGCCAATGGCATGCAGAATCTCTTAGCCTCAGCCCTTCAAAACAGCCAGGTCCTTTCTAATCGGTACCAGCTACAGCTCCTGGCATTCAGATCGTAGCTACTGTTTGTGTCCTTGTGTTCTGAATGTAATGACTTTCTATTATGAGCTGGTTGTAGGAGCTCCTTTCTAGTGTAACTTCTTTGGGTCATTTTTTTTTCCCTCAAAAAAAAATGATTAAAGTAATGCATATTCACTCAAGAATTTTGTGTGTTTCCTTCTAGGTATGTGTGTGACAAAATTGTGATCCTATTATCTGGGCTGTTTAGTAACCAGCCTTTTTCATTTAACGATATACTGTGACAATTTCCCCATGTCTTAAGTAGTCCTCTAAATGTGGCTTTTCAGTGGCTGCTTGGTATTCTATAGTATGGATGTGCCATAATTTATTTAACAAGCCCCCTGTGGTTGGACATTTAGATTGGAACCTGTTTTTCACTATCATAAATAATGCTGGAGTGAACATCCTTCTACATAAATCGTTGTGCCTATTGATGATTATTTCCTCAGAACAGATTTGTAGGAGTAGGAATATTTATGCTGCTGCTTCTTTTTCTTTCTTTTTTT
>NW_006159920.1:3402975-3414575 GCF_000334495.1 Tupaia belangeri chinensis
TCTTCATATTACATTGGATTACATATAACTTTACAGTGTATTACATTATTTCTTCAAAAGGGAATGCCATGCACTCAAGAATTTTGTGTGTTTCCTTCTAGGTATGTGTGTGACAAAATTGTGATCCTATTATCTGGGCTGTTTAGTAACCAGCCTTTTTCATTTAACGATATACTGTGACAATTTCCCCATGTCTTAAGTAGTCCTCTAAATGTGGCTTTTCAGTGGCTGCTTGGTATTCTATAGTATGGATGTGCCATAATTTATTTAACAAGCCCCCTGTGGTTGGACATTTAGATTGGAACCTGTTTTTCACTATCATAAATAATGCTGGAGTGAACATCCTTCTACATAAATCGTTGTGCCTATTGATGATTATTTCCTCAGAACAGATTTGTAGGAGTAGGAATATTTATGCTGCTGCTTCTTTTTCTTTCTTTTTTTTCTTTTTTCAATATGAGACAGAAAAAGAGAGAGGGAGGAAGAGATAGGGATTTTTTGACAGCATTTCCCTATGTCTTGATCCTCCCCCAGCCTCCTAGCTAGCTATGCCCACAGTATGTGCCGCCGAGGAACCAACACAGGCCTCCCGCAGCCTCAGTCGTAGTGCAATAGCGACCTCCTGCCTGGGCCACTCAGGCTGGGCCTATGCTTTTTAACATGGGCCTTTTAGACCATTTTTAACTGACTTCTTTTTTGGGGGGGAGGGTGGGGGTGAGAGGTTTTTGCTATACGGTACATGCACTTGCCAGAAAGGCAGAGAGAGCTAGAAAGCAAGAAATCACCCCCCAGTGGGGATGACCACATGGCAATCCTTTCTCCTCCATCCTCCTCTTGGGATCTTGGGCACACATGCACACGCTCCCAGTGTGAGTTTAGGCCACCGGGTCTGGGACTCGAACCACAGTCGACTACATGGGAGTCCAGCAACATAGTTGTAGGAGTAGGAATATTTATGCTGCTGCTTCTTTTTCTTTCTTTTTTTTCTTTTTTCAATATGAGACAGAAAAAGAGAGAGGGAGGAAGAGATAGGGATTTTTTGACAGCATTTCCCTATGTCTTGATCCTCCCCCAGCCTCCTAGCTAGCTATGCCCACAGTATGTGCCGCCGAGGAACCAACACAGGCCTCCCGCAGCCTCAGTCGTAGTGCAATAGCGACCTCCTGCCTGGGCCACTCAGGCTGGGCCTATGCTTTTTAACATGGGCCTTTTAGACCATTTTTAACTGACTTCTTTTTTGGGGGGGAGGGTGGGGGTGAGAGGTTTTTGCTATACGGTACATGCACTTGCCAGAAAGGCAGAGAGAGCTAGAAAGCAAGAAATCACCCCCCAGTGGGGATGACCACATGGCAATCCTTTCTCCTCCATCCTCCTCTTGGGATCTTGGGCACACATGCACACGCTCCCAGTGTGAGTTTAGGCCACCGGGTCTGGGACTCGAACCACAGTCGACTACATGGGAGTCCAGCAACATAGCCATTACGCCAACTGCTGGTCCCTTTTACTGATGTCTTACATTATAACAGTAAAAAGTTTTTTTAATTCAGAGTTAAAAAATCAAAAACAAAAATATGTTCACTGCACTCTGAGGCTTCAACTGGCTGCTTGGCCCTGCCTGACTGAAGGTCGGTGTCTCTTGACCTAGCCTCGCTCCTAGGCTCCCCCCGGAGGTCAGGTCCTGTACTGCTGCCTTGCCCCCTCAGATGAACTCCAAGTCTCTCCGGCACCTGCGTTCTAGCACACTTAGTTTCTCCTTTCACCTCCTCAGCCCTTTCCTCTTCATGCCTCCAGCCCCTGCACTATCAGCACTCGGCACCTTCAAGCTATTGTTCTGCAACAACAGCTGTTATTTATTGAGCTGTGCTATGCACCAGACAGTCTGCACACTCTTTGTATGTATTCTCTCTTTCAGTCCTCAGATGCCTTATGTACACATATTATTTTTGTCTTCACCTTCCTCATAAAGTAACTGAAACCTTGAGAAAGAAAACAATTTTTCCAAGGGCACACAGCTGATCAGTAGAGCTGGGATCTAAGCGTACTCACTTAACTGCTACATAGACTTCTCTCCGTTCTCTTGGAGTAACTCTTGGCTTGTAATGTCAACAAGTTGTTCACAAATGTTCCATCTGCATCCCACGGTCACATGCTGTGCTGCTCTCCAGCAGAAGAGGGGCACTTCTCAACACAAATGGGAGGAGAGGCGGGATGCAATACCCGCCTTTCCTCCCTACTTCCTGGCTTATCTCCTCATCCCTTTCTCCAAGTAACCCATGCTAGGAAACATTCCTTGCCTCCTCAATGACCAGCTGCCAGGATCCCAGCATGCCTTGCAACTGAATAGGTCCAAGTTATGACATCTCTCTGTTACAGCTTCCCCAGCTAGTCAGAAGAGTTCAGATGCTACTTTCCAAGGAGGGATGATAAAGCCGTCAGGGAGGCATCAGGGTAACGATGGGGGAGAGGCGGCCTGAAAATCAAATACCGCTTAACGTGGAGGATCGGATATATGCCTGCATGCTTGCCTCTATGACATTCTCATCGCTGGGAAGGTTGAGAAATAACAACCCAAACTGTCCTGATTCAACATGACCAAGAGCGAGGTGGGGATGTGACAGAACACTAAGATGAAGACCACATTATTCTGGGGTTTATCCTGGTCAAGGAAAGAAATGGTATGCCCAGAGATCTCCCTTAGGAGGAAGTCTGGTTTGGGGAAGTGTGATCATAAGGTTAGAGATCGCGAAAGGAAAGATGGCTTGTGGCAGGTGAGACTCTAAAAAAGCGAGGCTCACATTTTTATCCATGACTTGGATGAAACTAGAGTAAGTGAGCTTCATCCAATTTGTTGATGACAAGGCCATGATGGGCAGCTCCTATAAACGACAGAATAAAGATTCGAAAATGATCTCAACAGACTGGAATGCTGGGTTTAAACTAACAAGATGAAATTTAACAGGGGCAGATGGAAAGTCGCATTTAGATTGCAGAAATTAATTACTCAAGTTCACGAGGGAGTTGGGGGTGGGGGCAGACCTGACTTGGCTGCGAGCCTGAGAAAAAGATCTGCGAGATTTAATTGCGCACAGGCATCATAGGAGCCGACAAGGTGATGGGTGGTTCAAAATGACACCATTTTCAATGGCACTAAGAAATGCAGGGTCCAGACTGGGTTCTCCGTGGACACGGATGTTAGAGGGGACCCTGAGCCTCTCCGGTGTGCTCAGTGGAGAGCATCCAGCAAGAGGATGGGGTTGGGAAACCCAGTCACAAATGGGCTAGTGCAAGGAGCTCCTCCATTTGGAGAGAGAAACATGGAGGGTGGGAGGGTTGTCACAGCTGAAGACGCAGCAGGACTTCCTGTAGAGGAGAACATGGCTCAGTAGCCTGGGGGAACCAGAAGCCTCCATAGTGGGACATACAAGAGTCTGGATTATTTTTTCCTAGAATGAGCATCTTCCCAACCACATGGGTTCTAGTGATGTAAGCTTCTGTGTCAAGATTGGCTGAAAACCTGCTGCCAGGCTCTTGGGGAACTCCTGCCCCAGCAGAGCACCTCCATTTGTGTGGCCGTGAGGCTGGGACCCCACCCTCTGCCCCCTTCCTTTTCTGACTGTTCCGGAGCAGTGCTTTTCCTGGCCTGCAGCATCAACACCACCCAGACCTTGTTAGGAATGCAACAATTTTTGGCCGGCACCCCAGACCTACTAACAGCCACTCCCGGGGTGGAGCCCAGAAATAGGGGCTTTCGGGACCAGCAGTTAGCGTAATGGCTATGTCGCTGGACTCCCACGTAGTCGACCGCGGTTCGAGTCCCAGACCCGGTGGCTTAAACTCACGCCGGGCGTGTGTGCGTGCGTGCCCAAGATCCCAAGAGGAGAATGGAGGAGAAGGGATTGCGGCGTGGCCATTCCCCCTGGGGGGTGATTTCCTGCTTTCTGTCTCTCTGTCTCTCTCTGTCTGTGTGGCGAGCGCACGCACCCTATAGCAAAAAACCTCTCAAAAAAAAAAAAAAGAAAAGAAAAAAAGAAAAAGAAATCTGTGCTTTCAAAAGCCCTCCAGGTGGTTGGATGTACTGAAGCTCGAGACCCTGCTCTGGCCCACCCCGGGCTATCCTTTGTGTTGCTAGGTATTTGTGGCACTTACTGGGAGCTATTAGTCCGTAGTCCTTTGCTAGAAAGCAGTGTAGAATCTTGAATGAGTGTAGGCTGGGGGGTGAAACAGACAGGTTCACAACCAACTTGGGTGTGCGTTCTACGTAAGCTCCTTCCCCTCTGAGGGCCTCCTTCTTACTAGAAGTTGAGGGAAGTCTAGTGTAAGGGAAGGGTAAATGAGGTAGGGTAGCTCACGTCGCTGCTCACTGTTAGAATCAGGTCATCTGGCAATATCTTCTTACTGGCCTCACAGTTGTCGCTCCTACAGCATACACAGGAGCCTTGAACAATGGGAAAGTTTTGACTTTTACACAAAAACTCAGATGGCACAGCAGTTATGTTGCTGGACTCCCACATGGCCACCCTGGGAATTGATTTCTCACTGTCCCTCCCACTGTCTCTGTCTCTGTCTCTGGCAAATGCATCTACTGTAAGCCAAAAACCTCTAAAAGAAATTTCAGATGGATCTTTTGACTCTTCCAAAACTCTACTACTAGCCTACTCTGGCTGAGGCCAGAGCTAAGCAGAGAGTCGCCCACCCAACCATCCTTTCTTACTGCCTTCCCTCCTGCCACAGCCATGGAGCAAGACAACAGCCCTCCAAACAGTTCAGATCCAGTTCTCAGTCTCCCTGCTGGAGCTTCACCTTAACAAGGCAGAGGAACAGACTCAGAGGCTCCGTCCCTGCCACTGTGCTGACCAGCGACCAGTCATCTCCAGAGATGGATGAAGATCAGATCCCCAGCCCACTTCTCAGTCCAGTTTGGCACTGTCTCCACAACAGCAGAAGAAGATGAGGAGGACCACGCCCACGTGAGAGTGCTGCAACTGGTGACCGAACATCACCCAGGGCAGCAGCAGCAAGGAGAGACGTGTTTGGGGGCTGCCCAGAGCACAGGACCCTGGAGTCCTACCACCTGGGATTACAGACGCAGAAGCAGAGGCAAGGCTGGGTAGCTCTGGAACTGCAGAGAGCCTGCAGAATCCATCCTTGAAATGCAGGAGGGAGCAAAGAGAGACCTAGCACAGAGGAACCCTCAACCCACAGACCGCTGGATTTCCAGGGAGCCAACTTGGGCTGAGAGAGGAGGAGGCATCCTGGGATCAAGACCGCGGTTTGAGAGTACGGGGACACTGGATGTGTTTCTTATTTCTTCATGTTTTGGGAAACTCTTTTTTTAAAAAAGTGATAAATTTGGTATTAGGTCCAATTAAAAAAGAGAAAAAGAAGCTCGGTCTCTGGCCTTGTGCCACTGAAACCTGTGTTGTTCAAGGGTCAGCCTGCACTGTCTTCCCAGGAAGCTTTCCTAGAGTCCCTCAAGGGGGCACCCAGGCAGCCGGTCCGTGTGCCCTCTCTGCACACACCAGCTTGGGTTTCCCTCAACTCTTAGGCTTCCCTGGTTCCCCTCCTTGGTCAGTGGAGAGGTGAGGCTGCTTCCTTCCCATCTCTCATTCTCCAGGTCCCTGTCCTGTGAGCACAAGCAGGCTCATCCCTCCAGGGCACTTGGGTCTCCCAGCCCTGATCTTCCGTGCCCATGGGTCTTGGCTCCCTGCCCTCAGCCTTGGGGCCAGAACAACTTGTGGGGTTGCTCACCTTAAGCAGGTAAGAAGCATGAGTGGCTGGTGTCAAGTCACACAGGGGCCGCGAGTGGACCCTTCTTGGAGCTGCAAGTCGTGTGCGTCACCTCTACCACTCCCTACCTGTCTCAGCAGGTGGAGTCTGGAGTTCCTCAGACAGAGCTTGTCTCCCCACAAGGTGGCTCATTCTATTTTGGGGGGTGACAATGTCTAATAAAATATTCTTATATTTTTGGCCAGCCTGTGACCTGGTGGTTGAGGCATTGGATCCCACATGGCTGAAAATGCAGTTCGAGTCCTAGACCCAGCTGCCCAAGAAACCATGCCAGGCAGGTGTGCATGTGTGTCCAAAATCCTGAAAGGAGGGAGCGATGGAGGAGAAGGGATTGCGGTGTGATCATCTCCCATGGGGTGGTACTTGCTCACATTCTCTCTCTCTCTCTCTCTCTCTCTCTCAGGCACACACCCACTGGCAAAAGTAAAAAAAAAAAAAAAAAAAAGGCTGGTATTTTTCTGATCTGTTCCTCTGTGGATTTTCTTCAAATATACAGCACTCTCTCTTTTTCAAAACATTTTTTGAAGTCTATTTATTTTTTCATGAGGAAGGGAGAGAGGGAGACAGGGACTCCTGATGGGGTGTTGTCATGCCATGACCCCCTTGCATCCTTCAGCTAGCCAGAATCACCGGGGTGCCGTGGGTGCACCCAGCATGTCCAGAGCTACCTAAATCCAAAGCCTGGACTTCCCTGACCCCAGCGTTGCACAGTGGCATCCTACCTACCACCTATGCCCCTGTGGCTGGGCCCATGCTGCAGCTTTTAAACACTGGAAGTCAGTTAGCCTCCCGCCTCGTCCCCACTGCCATTTGTTTCCTTTGGACTTGGCTCTCCATCTCTGAGCATGGGACTCTGAAGATCTCTTGTCTCAGATGAGTCCTCCAGGATCAAACCTGGCCCTCCGGGTGAGACCTGAGTATCGTGCTCTTCTCAGTCCAGATATCACCCTGTTTATTAGTGCAGACTCCATTCTTCGCAGCCTCTCAGCACTGCAGAGCTTTACTGAGCTTATAGCCAGCCCGCGCCCCAGGTCTCTGACATAGCTGTCACTTCTTTGTGCTTGTATGTTGCCTATGTCAGAGGGCATGTGCATTCGCTGGAGAGAGACAGAGATAAAGGGGGAAAGTGAGAAAGCTCTCCCCCCCCCCCCCGAGGGGGTTGACCATACCACACCCCTTTTTAAAAATTTTTAAATTTCATTTTCTTTTACCACACTCCTTTCTCGTCATTCTACCCTTGGGATTTGGAGTACACACGCACATGTACCTGATGTGTTTTTCAAGAGTCCAGGTCTGGGACTCAAACTGTGTAGCTGACCATGTGGGATCCAGCCGCCTTAACCACTGCACCACTGGCTGGTCCTTGCATTAAGTGTCAGGGATGCCACAGCCAAGTGCCACAAACTAAGTGACTTACACAGCAGAAATTCCTTGTCTCAGCGCTGCAGACCAGAAGTCTGAAACCAAGGTGTCAGCAGGGTTGGTTCTTTCCGAGACTGTGAGGGGGACATCTGGTCTGCCCCACGCCTCTCGCCTGGCTTTCGGCGGTTTGCTGGAGCCCTTGGGGTTCCTTGGTTTATAGACGCATCAACTGCTCTCCACCTCCACCTTTACGTGGTGGTCTCCCTGCGTGCGTGCCTGTCTCCAAACTCCTCCCTTTTGTGCAGACACCAGTCCTCGGCCGGCACGACTTTATCTGATTACATCTGCAACACTCTTGTCTCCACCAGGCATTGAACCTTCCACACGGGAGTTCGGGTGAGGGGGCACAGTTCATCCTCTCACTGTTGGAGCTTTTCGGTCTCCCTCACTCGCTTTCTCTTGTCTGAGTTCCGTCCATCTTCCAACTAATTAAGTATTTTCAGATCCTGTCTCTGTCATCCAGTGAATCTGCTGTTGCTCTTGGCTTCGGCTGCTCTCTGTGTATTGATCCGATGGGAGGAACTGATAGGAGGTCGAATGGGGTGGTGTGGCTGGGAGCCCGACAGCATGCCCCTGGCCCTGTACCTCCAAGGGGCCTCGACCCACTGGGAAGCACCACTGGGTATGGTTGTGCACCCAGTCTGTCCCACTCATGCTGTGCCTCCTGGCTCCTTGCCCAGCTTGTACACAGTTTCATAAAGAGCTTGTCAGATGTTTCGTTCAAGATTAGCTCCTGGGCAAACCCCACTTCCCTGGTCTACCAGCACGGCGACCCTGTCATCAGAGCAGCTCAGCTTTGCCTGACAGGACTCATTACCCAGCACGTGCTGCCTGGATCTGCCTGTGCTCTCGGCCGCCTTGTGCAGGTGCCCACCAGCCTTTGTTTCAAGACTCTGCAGGAATTTTTCTGAGGTGGCACGTGGAATCTAGCCCTCCGTGGTTTTGCAAAATCCACTCAGACTCCTTTCTGGATGCAAGGGCTGCATTGCCTGTCTGTGCTTGCCAGAACCTGTCAGGAGTCCTGCGAGACCCCCACAGCTGTCCTGAGCCTCATTTGCATGTTCCCTGCTCCCTGGGATGTGCGCCCAGGCCACGCAGCGTGGACTCACTCAGAGCAGCTGGAACTGTGTGGTACTTTCACCAGCCTTGGGCTTGGCCCTCCTGTGCCCGAGGGGGGCTCCTCTTTCTCTTTCCTTCCTGTGGAACTCCACACCCTGATGGAGGAGACAGGAGCCATGCCAGAGAGAACTGGAGGTCCCTCCAGAAAAGCCTCCCAAGTTGCAGGCGCCATCTCAGTGCCCCTTCAGAATCCTTGGCCACCTATAGCTCCTCCTTCCCTGAAAGCCTTTCCTTTTCCTCTTCCTGCTCTTGTTCTTTGTTCTTTCCAGGGAATAAGCACATAGTGAAGAGAGATGTGTGCTTCGAGAGGCTGGTCTAGGAGCCTGGGGAGGAGCACTAGATGTGAAGGCCTCGGAGACTTGGCAGAGGAGTCAGACTCGGAAGGCTGCCTGGAGTGGCAGGAAAAGCTGGGAGCCACACAGACCTGGGTTTGAATCTCTGCTCTGCCATTTACTACTAGGGTGACTTAGGGCATTTTTTCCCTTCCCTCTGAGGCTCAGTTTCCTCATCTGTAAAATGGCCATAAACCAAAGAAGGTTATTGTGGGACTTGAATGCATTGAGTCCCTTTTTGTAAAGCAGGTCACCTGGAGAAGTGCCCAGAACCTCAAAGCACCAAATAGACCTATTCTTCTGCAGAGTGGTCTAGTGAGCAGGAGGCTGACTTTAGCTGGGAGAGGGAGGCTCCAGGGAGGCAGTGTCACAGACACCTGTTCCGTTCTGGTCCAGCCTAAACAGGCTGCTGCGATGGGACATGTCCATGGTCCTTGCTGGCGAGGGCAGGAGAATCGTGGTAATGCCAGACCCTGTCAGAAATGCCTTCCTCTGGGGCAGATGGCACAGTGGTAAAACATGGCAGCTTGTAAGGCTGACTCACAGAGGAGGGTTCCAGTCTCAGGTCTGGAGACCACCTGAGTATGCCAGGCACGTGTGTACCCATGACCTGGGGCTCACTTAGGCTGCGGGTGGATTGCAGTGTCAAGATTCTATTGGTTCGGGACCAGCAGTTAGCGTAATGTTAGCGTAAAGTTAGCTATGTCGCTGGATTCCCACGTAGTCGACCGCAGTTTGCGTCCCAGACCCGGTGGCTTAAAACTCACGCCGGGCGCGTGTGCGTGCGTGCCCAAGATCCCGAGAGGAGAACGGAGGAGAAGGGATTGTGGCGTGACCATCCCCTCTGGGGGGTGATTTCTCGCTTTCTGTCTCTCTGTCTCTCTCTGTCTGTCTGGCGAGCGCACCCGCCCTATAGTGAAAACCTCTCAAAAAAAAAATTAAAAAAAAATATTCTATTGGTGCGCATGCACTCTCTCTTATTTGTAGAATAAATAAATAAACTTAAAACAAACAAATAAAATAACTTCTCTGTTCCTCTCTCCTGATGGAAAGAAAGGTGTACGCATTTTAGTTCATGACGGCCTGAAAGTAGGTGCTATCTTATTACCCCTATTTTACAGACAGAGTGACAGAGACATGCTGGGATACGGAGATATTAGATCATGGTTGAACCAAGCCTGGGCTCCAAAGCCGCGTGGGCTGGCTGCCTCCCTCCCAGCTCTCTGCCGTGTCTGACTGCTGCGTGTCTCTGACGCCCCTTTCCCTTCACCATCACACCACATCTACCCCGGCTCCATGCTGCGGGCTCCTGCATTGAAACCTGTCCTCACAGTCTCCTCTCATGCTGGGGCTGGGAGGCTCAGGGCTCCACCCATCTCTGCACTCACCTCTCAGGACACCTTCCGCGAAGCCCTAACTCTCACCCATGTCCGTTCTCCCCATCTGTAGAGGGAAGTGTTTAAGTCAGACGACCGCAGGTTAGAGGCCTCCCATGGCTTAGCTGGAGTCTAGGGTAGGGTAGAGTAGAGGAGAAAGAAGAGGCAGGGGTAGGCGTGGGTCTTCCTGGCTCCAGCGGCCCTGGCCTCTAGATGCTGGGTGACAGGCGGTGAGTGCTCCTTTCGGCAAGATGGCTGCCACTCCTAATTAACCCATGGCTTTAATTACACTTCACAGCCCAGTCCTGCTGGGAGAGAGGATTACTCAGAGATTGTCGCACTGGGCTAAACGTCTGCAGCGGTTTCCACTTCAGAAACTCTTTGCCTTGAGAGGGCAGAACGGCTCCGGCTCCGCAAAGGCTCAGGGCTGAGGCGGGTGGGGATGGGAGGGCTGTGCGTGTGACCTTCCCCTGCTCCATCTTCCAGGGAGAATGTGCGGGTAGCCCTTTGCTGGTTTTTTTGTTTGTTTGTTTTTGTGTTTGTTGTTGTTGTTGTTGTTGTTGTGGCTTCATCCAGGGCTCTGTTAGAGGAAAAGAGAGTGGAACATCTTAGGGGCAGAAGATATGGGAGATCCTAGAGATGGCTGAATGCCTCCAGCCACAGGGATTGATTTTGGTGAGACCTGCCTCGTGTTCTCAAGGAATAGCTACCAGATTGTGCCCTTTCCGCTGGACAGTGGGCCTCTCCTGCTAGCGGTAGGCCTGCCTGCAGCCCCACCTGCAGCCCCTGTCAAATGCTGTGCCAGGTAGAACCAGGGAAGTGCATTTGACAATAAGGGGAGGTTGGAAACTAGGGGTTAGGCGGTGCAGGGATGCCGTGTTTCTGTGGGGATGGTCAGAAGTGCTATGGCTGCTGGGAGCCCAGAGGAAGATTCTCTGGGTCCTTCCATGTCCCGGGGAGCTGAGAAGGTAGCTTATATGGGGACTCACCCTACCCTTCACTGTAGGAAGTGCTTTCTCAGCACAACTGTGGCCTCCGCCAGTCTGTCTCTCCAATCCAGGCTGTCCCTGTGCTGTGGCCTCTCTGGGGCAGCAGCCTAGGTGCCATCCTGAGCCCTCTAGTGACTGCTCCGAGACCCTTTCCTCTGTTAGCCTGTGTCTGGGGCCCTCTTCTGATGCAGGTGTTAACCTTGAGTCACAGGCTGCTGGTGTGTGTGTGTGGGGGGGGAGGAGGCAAGTGTGTGCATGTGTGCTGGGCACGGGCTTCATTTCACAGAGACTTGAGGCAGAGTCTGCTGTTCGGTGGAGCACCTTGAGTCACAGGCTGCTGGTGTGTGTGTGGGGGGGGGCGGGAGGAGGCAAGTGTGTGCACATGTGTCCCGACACGGGGGGACCGCCGAACGGGTTTCCTGAGTGAAGGAGTGAGGGCCAGGGCAAGCAGCATAGTGTTACAGCACGGAGACGACAGCGTCGTCTGTTTATTGTGGGCAGCACGGTACAGCACAGAGACGACGCAGTGTCACAGCTCTTAAGGGTCGCGTCGTCTACTGTGAGCAGCACGGAGA
>NW_006159920.1:3414770-3416995 GCF_000334495.1 Tupaia belangeri chinensis
GTCGTCTGGCTACTGTGGGCCAGGCATCGTGGTTATATACACTCTGGTGGGTTGTAAACGGTGGGTCGTGATTGGTTGTTAATGGTGGGTTATGATTGGTTGCTTTTGGACCAATCATGAGGTGCCGGATATGCAAATTTGAGGGATTCTAGTGGTCAATCAGAGCAAGGTTTCGAAGGTCAGGTTTTTGGAAGGGAACCAATCATGGTAATTGTTTGCTCTCTGAGAAACCTCGGCAGACTCGCTGGTGTGCAGCTTCCCACACACATGTACTGGGCACAAGCTTCATTTCACAGAGACTTGAGGCAGAGTCTGCTGTTCGGTGGAGCCCCACTTCCCAGCTAGGCCTGAATTCAGGATTCTCCTGGTTCTTGGGCAACACTCCCGACTCCATCTCATATCTTCTCGTGTGCACAGGTGATCTGGGTAAATAAGGCCCAGGAGGAGCTCCAGATGTCCCATAGTCCCCTGTACGGAATCTGCAATCATGCCCTCTGATCCTCAGGGGCCATCCTAAGAGTTGCTCCCTTACCTTGTGAATGGGAAAACTGAGGCTCTGGTAATTCTGTCATTTGGCAGGTCATACGCTTCACCTCCCTGACTCCATGCCTTGTAGCTGTGAGGGAAATGGGGGGTGAGATGGCACCTTGAGAGGGAGGGGCTCCGAAGTTCCATGACAAGGGTCACTAAACTTCTTCCCACCTTCCGTGCCTTCTTCAAGAATGGCCTTCGGGCCTGCCCACTTGAGGCATGGCTCCCAGGACAGGCTGTCTGTCCCCACCTTCAAGGGACTCCAGCCCTGGGAGAGGACACGGGATAACATGTAGAAGGAGCTGGAACACTGGGCAGGCTGTGGTAGTTCCTGAGATTGGGCTAGGACAACTGTGACTTGCCTTCATGGCCAAGCTGGTGTGAGGAAGGAGCCGCCATTCTCAGGTGTTTGAAGAGACAGCTTGTGAGCTCCCAGTGTTCTCATTATCTGGTGAGAATATTTACGTTTCAAAGTGACAGGTGAGAAAGCAGGGTTACCTGGCCTCAGTCAGGTGCGGAAGCTGAGATGCGAGGACATGGCAGCACTCAGGTGTCAGGATTCCTGCAGCTCCCACACTTCACGGGAGGAGGAAGGAGAGGCCGGAGCTCCTGCTTGGCTCTCAGCCCCACCACTCCATGCAAACCTCTTTGTTCACGGACTCTTGACCCCTCCACCTGCCTGATCAACTCCGATTCCAGATCCAGCTGATCTAACTTCCAATATGCATTATTTGTTATTTTATTTGACAAACATGTAAAGTTTTTATTTAAAAAAAAAAACAAGTATTTCTTCCATGAGTGAAAAAGGCAGAGAGAGAGAGACAGCAATCCCAACAGTCTTGACTCCGTGATCCATACCCACCGCCAGCCAGCCCAGGGTCACAGATGTGTGCTTGGCTAGCATACTCAGGGAGGTATCCAGACTTGAGGCCAAAGCCTTCTTGTGCATGTCACCTTGCAGTGCAACGTGGAGTTTTTTGTTTGTATGTTTTCATTTTTGTCCATAGGGCGTGTGTTCTTGTGGAGAGAGACAGTGAGAGAGAAATTGAGAAATCATCCTCCCCCCCAGGAAGGATGACTACAGTCCCTTCTCCTCCACCCTTCTCCTGGGATTCTGGGCACACACACACACATACATGCCTGGCATGATTTTCAAGCTGCCCGGTCCAAAACTCGAACAGCAATCAACCACGTGGGAGTCCAGTGCCTTAACTACTGTGCCACCTGCTGGCCCAGAGCATCATCGTCTTACCTGCACCACCATCCCGTCCTATTAGACAGATATTGGCCTAAGAACCTACTGCATACCAGGACTATGCTGAGTGCTGGAGAGAGGGGGCACGAGGCACAGTTCTTGCCGTCTGAGCACTGACAGTTTGTGGGAGAGGCGAGAAGCAGGATGGCCGCCACTGCAGTCTGTTGAGCTCGGGGCCTCACCTCACCCCTGCCTACTCTGCCTGCAGGGACAAATCTCTAGGAATAAGGCTGGGTTGCTCACCTGCCTTCATGGTCCCAGGTAATTCACCTTTACCGGTTCTGGGCTAAATGATGAGATAGAGACCTCTTTTTATTTTTAAAAAGAATTATTTATTTATTTAATGCCATTTGTTATTACTTTTCAATTTAACCAGAAAGAGAGAGAAAAGTGAGAAAGCAAGCTGCCAGGTCTGAGACTTGAACCGTGGTTGGCCATG
>NW_006159920.1:3420995-3423093 GCF_000334495.1 Tupaia belangeri chinensis
GATATGCAAATTTGAGGGATTCTAGTGGCCAATCAGAGCAAGGTTTCGAAGGTCAGGTTTTTGGAAGGGAACCAATCATGGTAATTGTTTGCTCTCTGAGAAACCTCGGCAGACTCGCTGGTGTGCAGCTTCCCACACACATGTACTGGGCACAAGCTTCATTTCACAGAGACTTGAGGCAGAGTCTGCTGTTCGGTGGAGCCCCACTTCCCAGCTAGGCCTGAATTCAGGATTCTCCTGGTTCTTGGGCAACACTCCCGACTCCATCTCATATCTTCTCGTGTGCACAGGTGATCTGGGTAAATAAGGCCCAGGAGGAGCTCCAGATGTCCCATAGTCCCCTGTACGGAATCTGCAATCATGCCCTCTGATCCTCAGGGGCCATCCTAAGAGTTGCTCCCTTACCTTGTGAATGGGAAAACTGAGGCTCTGGTAATTCTGTCATTTGGCAGGTCATACGCTTCACCTCCCTGACTCCATGCCTTGTAGCTGTGAGGGAAATGGGGGGTGAGATGGCACCTTGAGAGGGAGGGGCTCCGAAGTTCCATGACAAGGGTCACTAAACTTCTTCCCACCTTCCGTGCCTTCTTCAAGAATGGCCTTCGGGCCTGCCCACTTGAGGCATGGCTCCCAGGACAGGCTGTCTGTCCCCACCTTCAAGGGACTCCAGCCCTGGGAGAGGACACGGGATAACATGTAGAAGGAGCTGGAACACTGGGCAGGCTGTGGTAGTTCCTGAGATTGGGCTAGGACAACTGTGACTTGCCTTCATGGCCAAGCTGGTGTGAGGAAGGAGCCGCCATTCTCAGGTGTTTGAAGAGACAGCTTGTGAGCTCCCAGTGTTCTCATTATCTGGTGAGAATATTTACGTTTCAAAGTGACAGGTGAGAAAGCAGGGTTACCTGGCCTCAGTCAGGTGCGGAAGCTGAGATGCGAGGACATGGCAGCACTCAGGTGTCAGGATTCCTGCAGCTCCCACACTTCACGGGAGGAGGAAGGAGAGGCCGGAGCTCCTGCTTGGCTCTCAGCCCCACCACTCCATGCAAACCTCTTTGTTCACGGACTCTTGACCCCTCCACCTGCCTGATCAACTCCGATTCCAGATCCAGCTGATCTAACTTCCAATATGCATTATTTGTTATTTTATTTGACAAACATGTAAAGTTTTTATTTAAAAAAAAAAACAAGTATTTCTTCCATGAGTGAAAAAGGCAGAGAGAGAGAGACAGCAATCCCAACAGTCTTGACTCCGTGATCCATACCCACCGCCAGCCAGCCCAGGGTCACAGATGTGTGCTTGGCTAGCATACTCAGGGAGGTATCCAGACTTGAGGCCAAAGCCTTCTTGTGCATGTCACCTTGCAGTGCAACGTGGAGTTTTTTGTTTGTATGTTTTCATTTTTGTCCATAGGGCGTGTGTTCTTGTGGAGAGAGACAGTGAGAGAGAAATTGAGAAATCATCCTCCCCCCCAGGAAGGATGACTACAGTCCCTTCTCCTCCACCCTTCTCCTGGGATTCTGGGCACACACACACACATACATGCCTGGCATGATTTTCAAGCTGCCCGGTCCAAAACTCGAACAGCAATCAACCACGTGGGAGTCCAGTGCCTTAACTACTGTGCCACCTGCTGGCCCAGAGCATCATCGTCTTACCTGCACCACCATCCCGTCCTATTAGACAGATATTGGCCTAAGAACCTACTGCATACCAGGACTATGCTGAGTGCTGGAGAGAGGGGGCACGAGGCACAGTTCTTGCCGTCTGAGCACTGACAGTTTGTGGGAGAGGCGAGAAGCAGGATGGCCGCCACTGCAGTCTGTTGAGCTCGGGGCCTCACCTCACCCCTGCCTACTCTGCCTGCAGGGACAAATCTCTAGGAATAAGGCTGGGTTGCTCACCTGCCTTCATGGTCCCAGGTAATTCACCTTTACCGGTTCTGGGCTAAATGATGAGATAGAGACCTCTTTTTATTTTAAAAAATAATTATTTATTTATTTAATGCCATTTGTTATTACTTTTCAATTTAACCAGAAAGAGAGAGAAAAGTGAGAAAGCAAGCTGCCAGGTCTGAGACTTGAACCGTGGTTGGCCATG
>NW_006159920.1:3423556-3437423 GCF_000334495.1 Tupaia belangeri chinensis
TGACCATCCCCCCTGGGGGGTGATTTCTCGCTTTCTGTCTCTATGTCTCTCTCTGTCTGTCTGGCGAGCGCACGCGCCCTACAGTGAAAATCTCTCAAAAAAAAAAAAAACATTAACATTCTTGTGCATTTCCCCCAGCAACCTCAGCCCCCCTGTACTGAGCTCCACACCAGCTCCTTATGTTCTATGCACGTTTTCTCATTTGATCCTTGCAAACAACTCTGAGTTTGATACTGTTACACCCATTTTAGAGGTACAGAAATTCTCTGAAAGAACGTGTCCAAGGTCCCATATTACAGCTTTAAATCCTTGTCTTCCAATTCCAAATGCTCTATCTCATCAGCTAGGTGGCCTCCGCGGTCACTGTGAAGATCCTGTGGGATTACAGAAAGTTAGACTCTGAACCCTGGGATTTTTGACTTTGTTGAACCTGGGGTCTTGAACCCTACCCTTTACCCATCCAGAACTAGCCACTTTGGGTCCTCGTACCCCTTTCAGAGCCAGCCATGTGGATCTTTTTCCCTTTGGGAGCTAGCCGTTTGGGGTCCTTGCTCCATTCCTCCAGGCCCCACTGTTCAAGAGTGATCTCTTTTTGGGAACCAGCAGTTAGCGTAATGGCTATGTTGCTGGACTCCCACGTAGTCGACTGAGGTTCGTGTCCCGGACCCGGTGGCTTAAAACTCACGCCGGGCGCGTGTGCGTGCGTGCCCAAGATCCCGAGAGGAGAATGGAGGAGAAGGGATTGCAGCGTGACATCCCCCCTGGGGGGTGATTTCTCGCTTTCTGTCTCTCTGTCTCTTTCTGTCTGTCTGGTGAGCGCACGCGCCCTACAGTGAAAACCTCTCCAAAAAAAAAAAGAAAAAAAAAAGAGTGATCTCTTTATTTGGAGAGCAGGAGATTCGAGCATCAGTGTTTTAGGGCATCCCAGGTTTATCAGTCAGGAAAGGTGTGCTGAGTGGCAGCGAAAGAGACTGAAAGCTGTAAAACACCCCACCTTCCCCTCTTGTATCTTTTTTTCAGAGCATGGATGGACCATGTTCTCAAGAAAGGAGTCCTCGATTGTACGTTTTCAGTGTAGCGTGAGGGGCAGAGGTCCTGAACCCCTGCAGGACCTCCAGCTTACTTGGCAAGTCTCAGTGCCTGGGAACAGAGTGGACAGCTTTGTGGGCAGCTCGAGACATCATTCTCTCACTCTCTCATATACTCATGTAGCTGTAAATAAGTACAGGGTGGAGAGAGGCATGGGTCCAGGGAACATGTTTTGTATTCTGTTTACACCTGGTGTAGGTAGAGGGCCCTCCGTCAGCCTCAGCCGCAGGGGAAGCTTGGATAATTGAAACCTGCAGAGATAACAGACCCTTCGCTTAGCCCTCAGTTCCTGCCCTGCAGACACCCCCACTGGGCCTTCCCTTGAGGGAAGAAAAGAGGAGAACAGGGAGGAAAGTCTCCAGCCCTGCTCCCCTCCCCCAACAGCAGAGGATGGAATGTGGGTGCATTGATAAGAATCTGGGTGAAAACTCCCTTTCATCTCTGGCTGAAACGCTGAGCCTTGATTTCCTGCCAGCTGCTCTGTCCATAAAGCAATTGCCCTGCCATAGGCCCAACCCGCAACCTACCCGGCCTGGCTGCAAACTGGGTGCATTGATGGGCAGGCCACTCTGGGAGCTCAGGTTTCCTGTGCCCTGTGGCCTGAGCCACATCAAAGTCACACCTGCAGTGGGGGCGGGTGCTGCCCCAGGGCCCAGTGGGGTGACACTGAGCCCAGGGCAGCAACAGCCCTCCCAGACCCTCCAGTCTCCCTCATCCACCGCTGCTAGAGGCCTCCACCCCTTCCCTGATCCTGAACCCAGGGTCTAGGGACGACCCCAGCCACGGTTGGGGGACCCCAGCCACCAGCCACGACTGGTCCTCACCTTCCTACCGGGGCTTTGCTGACCATGCCTCTCTCCTCCTGGCTCCAAACAGGCCCAACCTGGCTCTTCTCCAGAAACCTTCATCCATCTCAGCTGGCCCCGAATCATTTCTGTGTTACTCAGTCTGCCCGGCTTTCAAATGTGTGCAGATTTGGGTCCCCCAAATGCGACACTCTTGACAACCTCTTCTCCAAACCGTATCCTTCCTTGGCTGCCTCCTGACCCACCTCCTACCCTTGGCTTCCGTGCCCTCCTCAACCTCAGCTCCTCTCCAGCCCAGATCCCACCACCTTGCCACCTCCAGCCAGGTCTGACACAATGGCACTTTCCCGTAGGCCTGGAGCTGTGGAACATCTTCAGATAACCCCAACCCTGTAACAAATGCCTGCGTGTGCCTACAGGTGCTCCTGCCTGAGAGGGAAAGTGCAGACAAGAAACCCTGTCCTCTTGGAACTTATATTCTAAACAGGGGTGACAGAAAAAACTGGACACAACACATCGCACTGAACACAGTAAACCACACACGCGTGTGAGAAGTTAATAGACAGCTGATGAGATCGTGTCTTCCTTTGACTATTAGCATGACAATTTGAATAGTACCCAAGTAGAGGAAGGTTCGAATCTCCATGTACCCCTCAGAGCTTCACACTTTACTTCTGCACCTCTGTCCTGCCCCTTCTGGCAGATTTTTAAACAAACCTCAGACATCATGAAATTTTTTTATACTTCAGCGTGCCTCTCGATTGATGATTTATTTACATTGTAATGGCACCGTGCCATTGTCACACCTAACAAAATGGACAGTGCTATTCTGGTATTGTTTAACTCTGTGTGTGACAATCTTGCCTCACCAGATATTGGAAGCCCTGTGAGGGCAGGGACCATGGTGCTCAGAAAAAGCATCCGATGCTCAGAATTCAGAAGTGTGTGTCCTGTCCACACCTACCTTAGCCTCACAGGTCCACCAAGGCAGTCATTTTCTAAGGGAGTGAACTTTTTAGGTTTTTGCTATAGGACACGTGTGCTCACTGGAGAGAGACAGTGAGAGGGAAAGTGAGAAATTACCCCCAAGAGGGGATGGCCACACCACGATCTCTTCTCCATCCTTCTCGCTGCATTTTGGGCATGCACTAGCAACAACGCCCAGCGTGATTTTCAAGCCATCGGGTTCAGGACTTGAACCACAGTTGAGCATGTTGTAATCTGTGTGTTTTAACCACCACACCACCAGCTGGCCCCAGGAAATGCACTCTCGTTTGACTCTCAGTTTATTATGAATTAGGAGCTAGGCCTTATGGAGTTAGATAACAACATATATTGGGTTTTTGAAAAAGTCATAATGCATTTTTGCATAGAAAAATACGTCATGACTTTTCTGATGACCTACTAGGTTGATAGGCTATATGCAATTTTTTTTTTATCCCGTAGAGATGCAAATGATTTCTGTGCAGTAGAAAATATAAGTGTAAAAGTTTGGCTTTATTGCCCTGTAGGACAGTTCTGACTCAGCTTATTTCTGCGTGCTTTTGCTAATTACACAAACCCCTAACTCTTCAAGTTTTCTTTTGAACCAGCTTTATCACCCCTCATTAATGAGTTAAATATACATAAAAGGGAACATTTTGAAAACTGTACTTTGACAGTGGCTTGTACATTTTCTACATCTTTCCTTAGTCTAGTCTGCTGACTGGCGTGGATTAAATGTTTGCGGAATTGGAGTCGCCCTAAGGAGAAGAGTCTGGTTTCCACTGGGGAGTTCTTAGCAGATGTTACTTAGCTCTGGAGTGAAAGTGAAGGTGGCCACAGAAGGTCCTTTGGCTCTGGCCTCCCTGTGTTTGACCCTGGAGAATGAGGGGGATGTCCAGATCTGTGTCTCTTAGTCCCGGGGGTAACCTAGAGAGCCCTTGTCTACCCTCTGTTCCTGGAAGCCAGGCCTTGCACCAACCCCAACACTGACTGGTAGGAAAGAAGGGTGCAAAGACCTCAACACTGCAGGGGTCAGGGTTCGAGGACGTGCCAGGTGTACTCAGGGAGCTTGCCATTTGTCCCCCTGAGGGCAAGGGTAGCCTTGTGGGGGTGTTCTTCTATGTTTAAAAATGACCACCCTCCCATTCCCTGTGCTTCCCTGGGTAGGTAGTTCTTTATATTTTATTCCAATTATTCCATTACAGTTTAGGAGAGGCGGAACATCTGAAATGCAGCTGGAATTGCAGTGGGAGGGTCTCGTTTGTGGTGCAAAGCAGCTGCCCTTTCCATCTTCTGAGAGGCTGTGTTTCTATTCTGAAAACGGGGGTGGTAGTGGCAGTGGTAGGGTATGTGCTTAGAGCAGAACCAACGTTGATGGGGGTGTCGAGGGGTTAAGGGTTATCCTGTGGGTTCCCAGGTCCAGAGGCTGCTAAGCATAGGGGACCAAGTCTTGCCATCCTGGCTCTCTGTCTCCTGGATGCTGAGCCCCCAGGAAACCAAAGCAACCTAGAGTTAGGGCCCTCCAAGGCCCCTCCCTAGACTTTCACATCGCCCAGTTTCCAATCTCAGCTCTCAGCCCCGCCACAGTAAGCAAGCGCCTTAGAGGGTTGTTAATAAAAAGGGATTTTTCATTCAGTTTAAAGGTGGAATGTGTTCAATATTTTATTTAAATTGGCATGGAAAAGCTTTAATAACCTCCGTTCTATTGGGAGCTAGGGTGACTTCGTTATCTTATCAATGGTGGGGGCCGCTATTTGGAGGCACCGTGAGTTCTTGGAGACTGGAGGGTGAATAGGAAAGGGGTCGTTTCTCTTCTCTCCCTTTCATCTCTCTGACGGGTCAGCTGCTGCCATACTCCTGTGTCTTCCTTTCTTCATTTAGTCCATGCACCACCCCCAGCACCCCTCGGGAGACATTTGCTAACACCAGACATGGCAGACACAAAGATGAATGAGACGCTTTTCCCAGCTGGAGATGCTCTAGCCCAGTGGACAGTGATCCTTCATAAGCGGACAGTGCTTTCTGGTAGACGGGGCACAATCACATTCGTTGTGTGTGTGGAGCCTCACGAGAACTGGGCAGATGAGCCAAGGCAGTGTGATCCACCCAGAAGGGGAGGCTGAGACTCAGTCTGCAGGACATCTCCGAGGTCACGCAGCTAGTGCTTGGTGGAGCCGGGAGGGGAGAACCCATACTCTCTGGCCATATGGGCTGGGAGCTGAAGGTTATGGGAGTTGGGGAGGTAGTGGCCGAATATCAAAGAAGTGCAGGGCTGTCCGGGCAGCTGGCCCTGGCAGCAGGCCTCGGGGGCCAGGTTGCCCTGGCTGGAATGCTTCAGGGTCAGCATGCTCTCTCCCTTGCACGAATGGCCCTCTCAGGCCAACCATCCTTTGGTCCCTGAATCACATCCTGGTTGCCAAGGAAGTTAGAGTTTCTATTCACTTTCTATTCCACCATCTCCACCCACCTAACTTTTGCCCACCAAAACTTCAGCGAGTTGAGGTGAGAGGGTTTAGGGCTGAACATAAGGTGAAGAGCATCTTGGGACCACATGGTGGCACAGTGGTAGCACAACCCTCGGCAAGGATGGACTCCACAGGCGAAAGTCCCCAGTTCACATCCCAAGGCCTCGCAGTGCATGGTGGGTGGTGTGCTGTGCCCGTGATCTGGGCTGGCTGAGGCCGGAGGTGTATCACAGCATAAGGACTCTACGGGGATGCTTGTCTTTTTCTCTTTCTTGGAAAAATAAATGAATAAGCTTTAAGAAAATGAAAAATATCCCTATGAAGAGTAAGACAGTGGGGGGTGGGGTGTCATTTAGAAAGCACCTTGTGAAATAGAAACTGACATGAGGTCATTTAATAGGTGACAGGGAACATCCTTCTCGACAGGAGAGGGGCCATGTCTGTCAAGCTAGCACTGGGCTCCCCAACCTGGTCTTCCCCAGGACCCTGACGCTGTCCAGGGTGGGGCCAGGCTGGAGGAAGCTCTGGGCTGGAAGAGGTACGCGGGAGAACAGCGGCTCTAAACAGGACTGGCCGTAGTTCTTGGGCAGGAGAGGCCCTTGATGGATGGGACGTGTCACGTACTGCTGGGACCTGTTCTGTCCCTTGTTGGAGAGGTGGGAGCAGAATTGTGCTTGTCCTCTCAGAAGGTGCATGCCGGAGCTTCTGCCACCTCTCTGACATTTCATGCTGGTCTTCCCAAGACGAGAGAAGATGCAGAAGAGGAGACCTCTCAAAGTTTCACAAGACTCTGGTTCTCCAGGTCAGAGGGTTTTTCCTATGGGGAATTCTGGATTCTCAGGGACATGGTGTGAGGTTTGGCCTGGCTGATCACCAGATTTACTAGGGAAACTTTAAGAAAAGACAAAGTACATCTCACTGGTGAGGCTCAGTGGAGCTCGGAGTCCGGGTGTCAATTCTAAAAGAGCAACACCCTGGGTCCAGCAGCTGGTATGGTGGTTATGGTGTCTGGATCCCCACATGGCTGACCATGGTTCAAGTCCTGGACCTGGTGGCTTGAAAATCCCACTGGCATATGTGTATTCATGCCTAAAATCCTGAGAGAAAAATGGAGGATAAGGGATTGTGGTGTGGCCATCCCTTTGAAGGGTGATTTCTCACTTTCCCTCTCTCTGTCTCTCTGTCTTTCTCCTCTCCAGCAAGGGCATGCACCCTGTGGCAAAAAAATCTCCAAAAAAAAGTTAAGTTTGTAAATAGATAAAAGAACAACACCCTAATACAAATATCTACTGTTCCTTTGGGACCGGTTAATAACCGGCCACCCGGGACCAGCAGTTAGCACAATGGCTATGTCGCTGAACTCCCATGTAGTCAACCACGGTTCTCATCCTGGACCCGGTGGCTTAAAACTCATGCCAGGCGCGTGTGCGTGCATGCCCAAGATCCTGAGAGGAGAATAGAGGAGAGGGGATTGTGTTGTGGCCACTCCCCAGGGGGGTGATTTCTTGCTTTCTGTCTCTCTGTCTCTCTCTGTCTGGCTGGCGAGCACGTGCCCTATAGCAAAAACCTCTAAAAAAATTAATTAAAAAAAATAATAACGAGCCACCCAGTCCAGAGATGAGGGCACTCAATTTCCATCAGAGTGAAGGAGCCCTGGGGAGGCCAGCGTGAAGTGCCATTATACTGGGTAAGTTGTATTTGAACTAAATCCCAGCTCTCCAGAGAAACGGGGGTGGGCATTCCAAATTTCAAAGTTTTCTGACTAGCTTTAGATTTGTCCCTTTAAATAATCACACTTTAAAATGGTTAACCACTGTTTGTGGTTCTCTATAAAATGTATTACACGCGCCCCTGCCTCCTTAAGCAGAGTAACGCAAGCATAAATGTAACCTTTTCTTGATGTCCCAAAGGTATGTTAGGAGCCTTAATTAAGGTACTGGGCTATAATTCAGCAGTGCGTGTAGGACCGTTTGCTTACACCACACGGCCCCCTGGGGCTTTGAGGTTTGTGCCTGCTTTATAGTTTTTCAGGCGCATTTCTCACTGACTGATGTCCCTTCTTGCTAGACACAATGAACATGCCTGAGGCAAACTTTTCTTCACATTTAATTCACCCTTTTGTGAGCTTGGCAAATGGGTAAGTAGAGTTCTCACTAGGGAGGGCGCCTCATGGTTAAGTTCTGCCATCCATTCCACGCCCCTTCCCTGAGTAGCAACAAGGAGCTTTGGGGTTGAGCTCAGCACAGGGAGGGAGGTGGGCCTGGCAGGTGTCAGGGTATGGACCCAGTTTTGCTTTACCAGGAGCTGAGTCATAAATGGACTGTTGACTCAATTTTTGGAAACCTTATTTTTAATGTCAGAGGGTGCATGTGCTTGCCAGAAAGAGAGGAGAGGGAGGAGGAATGAGAGAGAGAGAGAGAGAGAGTGAGAGAGAGAGAGAAACCCCAATCAAGCATGGTCACTGTGCAATCCCTTTTCTCCCATTTCTCTATCCTGTCACATTTGGGGCACACACATACATGGGTCTGGGGTGCCTCCCAGGCCTCGAGAACAAGGATTCAGACCATGGGCGGCCATACAGGATCCTGCTCCCTTCACCACCGTGCCAAGCGGCCAGCTGACATGTGATAAGAGAGGTTTGTGACTGAGTTCTGGGCAAGTTCTTCCTCTCTAGCAATCGAGGGCCACCGGAAGTCATTCTCCAGGTAAATGTAAACAAAGAAGGCTGCCCTGATTGCTCTTGGCAGCCAGATTATAACTTCAAACACTCGCTCTGGAAGAGGCCTTCTGGGGATGGCAGAATGGCAGAGTGTGGAATTACAGCAGCTGGCAGAGTGGCGAGATGGAAAGAGCCTGAACTGCATGATGTTTTTGAATCTTTGAACTTCCTCTCACATGAATTATTGTATTTTCTTCGGTTTAAACCCCTTTGAATTGAACTGGTGTTTTGGTTACTTGTATCTAAAAGCATACCCATGGGTTAATAAGGGACGTGTGAGGTAACAGTGTGTGGGTTCTGGGTGAAATCTCACGTGGGTTTCGATTTCTCTGAGGTTTGGTTTTGTGTTTTGTTCTGACTTATTTCTTCGTGAGATTTTTCCAGGTGGGTAGTGACCCCTCCTCCACCCTGATTGCCCCCGGGTTCCGCACAGTGCCATACACTTACTGGACGTTGAAAAAACTGCTACATTAACTTGAAATCCGCAGTCTGCCTATACCTGCGGTTTTTCCCCATTTGTCTTGGCAACTCCATTTGCTTTTTACCTATCAGTTTACTGAGGTGTAAAAGACATACCACAAAATATTGGTGCTGAGAATAATTGTGGAGGGGCCAGCAGGTGGCATGGTGGTTAAAGGCGCTGGACTCCCACATGGCCGACCACAGTTCAAGTCCTGGACCTGGAGGCTTGCTTTCTCACTTTCTCTATCTCTCTTTTTCTCTCTCTCTTGCTGTCTGTCTTGCTCTGGTCAAATTAAAAAAATAATAATGACAAATAAAATAAAGGAAATAATAATTTTTTTTTAAAGAATGTTTTTGGAGTGCTTTCTAGCTAACAAAATCGCCATCTCATCCTTATCTCAGGAAAAGGTAGAGCCGGGCCATCACCACTGTATGTATAAGAAAACCAAAGGTCAGTGGATTTACGTGAAGTTTAATTTTATAACTAGTTCTTTTAAAAAGCGTTTATTTATTTCTCCAATGAACAAGAGGGAGAGGCAGCACCCCAAGATCCAGCAGGATCTGGACACTGTGATCTACCCCCAGCTTTAGCCAGTTCCAGATCCCAGGCACACACGTGCCAGGTATCCTCAAGGAGGTCTCCAGACGTGGACGTGGGACCTTCCCACGTGGGTCCCCTTCAGGTGCTGCTGTGTCATCTGGCTCCTTACAGCCAGCTCTTAATAAGTTAACATTTGAAATAGCATCCAACACACTTCCTTTGGGAATAAATAGCCCTTTGCTGAAAAGAAAAGCCCCTCTCTCAGTATTTCTCCTGAACAAGTGCTCTGACGTTCGCTAAGAGGCACAGACAACCTGCGGTGGTCAGAGTCTGCGGGCAGGCCTTCAGGAGGCCGCTCTGGCCAGGGCTGTCTCCGCATGCCACTGCTGCCCTCCAGAACTGCAACTTGCCATCAGGTTAAAGCCCTTCAGGAATCACAGCTTGAGCTCCTCACCGAGCTAATTGGTGTTTAAGCTTCAAATTGGGTTGTTTTCGCCCATGGAAGAGAAGCAGGAGTCTGCCTCTATCTGTCTGCTCTGACAAGCTTTGCAGCTCAATGTGAACTGTGAGACTTGGGTATTTCTTGCTTGTGACATTTCCTCTCTGCAAAGGCACTGGGGATCAAGACCCTGAGTGGGTCTGTTTCTCAGGGAATGCATTCTCCTGTGTGGATGAAGAATGTGAAGGGCACCTTTGAATATAATGCACTGGGTTAATAAAACAGTAACATCAAATTCTACTTGCATCCCCCATCCAGGCTGTCTGCCCACCGGACCTCAGCATAGACCTCCAAGAAGGAAACTCTCGAGTGGGCATCTTCTCTTACTCATTCCAGCTTGCCCCGGGGGCTTAGCCCAGTGGCATTTCCCTGTTCTTGGCTGTCTCAATCGCTGTGCCTCCCCAAGGTCTCTCTGCTTAGCATAGTCTGACTCCTGTGTCTGGTTAACCAGCTTGTCTCCTTCTCTTCGAAACCTCCGTAGAAATTATTGTGTTGAACACTTGTCTCGACATTGTTTCAAAAATGCCACTGCGTGTGTGTCTTGTCTCCTGGAGGGCAAGGATTATGCTTTACATTGCTTCTGTGGGATGCAGGGCCTACAGCATTTACCTTGTCACTGTGTGCAATTTTAAAGTTATCCAGGGAGTCGTTAATCAGTAACTACCTGAGGAATGTGATCGCCTCCTCATTTTAGTTTTGTTTTCCTTTTTCTTTTATTCTCTTTATGGATTATCTGTGTTCTCTCCTTCTGCCGCTAGGTACCTTGCGCAGCTACTCACTGTGAGGCTGAATGCAGGGTCACCAGCCTGGGCTTTAATTATGTGGAGATTTAGCCCATGTTGCCTGAGTGCATACTTTCGTACTTACAGTACAGTCTGCATTTTTGGCTGCTGGAAATGGCGAAGGGAAGGGAAGTAGGAGAGAAGATCTGGGTGGGTAGGGTTGGTGTAGAGTACGAAGGGACAAGATTTGAAGGTTCCTGTACTGCCCTCATGGCCCATGAGATGGTGAGAGGCAGGGGTTTTCAAATGCAGGGGTGGGGCTGGCCCAGCCTGTGTGGGGTGCCACGGCTCTTCACACATTTTCTGCCCATGATCTTCTTCACACATTTTCTGCCCATGATCTGGGCTGACTGAGGCTCACAGTATGAGGGCCAACCAAGGTTAAAAAGAAAAAACTGGAGGGGCTTACGAGATGGTTTCTTCTGCAAGGTCTATGGCTCTGGGTTCTTGGGCCTATTTCTCTTTTTCTCCATGATACTCTTGCTGCTGTCAAGGCCTCTGCAGGGAAGCTCCCCCTCAGGGATTTGGGGCTGTGATCAGGCTCTACCACATGGATGCGGAGGCACTAAGATCATCCAACAGCAGTCGATATGAAGTGAAGTCCACATGCAGCCTCTCCTGGGATTTCCTGTGTGTCCAAGTCCATGGCCTATTTCCATTCCTTTCCTTCTTTCTCCAGCATCACCCTTGCTCCCCTTCTTGCTGCAGCTGAGTACCCTGAGCTCGGATACAAAACGTGTTCTGATTCTCCCAGACCCACTGTGTGGCTCAGCCAGCTCTACCGCCTTAAAAAAAGTGTTTATCCTATAAGTGAGCTAGAGAGGGGAGAGAGAGCATGCACTCCTAGCAGAGCCTCAATGCCGTGATCCTCCCCCAGCCTCAGCTGGCCTGGGTCACAGGCACATGGGTGCCCAGCATACCCAGGAAGGTCTCCAGACTTGAACTGCGAACCTTCCCATGTGGGCCTGCCACTCTGAGCATTGTATTTTACTGTTGCACCACTGTCTGACCCCTCAGCAGCTCCCTTTTTAGTGCATTCCTTTGCTGAGTGAGGCCAAATGCATCATTCCACTCAGGTGGTTCTCCACCTGGATGGGACCCACCACCACCACACATACAGTTGTCTGAAAATATAGGGCCATTTTTTATCAAGGGGACAGGGGAACCCTATTGTCCTTTGCTAACCAGGGATGCTGAACTCCTTCATTGCACCAGGAAAGTGCAGTCTTCAAAGATGTAGTTGGCATCCCAGCTGAGAAACACTGTACCCAAGGCTTAATGAGGGGCTTTGATTTTCGATGGTGCCTGCCAGTGTGGTAGAGTCAGGGCAGGTCTGAAGCCCTGCCTTGGAGTTCTTGCTCTGCTTGCTCACTGGCCCTAGAACTTTAGTTTCCAAGCTTCTGTCTCCACTGTGTCATGGGGAAATAATAGTGCCCCATTTCAGAGTCCAGACAGGATCAGGCCCATGTTAATACAGGCGAAGCCCTCGGGGCGATGCCTGTGCATGCTGAGTGCTGCCGACAGTCACTGTTATAATGATGCTTTTCAAGGTCCTTTCTTCCTGGGCCTCCAGGCCCACCCCTCTGGCCCTGGGTCAAGACTGCTGCACTGGCCTCCTGCACAAGGGGACCCAGAGAGCCTTGGCCCGGGGTCCTGCACCTGCGCACTCTGAGTGCCTTCTCTTTCTCCACTGTTCTCAGTCCAGGTCCCACCACCGGCCCTTGTGTGCTAGTCCTTCTGAAGGACTGCTTCTCAACTCCTTTTGCCAGTAAGCCATTCCTGATTTACTTTCAGTCTTTCCCTCAGTCTTCACCATTATGGTGCGTGTTTGTTGTTTTCTTTTAGAACCTCTCTTAGCTCGTGATCCTCAAAATGCAGATGATTGGCCCTCACTCCAAAGATTCTGCTTCAGAATGTGCAGATGGGTCAAGAATCACAGCTAGAGGCCAGCAGGTGGCATAGTGGTTGGGATGCTGGACTCCCTCATGGCCAATGGTGGTTTGAGTCCTGGACCTGGCGGTTTGAAAATCACACCCAACAAATATGTGTGTGTGCCCAAAAGCCCAAGAGAAGAAGGGATTGCAGTGGCCATCCCCCCCAGGGGGTGATTTCTCACTTTCCCTCTCTGCCTTTCTCCAAAGAGCACATATGCCCTTTGACCAAAGCCTTAAAAAAAATAAATAAATAAAAGAATTCCATTTAACCTGGTGCTGGTGGTCATCAGAGAGCCGGGCTCTAGCTCCGTGGAAGGTGTGGCCATTGCTACCCTCAGCCCCCAGATGTCTGAGGTTCATTAGCATATTATGGCTGGTCACCATCTGCCTCAGGTACGTCTGACCTCATCCTTGGTGGGTTTTTAGAAATCTGCTTAAAAATCCACATTTGAGTTTTCCTCCAGCTGGGGTGATGTCTCAGTCTAGACTCGCTCCCATGGGGAATGAGAGATGCTCCAAGGCGAGGGGCACCATTGCTTTCCTTTAGGAAAGTGTGGTAATGGGAAGGGGCCCCTGGGCTGGAACTTGATGGCGTGGGTTTCTGCCCAGCTCTGTGACTAGCTCCTGTGACCTTGGTTGAGTCACGTACCCTCGCTCGGCCTCACTCTCCTCATCTCTAACATGAGGGGGTGGGTAAGCTGGACTTGCTAAAGTTCCCTTTCAATTCGAAGGTTGTAAGTCTATGAGTCTGTTTAATTGCACTGACAGCTTTAGAATGGCTAATTAATGAGGGTTTAGTGGGAACACAATTAAGTGATAATGAAGGCCTCAGAAGTAAATCTCTCTACTCCTTGTAATGACTGGAGCAGATGAGACTTGCAGTGTGTTTCCCCTAAATGGGGCCCCTGGGAAGAGGGAGCAAAGGATCACAGACACCTTGGGGCCAAAAGAGGCCAGGAGTCAGGAACAAAGCCACACACCAGCAGAAGCTAGGCAGCAGAGTTTGGGCAGCAGAAGAGTGGACCAGCAGGGTGGGCTGGGCGCCAGGGGGCAGAGCAGGACACAGGCAGCGCTGTAGACCTGGATATAGCAACCCTGAGTAACGTCTGCTCAAGCGTGAGGTTGCTCACCTGCGTCCTCTCGTTCAGTCCTCTTACTCCCAGTAAAACAGACCAGTCTGTAACTTTCATCTCCCCCACGTGGATGAGAAATGGAGGCTCAGAACAGTGACTGGCCCAGGGTCAAAGAGCTAGTCGGTGATAGGCCAGGATTCAGCCGTGTCCTCTCATGCTCCCCGGCAGGCTCCCTGGGCCGTGGCTCTGTGGGATGGGCCCTGGGAGGGGGAAAGGTCAGATTGGTGTGTGGGGTGGGAGGTGCCCAGTCTGTGGTAAGAGGACCCTCGAGAGGCTCCTGTGAGACCTCTCCGAGTCTTCTTGACAGACCGTGGCCTTGTGGTGAGAGCTGCCAGCCGGCATGCTGTGGAGCTCCGCCCGGCAGTGGCCAGTGTCTGCCAGCTGCCCGAGGTTGCATGAAAGGCACAGTGTTCTAACGCGGGTGGTGTAGAGGAGAGAAAGGGTGACCCATAG
>NW_006159920.1:3437671-3440524 GCF_000334495.1 Tupaia belangeri chinensis
CGGGTGTCTCTGTACCAGTGAGGACCGAAACCCAGCCTGTGTGGTGCGGGGGAAAGGCAGGGTCCTCGCACCTAGGGGTAGAGGCCCGGAACTGAGGCTGCAGCTGCTGGTGACTTGGGCTACAGAGACATGAGACCTTGGCCTTTCTCTTCCGAGTGAAACAGGGCTCAGGCTATGCAGAGATGCAGCATCTTTGCTGCAGAGGGAAGGAGGCGGGGAGGGAGCGAACCAGTGAGCATTCGTCTGGGTCCTGCCCTAGAAATGCTTCAAGTAATAAAATCAGGACGTCTTAATAAATTCGCTATCTCTTGGGCCTCCTACAGCTGTGACTTGCCCTGGTGGACCAGGTGGGGCAGAAGCCTGGGGACCTGCAGGTAATGTGGTCTCAGTCCCCTCACCTATAAGTGAGGAGATGGGCGAGGTGGTCCTGAGGGCTCTGCCCACTCTGACCTCAAGTGGGTCAGGAGAGGATCTTTCAAGGGGGCAGAGAAGAGAACAGGTTGGAGATAGAGGAGGAAAACTGGGAGAAGCTGAAGAGAGGCGAGGAGAAGAAAGCCATGCTAAAGGGAGACGCCCACAGGCATGGGGTCTAGTCTCTTCCCTGCTGCTAACGAGTCCGTGCCCTCGGACCATCGGACCTTCTGAGCCTTGGCTCCCACATCTAAAACCCGGAGATGGTGATGGCACCCCTGTTGTGGAGGGTGAACCAGCAGCTTATAAACGGGAAAGTGCCTCATGAAGTGATGTGTTGAATTCACAAGAAAAGAGGCAAGAAAGGAAGTAGGGGGGCTGGGGCCAGGGCCGCGGGGGAGAGCGTTCTCTGAAGCTTTCCTTTCTGGGGGGTGTGGAGAGAGGAGCGTGAGTGGGAGTGGGGAATAAATAGAAGAAGCAGAATCCTTCCTGGGTGAGGCTGTGTGCACTCCCTCTGGGAAAATCCAGGGCGCTGCCCGGGCCCTCTGTGGCTGCATCTGTAGCTGAGAGGTCTTTGCCTGGGCTAGAATATTCCATGTGGGGCTGAGATGGGCTGGTTGCTGCTCCTGCCCAGAGACCCAGGGTAGGGCTTCAAGCTCTCATGGAACTTCCCAATTTCTGTGCACCTCTGACTCTCTGGTTCTGAAAACTCTTGAAGGGCTGAGGAGGCTGGTGCGAGGGAGGCATGGTAAAAGCCCAATCAGCATTCTGGACAGGAGGAAAGGACTAGGAAGGCACAAAAAGAAAAATCTGGATGAAGAACATTCCAGAAAGCCCCCACTAAGACACGGCCCTCATCCCTGTGGGCCTAGCTCCACAGTTCCTCTTGCTGCTGCTTATGCCCGGATCCCCATCTTGGCATGAGTCGAGGCCAAGGCGGGGAGGCACAGGGCCGGGGTCAGGGCAGCCAGCTCCCCTGGCAGGCTAGATTTATGATTTGGCTGAAATGGGGCGAGAGGGAGCCTGCAACGACCAGGGTATGAAAAGCAGCCCAGTGTTTCCTGCAGGAGCCTCAGTGCCAAAGGCAGGGGCATCCATCTGGCCTTACCGTGTAGTACATTTGTCACCCGGGAGCCCAGGGCCCGGCTGGCCTCCCTTCTGCCATTATTAGCTGCTGAGGCCAGCTCCCACCTCAGCAGCTTCTGCTGCAGGACCAGCAGCCCCAACAGGTGGGTGTGTGGGAGTAGGGGATCTGCACCCTCCCTTGGGACCCTCTCGGGCTGGGCCCTCCAGCTGGTGCCTGTCCAAGCTGGTGTCTACTTTGCTTTTTTGGGGAGTAAAAAGCCTTGGAGCCAGAGAGGTGGAAGGCTCTCAGGGCCAGCTAGAACTGCAGTTTCTTGCTGGGTTCTGAGCGTTTGGGGGTTCCTCTAAGCTAACTTGAGAACAGCTGAGGGAATCTGAGCATTAAGGTCATCCACCTACCTACCCACATAACCTCACTTGTCTAATCTAGATATGGATTTTCTAGACAAGACTGCCCTCAAAGAATGGGTTTGGCTGCTGAAAGGGAAACGTGAAAAGAAGTTTGAAGATGATAGATCTGCTTTCATTTCAAAGAAGAGACAGAAGGCCAGAGAAGACCAGCAGCCCAGCCAGTTGTGGGCAGAATGGGAACTAGAACTCATGCCTCTTGGCTCCCCCAGCCAGGAACCACAGTGAAGAGGGGTGGGGCTTTGAGATAAAAGCAGATAACGTAGGCTTCTGGGCTCTCCATCACCTGCAGGATGGGTATGGTGACAGAAGGGCAGGGAGGATGGTTGCCAAAACGGGGACAGAAAAGGACCTGGGCCCGAGAGAGGAGGAACCAATGTCTCTAACTCTCTCCTGAAATGCTGCTGCTTCCAAAGTTGTTCCCCGAGAGCGTTCAGCAGAGGGAGCTGCTGCTGACAGCCCAGCTGTGGAGGAGGCAGGAGCCAGCGGGGTGGCATTATCACCTCCCAGAGTGGGTGCTGTGGGGGCGGGGAGGCAGGGCTGGTGTCTCCTGCCGGCTCTGGAATCTGGGAGTCTCTCACCACCATCCCCCAGCCTCAAAACCCAGGAGGGAAGAGGGATGGGGAAATTGCAGAGGGACAGACACCCGGGAAGACACCCACATTGCTTCCCATGGTCCTCTCCTGCTCACGGCACACACACACACTGTCTCTCACAGTCGTGCACACACACACACACACACACACACACTCACACGAACTCTCCCAGGTCTCTCTGAGCCAGGGCATTACACCACTGCTCTCGGTCCAGCCAAAGTTGGAGTGTTTCTGGGATGAGCGGCGCGCTCCATGAGGATAAGTCAGCCTGGACGTCCCCGGCGCCACTGACAAAACGCGGGAGAGGAAGCAAGCCGTTGGCGGGGTGGGCCGGGGGGCGCCCGGCCGGCAGCAC
>NW_006159920.1:3440823-3441028 GCF_000334495.1 Tupaia belangeri chinensis
TCGTGGCTGGGGCCCTGGGTCTGCTCCCGGCCTGGGCTGGGCTCTTGAGCTCCGAGGCTGGGGTAAGCAGTGGGGGCGCCCCGCTGCTTGCCGGGTGCTGGGTGCCGGGCGCTGGCTCTCCTACCTGCTGTCTGAGCTCCCCGCGCGGTGACCGGGCTCGGCGCGGTGGCTGAGCGGCTAGCGGTGAGTACACACAGGTCCCTTT
>NW_006159920.1:3441044-3443422 GCF_000334495.1 Tupaia belangeri chinensis
GGCGGGGTGGGCCAGCAGCCACCGGGGCTGCAGGTGTTCTTCCCAGGAGGGACGGGCCTGGAAGGAGAAGCGTCTTTCGTTGCTCCCTCTCCTGGCTGGGTAAATAAGTGCTAAGAGCGTGTGGAGGGTGGGCCCACGTCTCAGGCTCCAGGCGTGGGGCGAGCCTGCACTCTTGCTCGGGCAGCCCTGGAACACAGAGAAAGCTTTGCCCTTTTCTTTCCCTGGCCATGTGTATTACCACCTTTTCCCACCCTTAGATTGAAAGGGCTCTGCGATGCCTCAGCTTACTTCCTTAGAGACCCTGAGCCATGGGCCACAGGGCTCCTGGGGTCAGGGTGCGACTGGCACTGCCAGGGAAGGGCATGGAACCTTTCTGCTTTTTTTGCACACTGTGGAAGGCTACACCCGCCTCCCCCCACAATGTGCACAAAATGAAACAATGAGGCTGGGAAGCTGCAGTCCTTGGGACCCTGGCACGCTCTGCTACAGCCCTGTCCCCTCTCTGCCGTCGCCACCCTGGTCCTCGGTGGTTCCAGGTGTGTTCTGAGCTTGGGCTGCCTCTGGGAGTAGAGGTCTGTGAGGTCACGGTATGCTCCCTAAATTCCTGTATGGGACCCCACTCCCTCTTTCTCCTCCTCTCTCTTTTTCTGTTTAGAGTTTTTTGGACTAGAAACAGTTTCTGACAGATTGTACGTATGTCTGTGTGGAACACGGTGTTTTGAGGTAGACAGGCATCGTGGAACGGTTAAAGCTCGCTAACTGGCAACTGTGTTACCCCACCTAGTTAGCGTTTTTGTGCTGTGAACTTAACATGGCTCTTTTGCATTAACTGTAGCCCCCTAGCTGGACACCAGCCCCTCTGCTGACATCACCAGGATGCCATCTTTCTAGCATTCCCGATCTGCCCGCTACCATGTTTTCTCTCCTTTGTGATCGTCAGTCTTCGCTTGTACCTCCACGAGTTTCCTACTTTGAGTACATTTAGACAAGATAATCACTGAGGAAGAGTACACAAGAAGAGAAAGCGCCTCTCAAATGTCTCTGATCGGCATCCCTGTAGCATCACAACTCTTCATCAATCCAGGAGGGCTCCGTGGAGGAGATGCTCTAGAACGTATAATGTGAATAGGAGGCAGTGTTATGCCTGTGCACACATGCATATGCATACATTGTGAAGCCCGTCGGTCCTTCTTGTATCTATCAGTGTGTGTGTGTGGGGGGGGACAGGTAGAGAAGCAGCTCGGGCATACCCTGACCCCCTAAGTAGGTTGGTGCCACCCTTTTTTCCATGCCTCCCACTTGCTCTGCTGAGATTCATCTTCGAAGCAGGAGGGCCGACTCCCCATTCCCTCTAGCAGAGGAGGGATTTACAGGAAACCCCAGTTGCAGAAAAATTATGGCCATCTTCTGATTTGTGGAATGAAGCGAAGAGGTGCTTCAGGTGCCACAAACCAGCAAACCATCTCCTGGCAGCCTGCTGGGCTTTGAAACGCCTGCATGATCCGTCTGTGGCAGGTTTTCTCTCCTAATGGTGCTTGATTCTGGCGAGTAAGTTTACAGTCTCTAAACAAACATGGGAGGAGCAGGGACAGGGAGGTGGCGGGACTATACTCCCTGCCTGGGATCTGCATTCACCCAGATAAGCCATGGCATGGTGTCCTTAAGGGCCCTGGGTCAGCGTGGCCTCTGCCTAATTGCACAGAATCCGTTTTCCCCTGCAATGGTTTGGGGAGTCTTCATCCCTCGCTCTTTTCCTGGCCTTTACTTCCTCAAGGAGCGGGCTTTCTCTGAAAAGCCTGATGGCCGGGGAGTAGGGGAGGGAAATTTGCCAGGTGGGCAGTTTGGAGCCATAAGCAGCTCTGAGGTTTGCAGCTCTCCAACCTGTCATAGCCCCCGGACAGAGCTGGATACCTCCTGCTCTGTCTGTCCCGGGCTGTGTAACTTCCAGGACTGACATGAGATCCACCTGGAATGGAACAGGGACAGAGAGGCCCTTCAGAGCCTCCGAGGGCACAGCATATGTCCCCAAGACCGGGCCCAGAACCGGGAAGCCCTCCTGGAGCTTGGATGGACCAGTCCCAAGTGGGCTCACCAGGGAGGGTCCGAAGCCTGTGGGACCTTTCTCCCCATGGCGGAGCCTGAGCAGCGCGAGGCGGCAGACCCTGACTCGCTCTCCCTGGCCCACCGGTGGCCCCTGTGTGGCTGCTGGGAGATAGCTGGGGCACTGACCCTGGAACTGGATGGGACTGAGGGGCAGTGAGTAGGCAAAAGCAACCTCAGATAAGATTGAGGGGTCCAAACCCAGTCCCTCCGAGAGGGCTCCTGACTCTCAGGGCACATGCCAGCCAGATGGCAAAGGATGTGTTCCTCTCCGCAGC
>NW_006159920.1:3443453-3451026 GCF_000334495.1 Tupaia belangeri chinensis
AGCCATGAGGGGACTGAGGAGAAGAGGGACTCCTGCCCGTACTGTGCCAGTGAGTGCCAGGAACCCTGCTGGCCACCCCAGCTGGGAGAGTTTGCTAGAAGCCTACACAGACACAATTCCCCTTGCAGGGTACTGGTGCACTGCACGCTTCCCTGGGAGCAGGAGAGCGGCCTCCAGTCCTGCATCCCTTCCGCTACCCAACCTTCCCGAGGGCTACCAGCCCTGGCGAGGCCATACCATCCCCAGTTAAAGTACATCACGGTCTCAACTGAGACATGGTGGCCTTCACACAGCCTGGGCGCCCAGTGAGGTAGAGACTCATTGTTTTTCTGGATTTCTCCCAGCAGAGCTTTCCAGGCCCCACCCCAAAGCCTTTGGGAGGTAACAGATGTGGGGTCAAGTCACAGCTGTAAGCAGTGACTCTGCTCCCAAACTGCCAAGTGTTGGAGGGGCTTTTTAATCTCTGTCTCCCCCTCCCCAGGGCTGGCAGGAGGCTCCCCAGTGCCCCTCGGTCCTCTGCCTGGGGTTAATTGCTTTCTACAATCTGTTTGCACCTCCTTCTCCTCCTGTCCACTTTTCCAACTTTGGGACTGGTCACTTCAGTTTCCCATTCAGGCCCTCCAGTGGCTCCACGGAGTCGGCGTTTCTGTCGACTTTACCTCAACACGAGAAGGATACACAGTGATTCTTCGTTTTCTTTTTCTCTGACATTTACTCACTGGAAAGAGAGAGGGAGAGAGGAAGGGAAAGTGGGAAGGCACCCCTCGGGGATGGTCTTGCTGTAGTCCCTTCTCCCCCATCTCTCCCTCCTGTCAGGATTTTGGGCGCGCACATATACACATCCTGTGTGTTTTTCCAGCTGCCAGGTCCAAGGCTCCAACCACGCTGTCAGCCACGTGGGCCCCGCTGCCCTAACCACCGCACCACCCAGTGGCCCAAGAGCGTTTGATGTGGCTTTTCCAATCGTCTTTCTGCCTCACCTGCTCATTGGGGCTTCTTGCTAGAAAGAGACACGTGCCAAACCTTCTCCTGCTCCAGGAGAAGGGCTGCTGGTCTGCTTCTGCCATTAAAACCCTGTCATTCCAGTTCTACCATATACAAAATGAGGGACTTTCTAGAACTTAGAGTGTGGTCCTTGCAGTGGCATCAGCATCGTTCAGGAAATTGATAGCAATACAGACTCCCAAGCCTCACAGGATCAGAAACTGCAGGGCGGGGGGGCAGCACTCAGTGTCCTGCCCTCCAGCTGGTTCTGCTGCCGCTCGGGGTGAGGCCCCCTCACTGTTCCAGCACACCTCTGATCACCCCCCAACTGCAAGTCTACAGCCAGTCTCATTCTTTGCCAACTCGCACCAACTAGTGACTTGCAAAAATTCACTACCCACTTTCTGGAGCACTGCCACTTATCTTGTCATTAAATTCTCAAAATTGAAACACACGCATGCACAAAACCAAAAACCCAACCCAAAAGACCCCAACTGGAAGGGTTACATCCCTTCCTCTCAGTGGCTCCTTCCCCCAGTCCCTTTCCAGAGGAGGCTGCAGAGGAGGAGGCTGTGCAATCCTGTGAACACCGCGGCCGTCTGAGAACTGCTCAGCTCCCAGAAGGCCGCTGCCCCCACCCCGCCCTGCAGCAGCAATGACACTCCTGCCCTTTTAGAGCCTGCGGTGAGAGCAGTGCCCCAGTGATTTCCATCCGCCCCATCCCCAGAGGAGCAGGACGCCCTAACACCTCTCCCGCTGGCGTTCAGCCCATTGCTGAGTTCATTCCAGCAATACTAATAACGGGTTTGCTGGGAGAGGACCTCTTGCAGACCCTGAAATCCTACTCGCTGGGGTGCTGATAACAGGCTCAGAATCCTGTCTGGCCACCTGCAGCCATTCAGAACCAGCATGCCAAAGGCCCAGCTGGCTAGATTCTGTGGACACCGAAAGAAACAGAACCTTCGTCCCTGCTCTTTGCAACCCCACATCCAGGAGGGAGGATAGGGCTTCCCCCCTTCTCCTCTCATTCTGCCTAACAGCCCCAGCCCCAGTTCCTTTCTCCTTCCTCCCGTGCACACCTTTGCCATCAGTTTCCTAAAGGCCTACAAACCCCAGCCCATCTGGCTTTGCTGGGCCGGGTTCAGCGTCCCTTTTCCGCTGGTTCTGTGAGGGCCTGGCCCCTGCTGAAACCTTTCTCGGCCTTTTTCCAGTCTCCAAGGAGCCTGCAAGAAATGCAGCCAGAGAAAACAGCCTTCTGTCCCTCCCCCACGCCGCCCACCCAGCTCCCGAGGGAGGCTCCCTCCCCATCTGTGCTCACTGCCCTCCCAAACTCATGTTTTATGCAGGAACATCCCCATTCTCACGGAAAGTGCAGCAAAGTTTGGGAAAGAATTTCAAACCTTTTTTGAAGAGGATGGAGCAAATGCAGGGTTATAGGGTTAACCTCGGCTGAGCTGTTTTCCTTGCTGAGAGGATACCCTTTCTGTAGTGCATGAGTGTGTGAGTGTGTGTGTGTGAGAGAGTGTTCCCTGCTTCCCTTCTACTCGCCGTTTGCATTGCAGAGAAGTTGGAGGAGGGCCCACACACAGCCACACCCACACTCACACGCGTGTGCACACACATGGCTCTGGAGTGGGCCTTGTCTCCTCTCCCTCCTCTTCTGCCTTACGGGGGAACACCGGGAGTATCTTATCTTGGATTAAAACATCCTCAGAAATGTGGGAGGCAGAGGAAAAAGAGATCGTTTGGTTTTTCAAACACTAGAGGGATAGTGAAAATCTCTGTAAAACTTTGGCTTTGGTGATTTTCACACGCTCCCCTGTCCCTTTATTTCCAGACGTCAAAACGGGTGTCTAGAGTTCATTTAAAAGAAACTAAAATTTTACATTAAAATAACATTTAAAAAGTGAAAACGCCCCTTGCATTTTATATCCAGTTGTAAGTGCGGCTTGTTCTGCGCATCGTTTCATGTCTCCTGTTATAAACACACCTGTCCTCTCAGAAGTCTGGCAGCCCCTCTCTCCTGACAGTTTTTAAGAAGTCGGCGAAATCTTGAACAGAAGAATCCATCTACAACACACTTAGAGTAAGACAAAGGACCGTATTATGTTTTCTGGACTTGGTGTTGGCAAGAAATAGAAAAGCACTTATTTTCAGAAAAGGAATTGTGGAAAGAAAGGAGAAGGAAACCTTTAAATCTCATTGAACACAATTTGCTCTGTAGAACTTTATCTAATCAGTCTCATTCTCTGATCCACCACCTTGAATCATTTTTGATTCTTCCAACACTTCATTTTTATGGTCTCTCCAGAGTCCTGAAAACGGAAAATTTGCCTCAATTGAGACAAGCTTCTCTTTCTTTTCACATGGTAATGTATTTCTTGATTTGCACTGTTTTTCCAAATATGGCCCCATTTCTTTCACATGCAACGGGAGATTGAGAGGGCAGATTGGAACCTACAATGGGGAGGCCAACGGGGCGGGGGAGGATTTGCTTGGGAGACCCCCAACTTTATCCAGGCCCAAACGTCTGCAGCACTGAGCAGCTGTGTGCTTTTGGCTTGGGGAAGAGAGTGGGCATGAGGGGACTTGGGACAGGTCTCTCAGATGCTGTGGCCATTCCCTTTACTTCCCCACAGATCTCCTTCCAAATCCGAGAGCCGGTACTTTGACAACTTGAGTTGCCGAGGACAAACTTTTTCATTAAAGTAATCCATTTTATTTTCCTCTGTACATGTAAGTGGAAATGTACTTGGATTCCCAGGAACAATTGATTTTTCTGTAGGTCATTGAGAAAGGAATGTCAGACAAGTTGCCTCACTGTATGCTGATGAAAGCTGCGTGGCTGTGTCACTTACTCTCTTACAGAGTAATGTTTAGAAAGTTTGGGAACATAAATGCCCCTATCCTGGGATCAGCAGTTGGCGTAATGGCTATGTCGCTGGACTCCCATGTAGTCGACTGCGGTTCGAGTACCAGACCTGGTGCCTTAAACTCACCCGGGCGCGTGTGCATGCGTGCCCAAAATCGTGAGGGGAGAATGGAGAAGAAAGGATTGTGGTGTGGCCATCCCCCCCTGGGGGAGTTGATTTCTCATTTTCTATCTCTCTGTCTTTCTCTGTCTCTCTGGCAAGCGCATACGCCCTATGGCAAAAACTTCTCCAAAAAAAGGGAAAAAAAACCCTCCATACTAAACACCTAAATACTTCATTCATTCCCAAAAGTTTTAGAATCCAGAAATGCATTTGAAATCATACATTTCAACGAAATCTTTGGGACCAAACTGGGGGGATATTATTTTTTCCCTTATGCTTTTTTTTTTTCTGGGCATTCACATTTTCCGTAATGTCTCTGGTGACTCTCCTAGGTCAGGTGAATTTAAAATAAAATCTCCTTCCTACTTTCCTCCTCAGTAGCCTTCCTTGTTATTATTTTTAAAGAATAAACACTTATGATATATTATAATTCCACCATAGGTCTCCCTTGGAGCAGAGGAGCCTAAGGGTGTCAGAGGGAAGAAGAGAATGCCATGGTTTGGACATGTCCTTCCAGAATTCATGTGCTAGCATTCGATTATATCATGAAGGTGTTGAGAGGAGACTTAGTTCATTATGGTTAAGAGGTGGGGTCTTGGAAAGTGAACAGACATCAGTGTGGGGTCTAGCTGGTGGGTTTATAAGGAGAGGAGATGGAACAGACAGGCTGCATGGACACAGGCACACTCTCCTTCCCCCACTGCCGTGTAACCCACCAGCGGGGAAGACTCTTGCCAGATGTGCCCCAGAAGGGGCCTCCAGACCATGAGCTGGCCAAGCTCCATCCTCTTACACTGCCCTGATGCAGGAATTTTCTGTTCGTTGCAACAGAGCAGAGAACCAAAAGACAAAAACCTGGGCCCAAACCGCAGACCACAGGCAGTCATGAAGAGACATGGACAGATTGCCAGCCCACGACTGACAAGTGACAATGGACAAAGACTTTAGTGGCAAACTCAGACATCCCACCTCTCCTGGCCCTAACTGGAGTCCTTAGGGGAATTGCAAGCACTTTGTCAGGCTCCTGCATTGGCTGTGAGGTTAGGGGATGGATAGACAGGGGTGCATCTACCCTGGGCCTTAGGACCATGTCTGCAGGCTCTGGTCCCTGTAGGATCACCTGGGGAAGGCAGCGAGGGAGAAAGAAAAGAGGGTGACGGGCCAGCCTGTGGCATGGTGTTTGGGCGGCTGGATCCACTTGGCCAGCTGTGCAGTTTGAGTCCTGGACCGGCTGCAGTGACTTGAGGGACATGCTGGGCATGTGTGCATGGAAGCCCAAAATCCCGAGAGGAGAAGTGGAGAGGGAATTGCAGCATGACCATTCCCCCCAAGGGTTGCTTTCTCACTTTCTCTTTTTGCTGTCTGGTGAGCACACACCTTCTAGCAGATTTAAAAAAAATTTTTTTTAAAGAAGAAAAAGGAGGGTTAGTTGGAGAATGATGGGCAAGCCCTCTCTAGGACAGTCCTGGAGGAGGGTGACGGTGGCCCCGCCTTGCTCGCTGCTAATTTACCTCTCTGCACAGCAGGACCATTACTAGCCTCATGGCTCATAATCAGTTTCCTACTAAAAGCCAAACTCTGGGGGTGACCTGCTCTTGCTTCTCATTCCTCTTCCTTTTCCTCTTTTCCCTACTGTCCCGTCCCTTGCCCCTCTGCTTCCCTCTGCCCCCACAGCAGTGGTAATGGAGAGGATTGTAATTGCTAACTCTTTTTAAGTTTTTACTTTAATTTTTAAAGTTAATTATTTAACCTTCAGAGAGAGAGAGAGAGAGCATTCACAACAGGATCCAGATGCGGGAGCCACCCCTAACCCCAGCCAGCCCTGGATGGCAGGTTCACGCGTGCCTGGTGTCCTCAAGGTCTCCGGACACGGAGCTCGGACCCTCCCATGTGGGTCGGCCTCACAGAGCACTGCACTTTACCGCTGCGCCACCATCAGCCCCTGTCAGTGCTGATGTTTACTGAGCAGTCAGCTGGCTGGGCTCCGCTGAATGCTGAACGGGCCCTGGCCACCCAGGACCTGCCTGATGGTTAGGTTTTTCTGGTAAACATCAGTAACCTCCGATCTTTGGGGCTGGATGAGGGCTGTAGGCATCTTCCTCTCATTGCAGGTTACCATGAAAGGCAATTTCAGGCTAAATTCTGTCTACAGCTATTCATTAGTAAGCCAAGACAAAACAGTCCTACAGCCTGTTCTGGAACCTCGAGGAAGTCCCTTCTCTCTGTCCTTTTAAGTGACTTGGCAGCACCTGGCCTGCAGAGTTCCTTTGAGACAAATGTCAAAGGTTTTGGCAGACTGTCTACTGCCGGGGTTCTTAGCCTTGGGAGAGAGGCCAAAGGAGTTGGAACTGTTCACCCCAAAAAAAGCTCTTTAGGGAAGGTGACCTGAATGATAATACAACTGACTGTTTTCATTACTCTATTTACTTTTTTCTTTTAACTTCTGAGATAGTCTAAAATAAATATAGAAAACCAAGCAAGTAGATATTTTAGTAACTAGTTATTATAAGGTTAAGCTCCTTACACTTACCACCCAAGAACGAGAACTATGGCAGCCATTTCTAGAAGCTTCTGTGTGTGCTAATTTCAGTCTCCTCCCACAGGTAGCTTAACTTCTGTATGTGTCTTTATAGGTTGTTGTTTTTTTTCTTTTAGTGACGATTTATGATACAGAGGAGGTGGAGCTTCAGCATCCTGAGCCCAGAACAATCCAGAATACACCGAACCTGAGGCAGAAAAGATTTAAGTTAGACTGTAAAACGAATTTCCAGGATTTCAGAATACTAAAAATCAGTGACATGGAGACAGAAAGAAAAACAAAACAAAAGAAGGCATGTCCTTGAGGTGACTTAGATGTGGTTCTGGTCAGAGAGATAAAGGAGCTCGCCCCAGTGCCTGGGGCTGCCCTCAGAGAATTAGACTGGCTGGGCATCCTGGCCTCTTCTGCCCAGCAGCAGATGAAGGAGTCTGTAGCTGTGGGGGGTGGGAGGTGGAGACCAGTGATCACCTGACCCCACCTCAGCCCTGACTGGCCAGCCAGGTCTGCCTGGTGTCTGCCACCCCTCCTGCAGTTGCAGGCAGGCTCTTCCTCCTGAAGCCTTTAATCCTGCTTTAGCTGGTCAGAGAGTGACTCTCGAAAGAGAGAATGACCAGCTGGTGGACAGGCCTGGGATCTGAGCCACCCCATTTGCGGGTGACCAGGGCAGCCGAACAACACACTTTGGCCCTGGGCCCGAGGGACACCAGGCAAGGTGCCTGGAGGAAGTGGGGCAGTGGAATAGGAGGAAAGTGAATGGCTTCCCTGCTTTCTCTCCATTCACTGCATGGTTTCCATGGGGCTCCAAATGTGTTTACAGGCAGCAACCCCTGGGGTACGGGTGCTGGGGGACCCAGGCTGCAAGGCCGCAGGGACAGAAAGGGAAGACTGGGCGGGAGGCGGGGGGAGGCTGGAGCACTTGAAAAAACCAAATAAAAAGTTGGCTGTCGAATGCTTTTTGCCAACCATCCTCAATTCTTAATTATCCTCGTAATGGGAGGGTGCAGTGGCAGGAATG
>NW_006159920.1:3451207-3461071 GCF_000334495.1 Tupaia belangeri chinensis
CTGCAAAGCAGCAAATAATCCCAAACCATTTAAGCTACATGATTTTTTAAAAGAGAGAGAAGGAGATTTCCCTTCTTAATGATGTCTGGCTCAGCCTGATGTTAAATGAGGGAAGTATTAACAGCGAGCTCCCCAGGGATCAAGGCTAGAACCAGTCTTATTTAACATGTTTATAAATTATTTAGAGCTTGCATTTCCTGATTTTGTGAATGGGTGCTGAGAGGGGGTGGTTAGTCCTCCCGGGAGCCAAGAAAACCCCCTCCCGGAGACTATACCCACATTGGAGGAAATCCCTGAAGTGGAAAATGAATAAGGACTTGGAGGTGTCGTGCCAACCAGCTGCTGCTCATGGGAGGGGCAAGAGGTCAAGATCCCTGACCCCCAAAAACAAGGCTTTGGCTAAAAGAAGAGCGTGGATCTCTGCTCTAAAGCATTGCATGGTGAGCCAGCTGGTGGTGTAGTGGTGAAGGTGGCTGGTTCCCACATGGTGGGAATGGACAGTTCAAGTCCCAGACCCGGCAGCTTGAAAAACAGGATGGGCGCATGTACATGTGTGTCCAAAATCCCTAGAGCAGAATAGAGGAGAAGGGATTGTGGTGTGGCCATCACCCGGGGGTGGGGGGTGCCATATTTTCTCACATTCCCTCTTTCTCTCTGTCTCTCTCTGGCGAGCACATGCGCCCTATAGGAAACCAACAAGTAACATTGCATGGCTCCCAGCCTCTCCCTGAACTAAATGCATCCAAGGCTCCCCCACATGGTTTCAGCTTCCACGCTTGTCACTCCAGCCATACTCGGAGCTTGAGAACAACAGCCTGCAAGGCTGGTGACCTGCCACAGTCACAGAGCGTAAAGCGCTTGGAATCATAATTGTACCCAGACTTCTGACTTGCAGGCTCTCCATCCACCTGTGTCATCCTGCGTCCTTGCTGACTCCCCACTCACATCTTACTTGGTGGCTTCTGTTTCGAGAATGTGACCCCTGTTGCTTCTCCTAGCTGTGGTCAACCTTTTTTCCATCTCCTCCAAGTAGCTTTCCTGGCTCCAAAAACGCTCCCTCTCTCTGCTCAGGAAACCAGTGTCCTGTGCGCCTCTCTCATGTCTCAGGTCGACCTCTGCCTGTGGGACCACCTTGGTATTCTCATCTCCCTCCGCCCAGGTGCCCCAGGAGCTTCTCACACAGCACCCTGCACACTGCCCTGACACTGCGCGCTGTCCAGGGGATGGCTGAGTAGGAAGAATGTGAATCTCCCCTGGAAGGGGTGTGAGATGAGGTATGATTCTCATAGGCCAGGTGTGTCCTTGGGGACGTGGTGACCTTACTGCCCAGCAGGGCCCTCGTGCACTAGTTTTCCCAAACCATGTCAAGTGCAGACTGACTACACGTGAGCCGAGGCTGGGCTCGAGGGTTTCCTTGGTGCCCAAGGAGCAGCTCCTGGGACTGTGCCTCTCCCAAAGTGTGGTGCCTGGTCCCCTGCTTTGGCATCACCTGGTATATGCTGTCTACCAGGGGTCTCCAAGGGACCTGGGACTCTCACTGTGACCACGAGGGATCTGCGAACTGCTTCTAAAGGGAGGGAGGACAGCATTCTGGAATTCATGGAGGCCGTGTGGAGAGTGCGTGCAAGCACGTGTGCATTTACATGCAGCAGCTTGCAAGAGGAAGGTGCGTGTGCATGTCCACATTTACAGTGCCACTGCAGTCAGCGTGTCCAGTCCTTCCTCATCATGTCCCTATAAGTGCTACTTCGTGCCATGCCTTAAAAATTAATTCAGTGACATCTGCTACACCATGGATGACCCTTGAAGACATTATGCAAAGTGAAAGAAGCTCGTCAATAAAACACCAGAACTGTGTGCTTCTGTTTATACGAGGTCCTAGAAGGGCCAAGTCCACAGGGATAGAAAGTAGAATGGTGGTTCTCAGGAGCTGGGGGGAGAAGATACTGAGGAGTTCCTGCCTAACCGGGACAGAGTTTCAGTTGGGGACAGTGAAAAAGTTTGTGATGGGTCGTGGTGATGGTAGCCCAAGGACTGCACACGGAAAGGTAGTGAAAACGGTGAACTTCGTGTTATGTAGACTTCACCACAATAAAAATAATAGAATAAGTTGTGTCCTTGCCCTGCCTCCCAGAAGAGCCTGCTGGCCACAACGACCAGCGTTGCCCTGGTGCTAGAGCTCCCAGGGGAGGAGGGACTGCCACTGCTTGCTCAGCGTCCCCTGCCCCGGAACAGGGAGCACTCCCTTGGTCTTTCAATCCACATGGCAGTAAGTCACTGGGATCAGAATGGGGTTTTGTGTCATGAGTCAGAGTCTGGCTTATCAATCAGACAGAAAGGAACTGATCCCTTCTGGATAAGGGGAGACAGCAGCAGAGTCCCATAGAAAATGTGGATGACATGAAAAGCTTCCAGGTGATGGAATAGCAGGTCAGCTGGTACGTATGGCCCAAAAAGAGTGTGAGCTTCCCTTTACCCTGGATACGGAAGGCCGCACTTTTAGGGGACAATGACGAAAGTCATATTCACAAGCTGGGGGTCACAAATGCTCTGATGTAACCCCACACATCTAAGTAGCTGCTAGAAATGTCCCCTAAAAGCACAGGCCCTGCTTTGGCCAGAAAGAACCACCAGATAGCCAGACCTTGTGGTGAGACCCATCTGGTCTGGCCTCAGGAAAGCTAATGGGTGGGCTGCTCCTTGTCGAAGGGGTTGTCTTTCTTTCTCAGAAAAGGTACCATGTTCCTGGGCAGGAAGCAGAAAGTGAGAGGAGCACCCTAGCCATGAATGCCCCTTTCTCTGTTAAGGCTGCTGCGTGGGTGACATGTGGACTCTCTTTCTAATCCCTACAATCGGAACAAGAGCTGAGGGCAGCCTTGGAAGCTGGCAAAAGGCAGCTTTAGCACAAAAGAAGGTACGAGCTGTTTACACGGCAGGCAGCAGACCCTCAGGTGGCCTAAGCCATTCGAAACACAGGAAAAGACTGGGGCAGGCTGTGGACACGCTCACGGATGGCGGGACGCAATGGGTGCTTGGGGACTCTGGGCTGCGTGGCTGGCATCTACGGTTGTGTCAGGAGGGGTGGCACTATTTCCTGGAGACGCCTCTCGGGTGGTCTCGCAGTCGAGGGCCCAAGTCTGCTCTGTCACTTGTTTTTCCTCCTTCGTGGGTTGTTCCATTTCTCATGTTCCCCTTGCCTTCCTTTGTCCTCAGCTTAGAGCGACAGGCGTTCAGTTATCCTCTCTAGTAACAGTTGTGCCGGGACCTAGGACTTTAGTCGCCCCCACCCCCATCCCATTTCTCACTGCTGGTTTTCCAGGCTCTGGAGACCCCGTCTTTTATCCTTTGTTTTCGAGGTGTTCCTTGCACCCACATCACTCTGAGTGCCCTTCCCAGTCAGGGCACACTTGATCTTAGGACCAGCTGAAGAAGCCAGGCAGGACCTGGGCAGGGGTGCAGGGATGCAGAGAGTGAGGAGGGGTTCGGGGTTGCATTAAGGGGTGGGAATAGAGCAGCCCAGAGCTGCAGGACACAGTAGCAGAGGGGGACTTGGAACCGCCAGTAGCCTCTTCTCCTCCCTTCCCTCCCTCTCACCCTTTGCCCGTTGAGCTGAGGCTGCGTGGTCGAGCACGTCCTTCTTCCTCATCAGACACGGCTCTGAGGATGAGCGAGTCTTCCCACACGAAGCCCGCTGTCCTTGCCAGCCTGGCAGGGTTTGCACTCTGGGCTGCCTGACTGAGGCCGCTGTCCCCCCACCTCAGGCCGTGCTGAGGTGGTTCAGAACGTGGTGCTGGCAGGAGAGTTTCTTCTCTAGGCCACGCCGTTCTCAGGCAGTCACCTGTGCAGCTGTTAGGTTTCCGGGATCACGACTGACCCGTGGTCTCTGAGAGTCCATTAAGAAACAAGTGGCGCTGTAATGGGCTCTGTTCTGGGCCAGATTTTGTCCTTTCTGGAGATGTTTGGGATGCTGGCACCCCTGGCCTGGTGCCCGCCTTCCCAGCCGGCCTGTGAACATTCAGCTGCTCGCTTCCCCAGCTGAGTGAGCAGTTCTTTTCAGGGGCAACCGACTGCACACAGATTCCTGAGCCATGATCTCATCGGCTCATGAGAGGCCAAGCACGTCCACCCCACCAGCTCACAGGAGATAGGGCACTCCAGGGCCTGGGCAGGGCCACGGCTGCTTCGGGGCTCTGCCCTTTGGGTGAGTGCCCGAGCTGGTGCAGGCACAAGTCTTCCCCTCTGTCTGCAGCCCTGTCTCCCACGTCTGTCTGCAAACTTAGTCCAGGGGCAGGGCTGGCCAACAGGCTCCTGGTCTGCGGTCACTGCATCTGCCCCAGGACACAAGTATAGGGCTGGCACGGCTCTACCTTCTTGCTCACTTTCCCATCTCTAGCATTCCGGTGGTCGGCAGATATTTACTGAGTATCAACCACGGCGCAGCCCAAAGTGGGTCCATGAACCCTTGGATTGGAACCACCTGGAGCGATGGCTAAAATGCTGGCTCCTGGGCACTATGCCAGACCTAATGCATCTGAATTTCTGGGCGGAGCCTGGGAATCTGCATTTAACTGTTCTCCCAAGTGACACATTCATGCCCTAATGTTTGAGACGCACCGACTATGATGGTTACTTTTATGGTCAACTTGGCTAGGCTACATACAGTGCCCAGATATTTGGTCAGATGTTATTCTAGTTGTCTCTGCAAGGGTGTTTCTGGGTAATATTCACATTTAAATCTCAAGAGCATGAGAGGGTGGGCAAAGCAGTCATTCCCTGTGGCCCAGCCCTGACTTTTCTCTGTGGGGAGGGTTCCAACCCTGCTGCCTTCCACAGGGCAGGCTTAGTTCTGGAACTGCCAACGTTAGCAAATAAAAATACAGGATGTCCAGTTCAATTTGAATTAGGAATAAACAATGAATGATATTTCAGTAAAACTACATCTCCTATAATATTTGGGACATACTTATACTAAAAATATGTTTGTGGGCCAGCCCCATAGTGTGTAGTGGTTAAGGAAGCTAGATTCTACATGGCCAATGTTGGTTTGAATCCTGGCCCTGCTGGCATGAAAAACGCCCTGGGTGCTTGTGCATGCTTCCTAAAATCTCCGTGGGATGGAAGAAAGGAGAAGTGATTGCCCTTTGGGAGGATGCTTTCTCTCTCTCTCTCTCTCTCTCTCTCTCGTCTCTTTCTACTGAGTGCATGCATCCTCGGCAACTAAAAAGATGATTTGTTGTTTATCTGCAATTCAGATTTTATCCAGCCACCCTGAAAATAGCTATGTATGCTTTCCTCTCCGACCTGGAGTCGAGGCTTGTTCCCTGCTCATTTTCCAGCCCTCCACTAGGGCTTTCTCGAGCGCGATCTCATCCGTCTTTGTGACGTGGGATGGGGAGGCAGAGCAGGGGTCATCGCCGTCATCCCCATTTCACAGCAGGAGCGGAGGCCAGGAGGCTGTCAGAGTTTCCCATTCGAGAGCAGAGCAGCCCTGGTGGCACAGTGGAAGCCCCGGGAGGGCTTTGAAATCCCTCACATGTGTCTGTGTGATGTGGATGATGTCTGCACCTTACTTTGAAATGCATCAAAAAATAAAACGGACGAAGGCCTGGGCAGAGGGATGATGGACAGGTAGGTGCTAAGGCAAATGCAGCAAGATGTTGACGGCAGAATCTAGGTGGTGGGTATACAGGTGTTCGCTGTGCAAGATTTTAGCTGCTTTGTATATTAGAAAATGATCATAATAAATGTTGGGAGGACAAAACTTGGATGCGCAAGTCCCACTCCAGACCAATTAAATCAGAACCTCTGGTCAGGCTCAGGTAGGCATTTTTTTCAAAGCTATCCAGATGCTCTGATCTGACTGCTCCCTTCTCTCTGTTCCAAGCAGCACCTGTGGGGACAGGGTCCTTCATCAGTGGTTTCCCAACTGAGTGTGCGGCAGAGTCTGAAGGGCTGGTTAAAACACAGGTCACCGGGCCCCGGCCACAGCCATTCTGATGCAGTTGGGCTGGGTGAGGCCCGAGAATATGCATTTTAAACATACCCGGGGGAGGCAAATGCCACTGGTCCTATGACCACACTGTTTTAAAGTTTATTTTAGTTCTTCCATAAGAGAAGAGAGACAGAGTCACTCTCAACAAGGTCTTCCTGGTGCAATCTTCCCCCACCCTCAGCCAACATCACAGGCTTGTGCATGTGGCAGTGAGTTTAGAGAGACCTCGGGCCTCGAACCTGGGACCTTCTTGCATGACTTTACATTGCAGAGCATTGCATCCCCTCTTGGCCCACCTCTGAGAAGCACGCATACAGAGCCAAACCCAGGGTGGGGAGTGTTGAGAGCATGTAAACCACAGCAGAGGAAGCAGCAGCAGTGTGAGGGTCAGAATGGGCCTCACAGAGGAGCCAGCACTTGTCTGAGCCTTGCAGGATGGGGAGGCTTTCACTGAGGAGAGGGCGTTCTGCATGGAGGGGATCGGAGGAGCACAGGCACGGAATGGCAGGTGCATGACGAGTAGCTAGATTTGGGATGAGATGAGGTGGGGACGAAGGGAGAATGGCTAGAGAAGAGGTGTGTGGGCAGGGGAGAGGTGGTTTGTGCGGATGCAAAGGGCCTTGCTATGCATGGCATTTTGGATTTGCTTGTGCAGACGGTGGGAGCTGCTGGTGGGGTTTAGCAGCGGAATAATGTGACCAAATCACTGCTGTAGACTGTTCTGGCAGCTCTGTGTGGGACGGATGGGAGAGTCACGATGAAAGATAGGAAGCGTACTTAGGCAGCTATTGTGTGCATCTGGAGTGAGAGATGGCGCGTCCGCATAATCACAACACTAGCCACGGTGACACAATAATGGCTGACATTTATGGAGTGCTTCCTAGGTGCCAGGTCATGCTATGTGCTTTTGCAAATATTAGCTTTTAATCTTGACAACTGCTCTACGTGGTCTTACGGATGAGGAAACTGACTGGAAAGGTTAAAGAATTTCTGGGCTGGGATTTGAACCCAGGGCTGCTCATCTTGTGGGAGTGCTCAGTGGAGATCCAGTCTGAGCCGGGGTAGGCAGGAGGGGTGGGAAGGACAAGGAGCTAAGCAGATCCCTCCTTGGCCTTTGCCTTCTCAGGCAGACCTGGGGGTTCCCTGGCTTAGGGTCCCTTCACCCTTCTTTCTGCAGCACTAAGGCCGAGGCCGGAGCTGGGAGAGGTGCAGCTGAGTAGGGGAGCATCCGTCACTTCTCTTCCCACCAATGGCAATGGCTGCTTTCCTGGCAGGCAGGGACTCAGCTGGGCCTCCCTCCTCCCCACTCAGCTGTGCCCCGGGCTCTGCACCCACCTCCATCCCTCCTTGGCCAGAGCTCCTGCAGACCGCATCTGCAGGCACTTGACTAAAACTTCTAGAACAATGGCATAGCTTCCACTCCCTTCCGTGTCTTTGCTGTCCTTGGGGTCTGAGCAGAGGACACTTCCAGGTACCCTTCCCAGAACTCTGGCATTTCAGATGCTCCTCCAACAGGCTCCTGGCACGGCCACTCTACCTAAGCAGCTCCCTGATAGAAAAGGAGAAAGGAGGTGGCCCACAGGGTAGTCATAGATGAGGTCCTGCAGAGAGTAAGCCTGTTAGCTGCTGCTCTTATTATAACTGGGCTCCATGAATGCAGGACTTAAGGGGCTCTGGCACCAATGGCCAGGTTTAAAGAGAGACATTCATTTAGTACTGGAAGCCCTTTGTCAGCTCTTGACCATCTCTCTGTCTCTAAGAAGGGCTGCTTTTATACCGGATCAGAAAGAATTCACTGTGCTTTTCTTAGAGAACCCCCTCCTCTCCTCCCACCCCCTGGCCCAGGGCTGGAGCTCTCTGTCTGCTGCCGCCAAGCCCCGTGTCTGCTCATCTCCTAGACACTGCCCACCTGAGAGGTCCTCGAGCACTGTCCCTGCTCTGCGCTCCCCAGCCCACATGCCCCAGCCAAGAAGGACCAGCCACCTACTTTGTGGGTGCCAAAGGCTGGGGCAGCAGTGAGCTGTGATTGTGGATCTCAGGCATGTGCACGGGTGAGGGTGCACCCACCGGCATGTTGGTATGTTTGGGGGCAGTGGTGGTGGTGCAGTCCCGTCCTGGTCTTTGGTGAGAGCTGTCTTTCACCTGTCTGTGCAGGGGAAGAGGAGGCTCCCTGATAAGGGCCGAGGGGCAAGGCACAGCTCCCAGGAAGGCTTCTTGCCGGGTTGAGACAGTGGGGCTGTGTTGTGCTCGTTCTTTCCCCAGCGTCCCCTCCTCATCAGCCAGCCACCTGCAGCCTCTCCAGTCCCGGCTGCAGGCTGCAGCGCGTGGCATGTGCCCGGAGCAGATGGGGGGTGAGGTGCCTGGGCTCTTCCTCCCAGCTCTCCCAGCCAACCACTTGCTCTCCAGATGGATCTGAGCACTGATGGGTCGTGCTCAGGGGAGGGCAGCCCACTCCCAGCCTGCCCAAGGCCTTGCCCTGAGTTAGGGCATGATCATGTTTTGGAAGGTCAGGAATCTGAGCTGCCAGGAACCAGATGATCAGAAATTGAGCCTGGTAAGGAAAACTAAGCCGTCCAGGAGGAAGTCCTGGAGGAGTTTAAGGAGTCCAGCCCTGCCTTCTCCCTCACACTGCCTCACTCCTCATGCCTCCTCACCCCTCACAGTCACACCCGTCCCCCTCTGTCCCGGACTTTGCTGTGCACCCTCCCTGGGAATCTGCAGCCCACCCGGTTTTCAGCATCTCACGGCCCCAGAGCAGAGCCCTGGCACTTTCCTCTACAGTTTTATGTACTGCACCGACACCACTGTGTCAGCAATAACATAAAGCGAAAGGGGAAGACTCTGCCTCACCTCCATAACAGATGAACTGTCTTCAGTTTTCTTTGTTCCCTGTCCATGTTACACCCTCTCCTTACTCTTTTCTCTTCTCTAAAAGAAAGGGGCGCACCCTAGCACCCTCCACTGCCTGCCAGCTCTGTCCTGCTCACCTTTGGTTGTGGGCGGGGACACACCTGCAGCACAAGGATTTGGGCTTCTATCGGGCTGGTCCTGCCGCAGCAGCTGAGCTGACCCAGCTTGTGCACCCTGGGCTAGTAACTCTGTGGCTGGCTCCCCTCAGGGGATGGGCAACCAGGCCCGGTTGGCACCTAGACTACGAAGCCAGGCATGGAGAGGGAGAGAAACATAATGTGAATGCAGGGCAGGGTCGGAGAAGCCAGGGCCTCAGGCTGGAATGGATATCCATCACTTCTCATCTCGCTCTTTTTCTTTCATTTTATTTATTGGACCATCCTGTAGTCTAATGGTTAAGGGAGCCAGATCCCTCATGGCCAGCGGCAGTTCAAATCCCAGCCCCATTGGCTTGAAAAACACACCAAGTGTGTGTGTGCATGAGTGTCCAAAATCCTGACAGGATGGGAAAATGGAGGAGAAGAGACTAGGTTGTGACCCCACCCCACTGGTGGGTTCTTTCTCCCTCTCCTCTCTGTCTCTTTGGTGAGCACACATGCCCTCTGGCAAATTCAACATGAATTTTTCTTTCTTTCTTTCTTCTGTGAGCAAGAGAGGCAGAGAGAGAGAGACAGCAGCCCCAGCAGTTCTCACCACCACCGTCCACGCCCAGCCTTCAGCCAGCTCCGGATCATGGGCAAGTGCCTGCCCAACATACACAAGGAGGTCTCCATGTTTGAACTGGAACCTTCCTCCGAGGCTCAGCCTCCCAGAGCTTTACTCCCATCCCACCATCCAGCAAGTTCAATTCTCTTTTCTGCCTTGGTCTCAATACTGCTCACTCCCCAAGAAGGGTATCCAGAGATTTTTCTGGGTACCAGCCACGGCTGGCTTTTTGGTTTCTTAAGCAGGGGATTTTGAAA
>NW_006159920.1:3463988-3472480 GCF_000334495.1 Tupaia belangeri chinensis
TGCGAAGCCAGTCATGCAGAGGGAGAGAAGCATAATGTGAATGCAGGGCAGGGTCGGAGAAGCCAGGGCCTCAGGCTGGAATGGATATCCATCACTTCTCATCTCGCTCTTTTTCTTTCATTTTATTTATTGGACCATCCTGTAGTCTAATGGTTAAGGGAGCCAGATCCCTCATGGCCAGCGGCAGTTCAAATCCCAGCCCCATTGGCTTGAAAAACACACCAAGTGTGTGTGTGCATGAGTGTCCAAAATCCTGACAGGATGGGAAAATGGAGGAGAAGAGACTAGGTTGTGACCCCACCCCACTGGTGGGTTCTTTCTCCCTCTCCTCTCTGTCTCTTTGGTGAGCACACATGCCCTCTGGCAAATTCAACATGAATTCTTCTTTCTTTCTTTCTTCTGTGAGCAAGAGAGGCAGAGAGAGAGAGACAGCAGCCCCAGCAGTTCTCACCACCACCGTCCACGCCCAGCCTTCAGCCAGCTCCGGATCATGGGCAAGTGCCTGCCCAACATACACAAGGAGGTCTCCATGTTTGAACTGGAACCTTCCTCCGAGGCTCAGCCTCCCAGAGCTTTACTCCCATCCCACCATCCAGCAAGTTCAATTCTCTTTTCTGCCTTGGTCTCAATACTGCTCACTCCCCAAGAAGGGTATCCAGAGATTTTTCTGGGTACCAGCCACGGCTGGCTTTTGGATTTCTAAAGCAGGGTATGTAGACACTGAATCACCCACCATTACTCAGCACGGGCCCTCCCAGTGTGTCCAGGCGCCCAGCCCCACGCTGCTCGGCGCCTTATCCAGTGTGAGCTTTCGTGGCGTGAATAAACCTGCCCAGGAGCATGGAGAAGGTGCAGGGTGGGAAGGCAGATCTGAGCTAACTTCCCACGGCGAGCATTTGGATCTGGGGCTGATCTCTGGCCTCAGACTCATCTGTTAAATGGGAGCAAAGGCACCTGCCTGTGAACCTCACAGGATCGGATACCTGAAGGCCTTGTGGCATGATAAGCAGCAGAGACCCATCCCAGGGCAGGGCATGTGCGCAGCTCCTGACAGCACCTTTCTGCTGGCCTCCTCTACTGCACCCAGCCCAGCACCCCAGCCGCCCTTACCCATTCGGATGAGGTGTCTCCCGCCAGTACTGGACCAGTAGCATGTTTGGGGCCATCTGGAGATAATGGGTTAAGTAAAAAACTGAATAAAGTCAAACCATAGCTCGGATAGTGCAAGACAGTGTGTGCTGCACGTCAAGGAAAAGGGCAGGCAAACTTCTCACATGGAAAGAATCACTTATGTGACCGTGTGGCTCGGACTTCCCATAAGTTCAGTCAAGTGCACATTCCCCACGCGACTCCAAGAATTCTGGTATGCTGCTTTCCTACAAAGGCAGGGGAGAACTGCTATTATAGAGTCCTACCAAGGCCGGCCCCTTCCCCGTCACCATGGACAGCGGTGTAGTTTGCAAGAAGCCAGACAGTAGAACTTCTTTCCGGAAGAAGTAAGAGACTCTCCTCAAGCCTCTCCAGATTGGAGATGCGACCCAGCCACACTGGATCTGCCAATGGGTTCAGCCCATCGACAAGCACTTTCAAGTTCTCGTTCTACTCACAGCACCACCACAAGCTTTCCATCGCCACAGGCCTGTGAAGTAGTGCTTATTATTGCTGTTGTTGTTATTGTTATTATCCCTCTTTGGAAGAGCACGGAGTTGAGCCAGCCAGCGGCCTGGTGGTTAAGACAGCTGGATCCCACATGGCTAACTGCACCTGGCAATTTGAGAAACACGCCAGGAGCCAGTGCGTGTGTGTCCAAAATCCTGAGAGGAGAATGGAGGAGAAGGGATTGAGGCATAGCCATCCCCCTAGAAGGTGCTTTCTCTCTCTGTCTCTGGTGAGTTCATGCACCCTACAGCAAAACTGAAAGCAAAGGAAAGGTGGGGGGTGGAGAGCAGGGAGGCAAGGCCCAGTGATTGAAACATAGTGCTTGGTACTGCTCCTGTGGAATTGGTTAGGGAGGTTGGTATCAGGGCTGGCCCTGGGCTTAAAGTCCGTGCTTATCTCATCACACACATGTGCACGTGGGCACACACACACACACACACACACACACACACACCGCCTTCCTGGGCAGAGGCCCTCCACCACCCAGCAGCAGAGAGTGTGTAAACCCGTCCTCTCTGGGCAATCGGGATGGGAGACACACTTCATTCAATAGACAAAGGGCAGGCGACCCAGAAGTGAGTAGACATCATTCCTACCACCTCTTGGCAGACCTGTTCATATCTTTGCTTCTCAGTTCATGATGGATTTGGAAAACATCTTTGATCAATTTCCTTGAGCAGAATGATCACCTGCCATATCTTCCTTCTCAAGGCTAGCTGCTTTATGAGTGTCTAAACTTTCAGCCATGAATGGGCACATTATCTGAAGTCCCTTTGGCTGAGAGCAGAGTCTCTATCCTTTGTTTCAGCACTCAGTCATTCTCGCATTCAACAAATAATTCAGTGTCTACTACATGTCAGGTGCTAGATTAGCAGCCAGGATATAGCACTGAGCAAAGCGAACATGGTTTCTGCCCTCGTAAGTCTGCAGTGATCAGACAGTTCTCCCAGCCTGATGTATTCCCAAGGACTGGGGGACGTTGTTCAGGGGTGACTTCCTTAGGTGTGGCATTTACCAGGGTGCCATGCTGCGCCAGGGCCAGCCCATCCTGTCTTCTGGAAATTATAGGCCTTCGGGTAGTGACCAGGTCTTGATTAATCATTTCCTTTGGACAGAGGCAAAGGACTCTCCCATCTCCAAGCCTTCTGGCTCTTGATCCAGCCTTTCCTGTGAAGGCTGCCCCTGAAAGACGAACTTAGAAGAGCTCCTCAAGAGAAGGCCATCTGCTCAACTCCCAGAAGGAGGGCATACTTTACAGAGGGGCCCTGTTTATCTGGAGTTTGATACTTGGGGAAAAGCGTGGGCACTAGAGTTAGGCTGACATGGGTTTCAGTCTCAGAACTCCGTATCTGTCTGGCCGTGGGCAATTCATGGACATCTCGGTGCCTTAGATCCTCAGGAGTAAAGTGGGGGCAATAATTCCTTGTGGGAATGCCGTGGTTAAATGAGGTGGTGCTCATGACAGCTTCTGAGGTATTTATTCATTTAGTTAGTTAGTTATTTTTGCTACAGGGCGTGCGTGTGTGCTCATCAGAGACAGAGAGAAGGCAAAGTGAGAAAGCTGCCCAGAGGGGATGGCCACACTGCAATCCCTTCTCCTGTAGTATCCTCTGCGATTTGGGGCATGTACACATACACATATCTGGTGTGATTTTCCAGTCTGTGGGTCTGGAACTGGAACTGGAACCTCAGTCGGCCATGTGGGATCCAGTGCCTTAACCTCCACTCCACCTGCTGGTCCCTGATGCATTTTTTGTAATTGTCAGAGGGTACGTGCGCACATCGGAGAGAAAAAGCACCCCTCAAAGGGACGTGGTCATGCCACAACTTGTTCTCCGTTTCTCCACACTGTCAAGATTTGGGGTACACGTGGACAAGCACCCTGTGTGTTTCTCAAGCTGCCTTGGCTCTGATTTGAACTTCGGCCACGTGGGATCCTGCTCCCTTAACCACTGCCCCTCGGATGCACGTCTGACATGTCATAAATGCGTGCCGCTCTTTCTTCAGAACTTTCACCTTCAGGACATGACCACCTCTTGAGTTGATGCTTACCTAAAAAAGGCTAGCACACATTGCAAGGTAAGGCAGTTTAACGTCCCCTTAGTCTACAGCTGCTGTTATAATGGCGGTGCCCGAAGTGTGACCCCATCAGTACCAGCAGCACCTGGGGACTTGTTAGAAATGCAAGTTCTTGGGCTCCACCCCAGAGCCGCGACTCAGAAACTCTGGGGAAGGGACCCAAGCCTTCCAGGCGATTCTGACGTGCACTGAAGGGTGAGGCTCCTAGGCTGGAGATTGTAAACCAGTTGTCAGTGGGCCAGATTCTTTCACAGCTGTGTTTTGCTTGGAGTTGGGTAGCAGCTGTCCCTCAGCGGGGTGGTACCCTCCTGAAGGGCTGTACAGTCTTCACTCTGCCACTTCCTCTGTGTTACACCAGCTGGCTTCATTTACCTGAATGCCCAGCTGGCCATGGGCATCCATGTGTGCAGCCTGCTTCGAGGTCAAGGGCCAGGGAGGGTCTGACCTCCAGAGAAGGAGCAGTTCTGCCTCAGCCAGTCCTGGACGTCACCCTGACACATGGAGCCACCTGGCCCAGGAGGAAGGAAGAACGGGTGGACGGTTTTCTTTCCCCAAAACCAACAATCAGTTCTTGCTGGTTTAGCTTCAGTGTTTGGTTTGAAGTGTTGTGAATTCCTAGCACATCACACACACCCACATTCAACTCTAAGTCCAAAAATACCTTCTACAGCCAAATAGAAATGATTTTTACATTGCTCACTACCTTGGATTATCTGCCTCACTGCTCTCTGCCACCCCCGCCGTTGGCACAGCTAATGAGCAGTGCCTTTCCCGATGACGGGGAACCTGGAGCGGCAGAAGCTCCCCCCCCCCCGCCGTTGGCACAGCTAATGAGCAGTGCCTTTCCCGATGACGGGGAACCTGGAGCGGCAGAAGGGGCAGTGAGCACTGAGCAGCTCGGCGGGGCACAGCAATACCCATGCAGGGGCGCCAGGAGGACTGCGAGGACCAGGCACTTTACAGAGGGGCCCTGTTTATCTGGAGTTTGATACTTGGGGAAAAGCGTGGGCACTAGAGTTAGGCTGACATGGGTTTCAGTCTCAGAACTCCGTATCTGTCTGGCCGTGGGCAATTCATGGACATCTCGGTGCCTTAGATCCTCAGGAGTAAAGTGGGGGCAATAATTCCTTGTGGGAATGCCGTGGTTAAATGAGGTGGTGCTCATGACAGCTTCTGAGGTATTTATTCATTTAGTTAGTTAGTTATTTTTGCTACAGGGCGTGCGTGTGTGCTCATCAGAGACAGAGAGAAGGCAAAGTGAGAAAGCTGCCCAGAGGGGATGGCCACACTGCAATCCCTTCTCCTGTAGTATCCTCTGCGATTTGGGGCATGTACACATACACATATCTGGTGTGATTTTCCAGTCTGTGGGTCTGGAACTGGAACTGGAACCTCAGTCGGCCATGTGGGATCCAGTGCCTTAACCTCCACTCCACCTGCTGGTCCCTGATGCATTTTTTGTAATTGTCAGAGGGTACGTGCGCACATCGGAGAGAAAAAGCACCCCTCAAAGGGACGTGGTCATGCCACAACTTGTTCTCCGTTTCTCCACACTGTCAAGATTTGGGGTACACGTGGACAAGCACCCTGTGTGTTTCTCAAGCTGCCTTGGCTCTGATTTGAACTTCGGCCACGTGGGATCCTGCTCCCTTAACCACTGCCCCTCGGATGCACGTCTGACATGTCATAAATGCGTGCCGCTCTTTCTTCAGAACTTTCACCTTCAGGACATGACCACCTCTTGAGTTGATGCTTACCTAAAAAAGGCTAGCACACATTGCAAGGTAAGGCAGTTTAACGTCCCCTTAGTCTACAGCTGCTGTTATAATGGCGGTGGCCGAAAGACCAGCAGCACCTGGGGACTTGTTAGAAATGCAAGTTCTTGGGCTCCACCCCAGAGCCGCGACTCAGAAACTCTGGGGAAGGGACCCAAGCCTTCCAGGCGATTCTGACGTGCACTGAAGGGTGAGGCTCCTAGGCTGGAGATTGTAAACCAGTTGTCAGTGGGCCAGATTCTTTCACAGCTGTGTTTTGCTTGGAGTTGGGTAGCAGCTGTCCCTCAGCGGGGTGGTACCCTCCTGAAGGGCTGTACAGTCTTCACTCTGCCACTTCCTCTGTGTTACACCAGCTGGCTTCATTTACCTGAATGCCCAGCTGGCCATGGGCATCCATGTGTGCAGCCTGCTTCGAGGTCAAGGGCCAGGGAGGGTCTGACCTCCAGAGAAGGAGCAGTTCTGCCTCAGCCAGTCCTGGACGTCACCCTGACACATGGAGCCACCTGGCCCAGGAGGAAGGAAGAACGGGTGGACGCCCTAAAACCAACAATCAGTTCTTGCTGGTTTAGCTTCAGTGTTTGGTTTGAAGTGTTGTGAATTCCTAGCACATCACACACACCCACATTCAACTCTAAGTCCAAAAATACCTTCTACAGCCAAATAGAAATGATTTTTACATTGCTCACTACCTTGGATTATCTGCCTCACTGCTCTCTGCCACCCCCGCCGTTGGCACAGCTAATGAGCAGTGCCTTTCCCGATGACGGGGAACCTGGAGCGGCAGAAGGGGCAGTGAGCACTGAGCAGCTCGGCGGGGCACAGCAATACCCATGCAGGGGCGCCAGGAGGACTGCGAGGACCAGGCTGTGATGTCTCAGGGGCAGAGCAGATGGGAGTGGAGCTGGGGGCGTTCCTTAGAAAAGCTGGAATAGAGGCTTATGATCAAAGACCGGACAGCTGCAGGCCATCCGAACAGGAAGGATGAAGAAAATGGATCCAGAACTCGGCATGGGATGGCATACAGGGAGGCCACTCTGGGTGGAGGGAGAGGAACTGAACTGGTCTCAACCTTGGATACGGGGAGTAAAACGGAGACATGAGAAGCCTCCCTTCTCTGTACCCCACAGCCCGGAGAGAGCACCAGGCCCCTTTGCCTTGCAGCAGCCTGGAAAGAGGTGGGATGCAGGCTGGCTAAGTGCATGAGCTTTGAGCTGGACAGACCCAAGGACAGGCAGGTCCTGGCTCTGCCTCTTCCCAGGTGACCCTGGACAAGCCACCTAACCCTTCTGAGCCTCAGTTTTCTGATCTGCATAAAGGCAATAAAGCCTACTTTATGGGCATATGGAGAGCATAAAATGAGATCACATGTGTAAAACAATTAGTATACTGTCAAAGTAAAAAAGACACAATAAAGCTTAGACATAATTAAAATGATTACAGCATGGAAACCATGGATTTTCACCAGAAGACCTGGTGTCTGGGGTTTGACCCATTTGGGGTCATCAGTGAAGAAAACAAAATTAGATGTAGCCTTAATAAATCACCAGAAGAAAGTTGTAGCATGGGCTGTTTGGGATTGCTGCTCAGCAGACAGAGGCCTCAAGGAGGTCCAGATTGGATTCCTAGCCCACCGTAAGAAGCCAGGTGTGGTGGCGTGTGCTGGACTCCCAGCTGCTCGGGAGCCTGAGGCAGGACTGCGAGCTCCAGGACGGCCTGGGCAACCTAGCAAGGCCCTGTCTGAGAGAGCCATGCAGGGCGGTCTGCACCTGTGTTCCTGGCTACTCAGGGAGCTGAGGTTTGGAGGACCATGACACAGTGAGCCCCATCTGCAAATACCACATACGTACGCTAAATAAATAAGTGACCGAGGCAGCCCATGGCCTGGTGATTAAGGGAACTGGATCCCACATGGCTGACCTTGTGGTTTGAGTCTCAGACGCGGGGGCTTGAGACACATCGGGTGCATATGCATGTGTGCCCAAAATCCTGAAAGGAGAAAGAGATGAAGGAGAAAGGGAATGTAGACCAGTGACCTGGCCCCGACAGAGGGTGCTTTCTCCTTTTCTGTCTCTGACAAGTGAATGAGCCCTCTGGTAAAATAAAAATAAATAAATAAATGGCTAGAAGACCACTGAATACTAAAAGAGGGGTTTCCCAAAAAGAGAGGCGGTGACCTCCCTCCTGACTCGCAGCCCGTAGCATTTATTAGGGCCCTTGATACGTGCTGGCTCCTGCAAAGGAGAACCTGTAAGACTCTCCTGACTGTGAGAGGTGACAGAAACTGCTGGGGTCACCAAGTGGTGTGGCTGGAATGAAATGCCACCCGCCCCTCCCCAAGTCCAGCTTCCCTGGACTGAGGGAGGAGCTGTGTTGCCTGGGGTCTGGAGGATGGGCAGGAGGGCCTCATCGCCCACACAGGCATTATTAACTGCAGGAAGACCCAGTGACATGATTCCCCTGCTTTTCTCACAGAGATGTATTTCCAGTTACGTTGGGGCAGGTTAGAATGAGGGCACGCATGGGATAAACAGCTGCTTCTCCCACTCTCTCAGTCTCAGAGGCAGATACCCAGGACCAGGCCCCCACCCCTCCTGGCTGCTCAGTCACCCCCAGGACCACCGTCTCTCTCCAGCTCAGGCTGTTGGGCCTGGTTATGCCAACTCTGAAACAGAGACCTGGGGTGGGGGATTACCATCCACGTGTTTCAGACTCTGTCCAGCTGTGTTAAAGGGTTAGGGGAGAATAAAGCAGACCACAGTTATCACAGCTAACGAGAGGGGAGAGGCACAGGTGCAAGAGCTAACATAAATTAGACTATAGGGGGCATAGCATTGCCTCCAAGGCCCCCAACACTCACTCACAGGTCTATGAGCCTGGACATTGCTGGGGGTCCCTCCAGATAATCTGGTGACATGGATACTCAGCTTTCCGGGAAAACGCTCTGGGCCTTAGAGAGTATCTACACATGTCCGGGGGGGG
>NW_006159920.1:3475342-3477561 GCF_000334495.1 Tupaia belangeri chinensis
GGGGGGGCGGGGGCAGGGTCATTGGGCAGTCAGCAGAGCGTGGAGGATTCAGGACAGACACTGGCTCTAGTTGAGGCTGCAGCCCTTAGGTGGACTGCAGGTTGGCGCTCAGAACATCCCTCTCAGGCACAGGGCCTGCAGGCAGAGCGCTGGGCCACGGGAGAAGTGTGGAGTTTGGTCCTGACAGTAGCCTCCTCCTCCTCTGTCCGGTGAAGGCCCCCAGGGGCCTGTCTTAGGTCAGGTTCCCTAAGAGGCTGAACTGGGACCTTGAGCAGGCAACAAACTGAGAACCTCATGAAGACCCCATGCAGTGCTGGGAGGAGCCAAGGCTGTCTGGCCCAGGAGGAGCCCTGGAGCAGCATATGTGGGCCCCAGATGTGGAGGCTGAGCTTTATGCTCAGCAGTCGGTGCCTGAGGGCCTTGGAGTGTGGGGAGGGAGGTCGTCTCCTGGGCATATCTGCTGACTACTCGGGCCTAAGGCCTCAGGAGAAGGTTGCAGGTGGGAGCCATAACGGCCAGTTCTGGCCACAGTGGAGCTTGTGCGTGTGTCCGGAAATGGGGATCTGGGCAGGGTACAGTAGCATCTGCCACCACTGCTACCTCTCTCTCCTATAAAATGCCACTAAAGAAATTTCTCACATATGGGACCAACAGTTGGTGTAATGGCTATGTCACTGGACTCCCATGTAGTCAACTGCAGTTCAAGTCCAGAACCTGGTGGCTTAAACTCATGGCAGGCGTGTGTGCGTGCCCAAGATCCCGAGAGGAGAATGGAAGAGAAGAGATTGCAGTGTGGCCATCCCCCCCAGGGGGTGATTCCTCGTTTTCTGTCTCTCTGTTTCTCTCTTTCTGGCAAGCGCACATGCCTTATAGCAAAAATCTCTCAAAAAAAAAAAAAAGTTTCTCACATACTTCCAAAGATAACACAAAGGGTCTTCAAAAAGTTCCTGGATAGCTGGCATGTAGTCTAGTGGTTAAGAGAGACAAATCCTGGGTCCAGCAGGTAATGTGGTGATTAAGGCACTGGACACTCACAGGGCCAACCGTGATTTGAGTCTCAGACCCGGCAACTTGAAAATCATGCCAGGTGCATGTGTGTGCATATGTGCCCCAAATCCCGAGAGGAGAATGGAGGCGAAGGGATTGTGGCATGGCCATCTCCACTGGGGGATGTTTGCTCACTTTTCCCTCTCTTCGTTGGTAAAAACATAAAAAAAGAGAGAGAGCACCAAATCACACATGGCTGACTATGGTTCAAGTATTGGTCCCAGTGGCTTGAGAAACATGTCAGAAAAACATGTCAGATACGAGTGCATATTTGCCCTAAATCCCAACAGAATGGACCAGCCAACAGGTGGCATGGAGGTTAAAGCAGCTGGATCCCACATAGCCAACTCTGCAGTTTGAGTCCCGAACCTGGCAGCTTGAAAATCATACCGGACATATGTGCATGCATGCCCAAAATCCCAAGAGAAGAATGGAGAAGACCAGATGTGGCAGGACCACCCCCTCACCCTGTCTCTGTCTCTCTCCGGTGAGCACACACACCCTACAACAAAAATAAACAAAATGGAAGGTGGAAGAGAAGGGATTGTGTCATGACCACACTCCATGGGAGGGTGCTTTCTCCCTCTCCTCTCTGTTTTTTACTCTGGTGAGCACATTTGCTCAATTAAAAACAAAAAAATCACGGGGACCAGCAGTTAGCGTAATGGCTATGTCACTGGACTCCCACGTATTCGACCGCAGTTCACGTCCCAGACCCGGCAGTTTAAACTCACGCTGGGCGCATGTGCGTGTGTGCCCAAGATCTTGAGAGGAGAATGGTGGAGAAGGGATTGCGGTGTGGCCATCCCCCTTGGGGGGTGATTTCTCGCTTTCTATCTCTCTGTCTCTCTCTTTCTGGCAAGTGCACGCGCCCTATAGTGAAAACCTCTCCAAAGAAAAAAATCACAGAAAATATGTATTTTGAAAAAACTGCATGAATTTTAGACTTTTCCCCCCATTTTTCCACAAACTTTTTGAAGTCTGCTCATGTAGAGGTCATTTGTGGAGTTGTGAGGAGGGACATCTAAGATGCCTCCCCACACTAAATTCTTCAAGATTGTACTCCAAGACTAATCGCATTTAAAGGCTTACTACAATAAACGTTCTAGCAAGGCACTTTCATTCTGACTTGACTCTCAGTGGCACTGTGGAACAGGTCTTATTAATTTCCC
>NW_006159920.1:3477592-3477943 GCF_000334495.1 Tupaia belangeri chinensis
ACACGAAGCTGTTGTTTAAAGTGATTGTTCCACTTAGGGTGACTCAGCCAGTCTAAATAGCCCCTGTCTAACAGCGATTCCAGGCTGTGCTACAGACACCTGGGGGCTGTTGTTTTCAGGGGAATTGTCCTAAGCAACTCTCCAAGTCATCAACCTCTTAGCACTGTCCAAAGCATCAGCCTCGCAGGGAGACATTTATCCACCACCTTCAGTACTCAAGACCTTGGTAGGTCCTGGGGGCCTCAAACACCGAACACCGCCTGCAGTAAGTTTAAAGATGGAGGTTTAGTCAATTGCTTAGCCAGAGGCTCAGAAGTGGCGGGGGGCGGCGTCGCTTGCGCGGGCAATGGG
>NW_006159920.1:3478654-3479116 GCF_000334495.1 Tupaia belangeri chinensis
GGGAAGAGGGGGCGCCAGCCGCTGTCTGCTCAGCAGCATTGGGCATTCTATTGCCCTCCTGGCTTGTCAGCCATCCTCTTGTGTCAGAGTTAAAACCTAGCTGCTGTGGCTCCAGACATCACAGTCGCATGCAAGGCAGGAAGGGGTCGGCGTCCCCTGAGTTTATTGTTTTATAAGGTCAGTGCCTTCGTCACAGACTTCTGCTTTTTTCTTGTTGGCTAGAACTATGCCCTTGGGCACCCCCAACTACAAGAGAGGCTGGGGAAGGAAAGGCTACCCTGGGCGAGGAGCGCTGGCGCGCTGTGCAGCTGGGGCTCTGTTACCCAGGAAAACGCGAGGGGAAGGTCAGGGGCGCAATCAACAGATCAGCCGCAAGGAGGGCCTGGGACTTCTTTACACAATCCGGGCGCTGAGCTGCTGCCCCGAGCTCCTACCTAAGAAACTTCTGGACTAATCCCAGTC
>NW_006159920.1:3479147-3487209 GCF_000334495.1 Tupaia belangeri chinensis
ACGTACACCTTTTTCCCCGTCGGTCCTCAGAGGCCACAGAGCTGTCCTACTGCCCTCTTACCCTCCAGCACGTGGGGACCGAACCCAGTCCCCTTCGTTGCCCACCCCTGGGTCAGCCAGGAGTCCGCCCTCCTGGTTTCTGTCAGTCTCACCCACCAAGGAGCCCCCTGGGAAAGTTAATGGAAGGATAACGAAAGAGGAGGGAGGGGGCAATTAAATACCAGCTGTTTAACTCTGTTCATTAATGGCTCTGTCACCCTGAGTGGCATCAGCTTTCTCTCTGACTGCTTCACCCTCACCATTCTCCTCCACAGGAGGGCTGGAGAGGTCAGGGTGAGGAGGTCAGGGAAGCCTAGGACCAGCAGAAGGAGCAAAGCAGGCCAGGGTGACCTGGGAGGAGTGGTTCCCTTATCTAGGAGGAAGGCCTGAACATGGTAGCCTACTGGCCGTGGGAACAAGAGGGATGGAGGGCAAGAGACCTGGAAGCCTCAGGGAGAGGGTAATGGAGGCTGAGACCACCCAGGAGCAGCCATAATGAGAGAGGAGGGAATTGGGAATAGAACCTTGGGGAATCACACAGTGGGGAGAAAGAACCAGAAAGGAAGGTTAGGGCCAGCCTTCACACAGTGGGGAGAAAGAACCAGAAAGGAATGCTAGTGCCAGCTGAGAGGTGGGAGGGGACCTGGACAACACAAAGCAGAAAGCGCTCCCGTATTTTTATGGTACCTTCCTGTATGGTATATGTCTCGATGCCCAAGTGGTATTTCCAGAAGGCCAAAGGAGCCAAATGTGGCCAGCGAGTGCCCTGGATGCCCCGTGTCTTCCATCTCCCTCCTATGTGTCAGCTGGCGCCCCCGTGGGGTCTGAAACCAGCCATTTCCCTCATGTCACGTGAGTGCTTTCAGGCTGTTGGGGTTCTGTCTAGAGCAATTTCAGAATGAAGGCTTTGTCCTTAGTTGAAAGTTTCCGTGTCACCAGGCACGTGTGCATGCGTGCCCAAAATCCCCAGAGGAGAATGGAGGAGAAGGGATTGCAGTGTGGCCATCCACTCCTGGGGGGTTGATTTCTTGCTTTCTGTCTCTGTCTCTCTAGTGAGTGCACACATCCTATAGCAAAAATCTCTCTAAGAAAGAAAGAAAGGAAAAGAAAGAAAAAGAAGAAAGGAAGAAAGTTTCAGTGTCATCCCTGAAACTAGATAAGCAGTGACCCTGAGTCCTCTCTGCTCTCCTCCATGAACATGTTGGGGTAGGAGGAGATGCAGCCTCTGCTGTCAACACACACACAACTCCCTGCCACTATGAGTAACCTCTCCTCTTTGCGCAGGGTCCCAGAGGACAGGGCTTTGGGGTCCGAGGACCCCAGGGCCAGCCGCAGACCTGTGGCTGTGTGCTATGGGGGGAAGGTTACCGTGGGGATAAAAGAGAATTTCACGGGGCCCGGGCAGAGCCCGAGCCCGTCACCCCAGCTGGTGGCTCCTCCGTCTCGCTCTCATCGCAGCAGCACAGAAGGAGTCGGCAGATGTGGCGGGTCTCACTTCGTTTCCGTGGATTTACAAGCATCCCTTTATGTGTTACTGAAAAATTGGTGTAAATCCTATTTTAAGAACACAGTGAAACTCATTACTTGAAGAATGCTTTGGAAAGTCTTTTTGGGAAGTGAATAATAATCAGCCTTTGGTATAACTTCGCCAGTGTTCGTGAATTTCTTTTTGTTGAAGTGCAGTTCACCTGTGAGGTCTGCAAACTCTCCCCACTGCATTCAGCTATCTTCCTTCCATGGAACAGACACCGTTCCCTTTCCAGGGCTGGTCACCTCCGTGTCTCTGGCGCTCCCTTCCCAGCCCCTAGGGCCTGCACTTTCTGCCCCCGTGACCCATCCCTAATTGTAGCTTATTTTCCCTCTGAGACTGTGACTTGCTGAGGCCTGGCTTCCAGCTGCCACTGCGCCTCCTGCAGAAATGCAGGCATAATGCTGCTGCTGAGGCGCTGCGCTGCACTCTGCAGGCCTGGACCACGTGGGAGGCCTGGATCCAATTCCCAGTCCAGCCTAAAGGCCAGAAGCAGTGATGTGCACCGTAGTCTAGCAGCTTGGGAGGCTGAGCAGGAGGATTGCAGCCGTGAAACCCTATCTAAAAAACAAAGAAAAAAATAAAAAAGATTCAAGCACAGAGGAGTCTCTGGATGCTGAAATGTGTTTGTCACCTGTGAACGATGGGGTGGGAGTACCTGGGGTGAGAGTATCCGTGGTGGGTGTGGTAGGCAGGATAAGGGCCATCAAAATTGACCATGACCTGATCCATAGGACCTGTGAGCATGTCACTTCACAGCACGAAAGGCATTGTGCAGATGTGAGTCAGTTAAGGACCTCAAGGTGGGGCGATCGTGCTGGATTGTCTGCCTGGGCTCAGTGTGATCACACAGATCCTTAAAAGCAATGAGCCTTTCCCAGCTGTGGCCCAAGGGGAGTGTAACTGTGGGTGAGTGGCTGGAGGGTACAATGTTGCTGACTTAGAAGGTGGAATGTGGGCGACCTCCAGAATCGCCCCTAGAACCTGGCAGGAAACAGATATCATGGGTGATCACATGGTCCGCTGGGCAGTCTGGCCTCACACCTACCCTCGTCTTTTTTGCCTAGTTCGCCATGTGTCCATGGATGCACCTGAAATTCCCCCCGCTCCGTGGGTGCTTTCAGCCAGTCCCTGGGCCTGCGTCTCTTGGATGCCCCATGGCTTTGCTCCATCTCCTGTGTCCCACCACCACATCCCTGGGTCACCCAGTGCCCCAGCCAAACAGCCACAGTGTGGATGGACAGTAGGGGGCTGGTTTCACTCTCTGGTCAGGGGTAAGTGTGCTCTGGGGGAGAGAGAACGGGCTGGCAGTGGTGGGTGCCAGCTGGGGAGAGCAGGGAGAACACCCCATTATCTGGGGAGATCATCAGTCCCCCCCAGGACTTCAGTCCAGAGAGGATTTTAGAAGCTCCTTTGTGTTAAATTGTGCTAACATGTGCATAATGCTTACCATCTTACCCATTTCTTTTTTTGGGGAGAGGTTTTTGCCATAGGGCTCATGGGCTCGCCAGACAGACAGAGAGAGACAGAGAGACAGAAAGCAAGAAATCACCCCCCGGGGGGATGATCACGCGACAATCCCTTCTCCTCCGTTCTCCTCTCGGGATCTTGGGCATGCACGCACACGCGCCCGGCGTTGAGTTTCAAGTCACCGGGTCCGGGATGTAAACCACGGTCGACTACATGGGAATCCAGTGACATAGCCATTATGCTGACTGCTGGTCCCTATCTTACGCATTTCTAAGTGTATGGTTCATAGTATTAAGTACGGTATTCTTATGCTACCATCACCACCATCTATGGCTTTCCATCTTGCAAAACTGAAACTCTGTACCCATTAGATGACAACGCCTCCCTCCCTCTCCCTCAGCTGCTGGTAAACACCATTCTACTTTCTATGGGACCACTCTGGGTCCCTCCCATAGGTGGGATCGTACAGTATTTATCTCTTTGTGATTGACTGACTTCACTCTACACAGTGTCCTTAAGGCTCATCCATGCTGTGGCATGAGTCAGAATTCCTTTTATAAGTTAAATAATATTTCATTGTAGGCACATACCATGTTTTGTTTACCCATTCATCTGTTGATGAAGACTTGAGTTGCTTGTACTTTTTGACTATTGTGAATAATAGGCATGCTATAAGCATGGGTGTGCAAATAGCTCTGATACTCTCCTTTCACTTCTTTTGGGTACACACCCAGAAGTGTAATTGCTGGATCATATGGTAGTTACATATTAGATTTTTTTGGAGGAACTGCCATACCTTTAAAACATAGTGACTACACCCCTTTACATTCTCGCCAGCCCCATTTTTATCCTTTCTAAGTGTACAGATCAGTGGCACAAGTGAGGAACCTTGCTCAGGAGAGTGAGTGGAAATGGACCACTCACAAAGGTTTATGTTGAGTAAGTGAACCTGTGCTGGAGAACCCAAGAAAATCCAGGCCTTTCGCAGGCTTTTTCTGCTGTTTTTGTGCTGTAGGCATGTTTTCAAATGCAGTCTTCATTTAACACAACTCCCGAATATCAGATAGCAAAATGTTTCCAGGGAGAGAGCCTGCCCATGGGGAGGAGAAAAAGGAGGCTGCTCTAATGAACAGATAAGCTTGATTTGTGTTTGGCAACATCCTTAGCATTTAATTCCAGCAATTAAAGTAGCAAGTCTCCTTTGTTTTCTTTTTCCTTGCAAAAACAATAAACTATTAGAGGATGTTTGGGAAACAGACAGAACCCTACTCATCATCCTATCACAAGTTGGCAGGGCCAGCACCAGCAGCCGGTGTGCGCTCCTCTGTGCAAGGCCTGAGCCAAACAGGCTGCTCACCTTGTCTCACTCACGCCGCCCACAGCTCTGAGGCAGGCCGCGCCTCTGGCCCAGGGCGGGCTCCCTCTAACATCAGCTCGTTCCTCCTGCGTTTGGCCCATCTTCTTCCACGCACCTGTTCTCCACAAAGTTGCCCACGTGGTGATCACAACTGCTTGTTTTCCCAAGTGATAGAGGCATCCTTTTCCTCTTGTCTCCAGTTCTGAGCTTGCGCAGACTTACTCTGTTCAGAGAACGAGCCTGGGCGCCATGAGCGCCAATGCGGAGTGGTTATGCACTGTGTGGAGGAGGCCTCACCACCCACGGTGGTCCCTGGAGGGGCCACAGCTCCACTCACAGGCTATGTCAATGAATGGCATTTTATATTTTTTTAAAGAATTATTTTATTCTATTTTATTCATTCATTCATTTATTTTAATTTGACCAGAGAGAGACACACAGAAAGAGGAAAGTAAGAAAGCAAGCCACCAGGTCCAGGACTTGAACCATGGTTGGCTTTGTGGGAGTGTCCAGCGCTTTAACCACCATGCCATCTGCAGCCCCAATGAACGGCGTTTTCTAAATGGCTGGGTCCTGGGTGGTTGCTGAGACCTGCAAAGGGCAGGCTTTGGAGTCCGACTGCCTGGGTTTGGATCCAACTTCTACCGGTCAGACCTTATGCAAGTTACGTAGCCCATCTGCGCCTCGATTTCCCCATCCATGAGATGGGAATGTTACTAGTATGTGAGTCACGGGGTCATATGCAGGTCGAACATCCTGATAAAAGTGCAGAGAACACTCTGGTACATGACATGGTTGTTACTGCTGTTGTTTTTTACTTAAGACTTGGTTCTACCATTTGCTTCTTGCCTAGTCTTGAACGACTCTCCCTCAAGCCTTAGTTTCTGTAAAGTACTAGTTGAACCAAATAATCTGTGAGAGCCTTCCCTGCTGAATTTTCAGCGATCATATTTTTTCTCTTATCTTCCTCTCAAGTTTAGTTGCAATTGGAGGCGTGTGGGTGGGGCTACGCGAGGGACTGCCAAGCACTGAGGGACGAAGGCATCGCTTGGAGGTTTCTAGGAATGAGCAGAGGCAGGAATGAACCCTGAGAAAGGGCGCGGGGTGTCCTGGTTCCAGAGCTGAACGTGCCTTTCCCCAGCCTCTGCCCTGCCCCATCTGGTCCCAACCTTTCCTGTGGGCCCCAGTCACCCAGACAGTCTAACTGGGAAGAAAAGAGGAAAATCCGTATCCAATCTGTTCTATTCAGAGCAATGGGAAGGAATCTGCATCTCAATCTTATCTTTGTGCCAAGTTTGGCTGAGCTGGGCCCCCCAAGTAGTGAGTGATGGGTGGGTGGGAAGATGCCTTCACAGCCTCCACGGAGAAGCTCTCTGCTGGGCCAGGGTATTCAGTGGGCCCCGGGCTGGGGTGCAGGAGTCAGGGGCGCCCCCCATACCTTCTGCTCCCTGCCAAACCGCAGACAGAATACATTCTTTCCTGCTCTCGATTTCCCCTCTATTTCCTCTTTTCTCTTCTCTTCTTTTTTTTTTTCCCCTCTCTCTTCCCCAGACAGGCAGCCAGCCAAGTGGAGACTTTGAATGGAAGCAAGGAGGGAGGGGGTAGAGGAAGGAGGACCAGCCCGCACCCCTTCCCTGCAGGTCCCCCTGGGCTGCACTGGAGGTGGAGACTGGAGGAAGCATCTCCCCCTTTCCCTCCTGCCCCGGCCTCTGGCTGCCTGGCCTGGGCACAGGGAGGCTGCCAGGTGGTTGTCAGCGCGCTGGGCTCCAGGCTCCGACTCTGGACTCTGCCGTAGCCATCTGGAACCTCTGGAATTCGTTTCTTCAGAGGCACTCGGGACCCGGAAAATCGGCTCCCACAGCCCAAACTCACAGGAGGCCGATCTGCAGCAGGAAGTCAGCTTAATAATTTATGCCCAGAAAGTATTCTCCCTGGTAAGGAAGCCGGCTCAGGAAACCAAATTAAACTCCGAAGGCTGTTTGGAGAGCGCGTGGAGCTGGGGCTGTGGGATGTGCCCGTAGGGCTGGGGCCAGTGCATCCACAGGGAGAAGGCTGAGTGCTGAGGTCCAGAGCCTGGGCTTTTGCAGCAGCAGACTGGGTCGCAGGTTCAAATCCTATTATTTTGTTAACTGGTGCTGGGAGATGTGGGCAAGTTCCTCAGCCTCGGTCCCCTCGGTTTCCTCCCTGCCAGCTGAGCACGATGATCACACAGGCATCTCAGCTTCCCTGCGAAGCTGCTGTGAGATCCAGCGGGAATCTTGCCCTCGATACGCGCCAGCCATTTTATTCGAAACTTCTTCTTTTAGAATCGTTGTCTTTTCCTTTCTCGTTATGCTTTTTTTTTTCCCCCCTGAACATAAAGAAAGAGGTTCCTGGGCCAGCTCATGGTCTTGCAGTTAAAGAGCTGGCTCCCACGTGGCCGACTGCACAGTTTTGGTCCCACGGGCAGCCTGAGCAATGTGCTAGGCACATGTGCATGCATGCCTAAAATCCTGAAACGAGGGAGAGATGGGAGATGGAGGTGTAACCATTCATTGCGGGGGTGGAGGGTTGCCTAAAATCCTGAAACGAGGGAGAGATGGGGGACGGAGGTGTGACCATTCATTGCGGGGGTGGAGGGCTTTCTTATTTCCTCTCTGGCAAGCATATGCACTCTTTGGCTTTTTTTTAAAATTAATTTTGTTTGTTTGTTTGTTTGTTCTTTTTTTGCCACAGGGTGAGGATGCTCACTGGAGAGAGAGAAAGGGAAGGTGAGAAATCACCTCTTGAAGTATGGCCACACTACAATCCCTTCTCCTCCAGTCCCCTTCTGGGATTTTTGGCATGCATACAAAGGCACTCAGTGTGACTTTCAAGCTGCTGGGTTTGGGACTCAAACCTTGAGTGACCATGTGAGAGTCCAACTGCCTTACCCACCATAACACCTGCTGCCCCTCTTCGGCAAATTTTTTACAGAAGAAAAGAGCTCTCTGGCGCTCTCAGGAAGCCCTCCTTCTCAGCAGTAATCTGAGTGGTCCTGCCGCTGTGGCCTGAGTGCAGTTCTGTGACCCACATGGCCTCTGATCTGGCCCTCCAGTATCTTCCTGCTTCCCTTGGGCCAAGCTCTGCAGTTGGGCTGGTGCAAGTTGGAGCTGAGATCTTCAGGGCTCCAGATAAGAGAGAGACTGGGTTCTCTTGGCAGAGAAGGTGCCCCACTGCCATGCTCTGCTGACCAGTGGCCCTCCCACTGCCTGCTGCCACCTGACTTCCCACAGCTCAGGTCCGACCCTCCACCACAGTCTTAGACTATCAAAGCCCTCCTTTGCTGCAGCAGAAAACCTGAAGCTCGAGGTCCACATGAGTCCCACCCTGACTCAGCTCCCTCTGTGCGTCCCTCTGCCTGTCCCTCCAGCCTCACTGGCTTGTCTGAGATTGCGCCGGGCCAAGGCTGTGCTTGTGCAGTGTCCTCAGCCTGGATGTTTTCTACCCTGCAGGCCGGGCAGGCTCCATCTTCTTTCCTACAAGGTCCTATTGCACCTCTCCCTTCTACCCAAGGCATGGTAGGCCTCCCCACTGGCAGCTTCTCACCCGTTTCCCCCCCGCCCCCGACGTCTTGTACCTCTTGGGATACCTGATCATCTGCTTCATGCTGATCTTGTATCTTTTGCAGGCGAACTAGGCAGTCTTAC
>NW_006159920.1:3487238-3508579 GCF_000334495.1 Tupaia belangeri chinensis
ATTGAGTGGGTGATGAGTTAACTGAAGGTCCTCAGTGTGGCAGCTCCCCCACTACCCTCTGTAGAACCAACTGGAAACCAGCTCTCTGACAAGCAGGGGAGGGCGCGGTTGTGTGGGGGAGCCTGTTGCAAGGCCACGTTCGCTCTGACACACACACTCCCCTCCCCATCTGCCTCATCCTCGGCCTGGAACAAAGGGCAGAGGTCCCTAACTGTGGGCCTTGGCCCTCTGCCTTTCCTCACTCTCTCCCACCATCACTCAGTGATTTCATCCCCTCCCACGCTGCAGCTAATCCTCCTGCTCTCTGTGCTGGGAAACCAGCCTTGGAGAAGTCCCAGAGAGTGCGAGGAGTCTCGGGGGTGCTGCGTGGGTGTGCATTCTCTCTCGCACATGCATTCGCCCGCCTCCAGGCACCAATAGAGTGACCCCATAGCGAGGACCCACAGGGAATTGGGGCAGTAGCAGGAGAGGCTCTGACCGAAGATTGGGAAAATGCTTTCCTTGCCATTAAGGGTTTCCCAAAATAGCCGGAGTCGGCTGGTACTGCCTCTCCCCACCTCCATTGCTAGAGCGTCCTGCTACAGAGCCAGTGACGGGCACTTCCAGAGAGGGCTTTCTGTGTCCCCCTGCCCTTCCCACTTACCTCCCAGGCCCTGGGCCCCTGTCTGCTCTTTGAGGACACGTCTCCTCTCCCCTGTGAGACTGTAGTAATAAACCCCTGAAAGGCAAAGACCCTGCTTCTGTCATGTGGAGCTTGTCCATCTATACAGGCCTGGCACATAGTAGGCGCTCAGTAAGTGCCCCGTGAAGTATTGTTTAAAGGAACTGAATGAGCCTGGGACAGGCATGTGGGTAGCTGCTGAGTGTTTTACGTGTACTAATAAATTTCTATGGCTGGGTTTCATAAAGGGGCAATCTATACCAGACTCAGATGTGGATACTTTATCAACATTTAAGGCAAGGAACTATCACCCTATTTTATGGCTGATGAAACCAAGATTTTCACCAAGGCAGCCCCCCAAACTTGGGGCTTTCCACGCTACTGTACGACCCTCAAGAAAGTCACTGGCTTCTCGCTCCGCACTACTGGTGAGGAATTCTGGGGTTATTTTAGTACCATATCCGATAGACAGATTAGAAAGAGGATTTTCCGTCGGCCTTAGGAGTGTGAGAAACCGGACTGCATGGGATGGGAGTAGTATTTGGCTGGTGACAATTGAGACCTGGAAAACAAGGGCTTGAACAAATTACGGGTGGGTTATTGCCTAATAATCCCTTGCCTTCAAAAAGTGTGTGGGAAAATAGAAATGAAGTACAAGTTCATCTTGGTGCAAAAATGTTTAAAGTCCACACCTAGTTCCTTTGTATCATGCATTTTAAACTTGAGCTTTTTTTTTTTAAGACACCCCCCCTCCCCAATAATAATGGCCAATGCTTCCACCAAACTTCCTCTGCAGCAGGTGCTGCTCGAAACCCACTAGGCAAGGTAACTCATTTACTCTTTGTAACAAGAAAGCAAAAGCCAGATGAGTAATTGGCACACAAGGAAGGGAAGCCTGGAGGTGGGCAGGCCAGAGTGGGTTCCATCCTCAATGTCCCAACCCCACCCGACTTTCTGCACCTTCTGTTCGACCTATGGGTCAGGCAGGAAGAAGGGGAGCCCTTCCGCAAGCGCCATCCATGACTTCTCATGCGTCTCACCCATCACCACTGTCTGGAAGAGTAGGAAGCGTTTCGAGCAGGGCAGGCTGTCTCCAGGTCCTTCACAGTGCAGGAGCCTCGCTAGAAAGGAAGACGGTGGGAGGGGACACCGAGGAGGCGGTATCCACAGGGAAGACGTGTCCTGGTCTGACACACTCCAACTGGCTTAAACCGAAATGGGAAATTTTACTACTAGGATGTGGGAGGTGGATAGCTCAGGGCCGTAGGTCTGCAGTCAGACCTCAGGACAGGCTGGACCTGGGGACTAGAAAACTGTCAGCCTCGTAGTGAGTTTCTATTCTCTGTTTCCCGCCATTGGCCTCTCTCCTGAAGTTGTCCTCAGCAGGTGGACAATGACCACTCCACAGGGCCCATGTTTACGTGTTCCAGGAACCTCCTCTATAAAGACTGAACTGACCCGTGGGAGTCACACACCCGAACTGCTATAGAGTGCCCCCTTTGGGTCTGTTCTGGTCACCAGACTATGCTGGTGCAGCCGGCTATGGCTGGGCTAGGAATCATGTGGTACTCATGAGGTTACTGGCTCTACCCCTTTGGATGAGGCTGGAGAGGAAATACTTTCCAAAGATGAATTCTTGGGAGTTGAGAATTCACCCTCATCCCAGAAGTATCTAGAACTATGCTCCAAAAAGCCACCGGGCCAGCCCTGCAGCACAGCAGTTAAGCATTGTGCGGAGGAAATGGACCCTGCGTGGCCAACCAAGGTTCAAGTCCTTGCCTCAACGGCTTGAAAAACATGCAGGACATGTGTGCTCATGCCCAGAATCCTGACTGGGTGGAGAACTGGAGTAAAAGGATGGGGTGTGTCAGGCACCCCTGCGGGAAGTGTCTCTCTCTCATGCATACACACACACACTGTCTGGCATTAAAGACAACAAAAAATGTCAGAGCTGGCAATGCCCTCAGTGATGTGGGGATTGACCACTCTTTTCCTTTTTCAACCACAGCACCCTGTTCTGCTGAAATGTGCAGAGCTGCCAGCTCTGGCTCCTTCAGCTAGGGGAGAAGGTAACTGAAGAGAGGAGGCCCTGGCTCTGGGTCCTGCCCTCAGCCCTCCCTGCCCCAGCCAGGTCCTGGGCTCCTGTACCTTCTCCTGAAACAGCAGACAGATGCACTGCACTGGGCCCAGGTGGACGCAGTGATATTAATCTAGCAATTATTGATTCAAGAGGGATTTAGAGGACATATTTACATAAGAACCATAATGAGAATGGAACCTCTGCTTCAGAGCAAGGTGCTTTAAGACCTGGGTCTGGGGAAGGGGAAGGAGCCAGGATGTGCTCCTGATTCAGGCCCTGGGAGCTCAGAGTCTGCACGGAAGGTCCACTGGTGGTCAGAAGGTGTGGAGGCAGGGAGGGGTGGGGAGGCAGGGAGGTGTCAGAGGGCTTGGGGGAGTGCTGGTGCTGGGGAAGGGCAGTGCATCAGGGCCACCTCGGGTGCCCTTAGAGGCTGAAAGAGAGCAGCCAAGCTAAGGTCTCAAAAGCTGATAGGTGCATCTGCATCGCATATCCCTAATTAGGTGTTTTATCGGTCAGGGCCCCCCCAGGAAACAGATGGCACAGTCCAACTGGGGAACCGAGGGCAGTTTAATAAAGGAACTGTTTACAAAGGTGTGGGAAGGGGGTTTGGGAGCCATATGGACTGGTTGGCTGTGCAGTGCCCTGGGGCTGGGAAGCAAGAGGCGGTTCCGCCCCTGGTTCTGAACGAGCTGCCTGCCAGGCGCTCTGACCTGCTGTCGAGGGATGCAGCCAGCCTGGCCCTGCTGCCTTCGCTGCCTCCTCCCTCCCCTGGCAGAACCCGGACAGGGAAGGGAGGCCTTTGATGCAGTCCACACACGCAAGTCCCTGCCTCGCAGGCGCAGGGCCAGGAGGCGCAGGAGACAGTACGCGGAGGAGCAGACAGAAGGCTCCCAAGGTGTCAAAGGGCAAAGGAGATGGCCAGTCCCTGCCTCTGCATCCAGGGCACCAGAAAGCTCACTCCAGCAGACCACTCACTGCCTGCCAGGCATGGCTCAGGCCTTTTCATCTTCACAACTCCTGAGGAAGCTGATTTGTTCTGATCACTCCCGTGTGGGGAAACTAAGGCAGGGAGCGGGTAAATCTTTCGTCCAGAGTCACATAGCTAGTACGGAGAAGAGCTGGGTCTGACCTCGGGTTTCTGGCTCCAGAGGTTTGAGCGTGCCCTTGAATGCCCCACCACCACCTGTAGCTTGGTTTGAGAGGCCAGGGTCCGTGTCAGGGAAAGGGGTGGCACCAAGGATGGAACAACAGTGCCAAGTCCCACGCAACAGGAAATAGGCCAGAGTGGCCATGGAGGAAACGGCTTCAGGGAGATGGTCTCTTCCTGAAGAGAGACCTTCTCCTTCAACCTGGCTATGATGGTCAGGTTCTTCTGGGGAAGGGCAGAGAAGGTACTGCTTTGAGTCTCTGGATGAGGGGATCAAAGAGCTCCTCTGGGATTAATTCCCTGTGAGTTTGGGGCCGGGTAGAGCGCAGGCCGTCTGCTGAGCACACTGGTGTCGCCGTTATTTCTCTGAAGCCTTGCAGCGATTCAGTGATGGATATTGTCCCACTTTATACACAGCAGAGGAACAGGAGGGAAGAAAAGGATGCTCCTGTAATGCTCCAGACTTGGAGGAAGGCAGAGGCAGTAGCAAATACAACTTTTTTTTTTTTTTTCTGGGAGAGGTTTTTGCTATAGGGTGCTTACGATCACCAGAAAGAGAGAGACAGAGACACAGAAAGCAAGAAATCACCCCCAGTGGGGATGACCACGCCACAATCCCTTCTTCTCCATTCTCCTCTCGGGATCTTGGGCACACACACACATGCACCTGGTGTGAGTTTAAGCCACTGGGTCCGGGACTTGAACCGTGGTCGATTACATGGGAGTCCAGCGACATAGCCATTACGTCAACTGCTGGTGCTAGTTACAAATAGAACTTTTAGAGCAGGAAGAAACCCCAGCAGCTTCTGGTCCTCTGTCCCTTACCTTGGGGAACTGCCTTTGGAATCCCTTACCTGCCAGCCTAGGGAAATGATTCTGATTCATCCCACCGCTGGTCAGGAATCACTTCATTTCATAGATGAGGAAAGTGATGCAAAAGAAGTCACTCCTCAGCTTAAGGATCAGCAGGGCTTGTCACATTGGATGGGCTGGGGAAGGGGAGAAATAGAGGGGAGTCAGAGGAGACAAGTCAGGCACCCAGGGAAATCCTGGGGCTTCTCCATATTAGACAATTTAGTGAACTAAAACTAGTTTTTTTTTTTGAGAGGTTTTTGCTTTCAGGCGTGTGCGCTCGCCAGACAGACAGAGAGAGACAGAGAGACAGAAAGCGAGAAATCACCCCCCAGGGGGGATGGCCACGCCGCAATCCCTTCTCCTCCATTCTCCTCTTGGGATCTTGGGCACACATGCACACGCGCCCGGCATGAGCTTTAAGCCACCGGGTCCGGGACACGAACTGCTGTTGACTACATGGGAGTCCAGCGACATAGCCATTACACTAACTGCTGGTCCCTAAAACTAGTTTTTCTAAGGGTTTCTAAAATCCAAAATTTTATTAAATAGGAAATATGTTACCTAGTTAAAAATGAAAATAATAAAAAGATACACATTGAGAAGACTCGATCACCATTTTGCTACATGTAAATACACTTTAAATTTGATGTGTTTTTCTTTTTTTTTTTTTTTGGAGAGGTTTTTGTTATAAGGCACGTTTGCTCACCAGAAAGACAGAGAGAGACAGAGAGACAGAAAGTGAGAAATCACCCTCCAGGGTGGATGGCCACGCCGCAATCCCTTCTCCTCCATTCTCCTCTCGGGATCTTGGGCACACACGCACACGCACACGCACCTGGCTTGAGTTTAAGCCACCAGGTCCAGGACTTGAACCACGGTCGACTACATGGGAGTTCAGCAATATAGCCGTTACACTCACTGCTGGTCCCAAAATTTGATGTGTTTTTCTGGTATATGTGAAGGCTAATAAATGCAAATATAAATACATATTCTTATTTCTACCCTCTTTTTTACATAAAAGGTAGTATGTTTTACAAACTGTTCTGCATGTTGCTTTTTTCACTTAATGCATCTGGAGATTTCTGTATATCAAAACCTAGAAAAGATCTTTATTTTTTTTCTTTTTACAGCTGTATAGTATTTCATTATGAAGATACACCATAGTTTATTTAAGCAGTTTCCTATTTTTGAATATTTGGTTTCCTGGCCTTCTGTTACTTCAAAAGAACGTCACAGTGAATGATAGTGTATACAAGTCACTCTGTGTATGCGCAGGTGCCTCGGGGCCTATTTTTTGCTTCTCGACTATCTATGGTGAAGAAGCAGTTTGATTTTTCAATTCACAATCTGTTGCAGAAGGATACTAATGTAAAATTCAACAGAAGTAAATTACTAGAGAAAGTAATTTGAAAAAGAAATGCAAAATACAAGCCCTAATATTTTATTAAACTCAACTTACATAGAAATGAATGTCAGTGGGACAGCCCCTTGGCCCAGTAGTTAAGGAAGCTGGATCCCAAATGGCTGATCCTGATTTAAGTCTCAGCTCTAGTGGTCTAAGAAACACGCCAGGTGCAAGTGCATGCATGCCCCAAATTCTGACAGCATGGAGAAGTGGGGGAGAAGGCATTATGGCATGAACACGCTCCACTATGGGATACTTTTTCCTCCTCTCTCTCTTTGGTGAGTGAACAAACCCACTGGCCATTAAAAAGTTACTCTGTCAAATTAGTATACAGTGTACAGTGACTCTCAAATTTTGGCACTTACCTTACCACAGTTGTTATAGTGGGCGAATTGATGTTTTGCGTACAAGCCTAGACTCTCAGAATTGGGCGCTAGCTCAAAGGATAAGCGCATGGGTGGTTCTGCCGCATAGTCTTAGTTTCTCCCCTCGTAGGGGCTGTGTTATTTTGCACACTCACCAGCAGTATGTGCCAGAGCCCCTGTCCTCACAGCTTCACCAAAAGAGTGTGTCATCTAACGTGGATTTTTCCTAACCGGCTAAGTAAGAGCTGGTATCTAAATCTAAGTTTTAATTTGTGTTGCTCTTATTATGAATGATAATAAGGATCACTCACATTTTAAGGCTTGTTTGTATTCTTATCCTTGTTTATTTTTCTACTAGACTGTCGGTCTTTTTTCTTGATTTCTAGAAGTTCTTTATATATTAGGAATGTTATTTCCCTATCTGTGATACGAATTGCAAATATTTTTTCCAGTGTTATCATTTGCTTTTGGATTTTGTTTGATGTTGTCTTTTGGGGTAGTGGGACATTCAGAAGTTTGTGATTTTAATGTAGTCTTAGATGTTATGAAAATCTAAGTTATGATTTTCTATTCTGAGGTATAAAAGATTCTGCCTAAATTTTCTTCTAGTGTTTTTATGGTTTATTCTTAGTAATTAAATCTTTATCCATTTGGAATTTGTCCTAGTATAAGGTATGACTTGTGCATTTAGATTTATCTTTCTACAATTGGCTACCCATTGGCCCAGCTCCATTTTTTAAAAATCCATACCACCTTCATCATCTTCCTCCTCACCTTTATCATTGAAACTGATTTTAAACCATTTGGGATCATAATAGAAAAGGCTCTGTAATTTTTCAGTTTTGTCCAGAATACCATTACAAGGGAAATGAGCTTTCAAGATATGATCTATAACTGCATTACTAGAGCAGAGTAAACCGTGAGTACCTTAAGTACAGTATGCATTTATTGAATAAACCCCATGGGGCCGCTGACAATCTCAAGGCAATTGAGAGAAGTGGGCACTGAGAGAGAGCATTTGGTGAGACGGAGTGTTTGCCTTGCAGGTCTTCTTCCCAACCTGCCTCTGGGAGCTAGGACTGCAGAGTGGCCCAGCATGGTGGCCCCAGGACGCCTGGCTGTCTCACTGTTGCTGCCCAGCCTCACACTGCTGGTGCCCCACCTCTCCAGCTCCCAGGATGTCGCCAGCGAGCCCAGAAGTGAGCAGCAGCTGTGTGCCCTGAGGGAGCACCCCACTGTGGCCTTTGAAGGTGAGAGCTGCCATTTCCCACTCGTTCTTTGTTTACAGTGACTGTGTCTTCTTTACAGTGACTGTGTCTTCGAGGACTTAGGTCTGACCTCAGCAGGTTCCTTCTGGCTGCTGGAGTCCTTGGGATGTTCATTTCTTAGCATACTAAGACTCCTCCTCTGGGGATAGATGTCTTAAGAAGGATGGGGTCTAATTTTTGTCTCTAGATGATTAATTTAGGCCTTCCATTCATGGTCAGCTGGGGGAGGAGGGCTTCCCTGGCTGGGATTCCTCTGCTAAAGAACGAAGCTGTGGATGCCCTAGGTGGGAATGGCCACGTGCTCTAGCTCTTCTGGAAGCAAAGACTGCATTTCTCGGCTTCTCTGGGGTAAGAATGAAGATGACGTACTCACCAGGAAGTGCCCAGAGACCTCTGGGAAGTTTCTAAGATGCTCATAGGGATGCTCATCTTGGAGGTCCTGGGAATCCCCAGTGCAGGGGGCTCTGGTGACTAATAAGTCTTCTGTCTGTCAAAGGAGGGCGTGAGAGTGTCTTATGAAAGTATTTCCCAAACTGGAATTTGTGAATCACTGGGTGTATTCCAAGGGGTCCTTCAATTCTCTGTAAGAGTTTCCAAAATTAGTACATACATTCGATGATCATCTGAAAAACAAAACAGAAGTGCCGGAGCGTTCCAGATGTTCTTCCGTGATCTATGAGCCAGTTTGGAGCCCCCTGGTTCACACTGATGCTTCAAGATCCACCATCAACACGGCGGCTCGTGCTGGGATCGACAGCTGTAGTCGCCGGGGTTCCGTTTTCCTAGGTGAATTCGCACTGGCCTGGTCCCTCCTCATAGTAACCCTGTGGCGTCGGCAGAGCAAGGACACTGTCACCTCCTTCAACAAACAGGAAGACTCTGGTGAAGGACCGAGAAGACTTATCCCGGTACCCTACTGCCTACAGCAGGGGGTCAGGCACTCTCCCACCAAGTGTCCCCAACTGGAGGACAAGTGACCCTGTCCTGTGTGGATAGAGCAGAGTGGGAGATCGGCCAGTGAGTCAGGGGCTGGCGAGGTTTTGAGGGGTGGCAGGGCCAGGATGGACGAGAGACAGGGGGCTGCTTGGTGGGGAGGCTGGGCGTTCTTCTGGAAGTGTGGGATCACCAGCTGTGGGCTGGCTCCCTTAGGGGGTGGGGGAGAAGGTTTCCAGCTGTCTTCTGGGGTGTTGCAGTCTTGTTTGAGCTGAGATCCCAGGCTTTGAAAGCTTAAGTGGATTAAAGGAAATTAGCAAAGTCCTAAGCCTACAAAAAGCCAGCCTGCCTGCCCACACAGCCTCAGACTTCCGTTGGCTCCTGCAGCACTGCTGGTGGCTGTCACTGAAGAGAAGTGGGGGGACAGAAGGGGCAGGATTCTGGGGCTGTTCTCCTCACATTGGGGGCTTCAGTGGCATCTCCTAATGAAACATTTCCTCTCAAGGGCTTGGCGAGGAACGGGATCGGCCTAGCCAATTCTGGAACAGGGACAGCGAGAGGATAGGGAAATGCTGCCTCCTTGCCAGGCTGGGCTGTACTGGGGCAAACTGGGAGGGGAGGGAGTCAGAGAGGGGGCCGATGTGCTCCCCAGAGCCCGAGTGCTGGAGACCATCTCTTATCTTAAGATGGGAATTGAATGAATCTAACATCCCACTGCATCCTCATACAGAAGGAAGAAATCCCCCTTACCCTCTTCTGTATCCTGACAGTTTTGAGCTTGCTATCCATTTGCAAAAATGTTTTAAGTTTATTTATGTCTTCCACATGAGAGAGACAGAGATGGATCCCCAACAGAGGGTGTCTGTCAGACCTCAGATATCTCTGAGAGCTCGCTGGACCTGAACCTGGAACCTTCCCGTGTGGCCAGCCTCAGAGAGTATCACGATTTTACCTCCGCGCCACCATCTAGCCCCCGTTCAGCACGTTTTTATTGGGCCCCGTTTGGTGCCAGACATGGAGGAGGGTGTCGTGGGCCTCCGAGGTGAATGAGTGTCCCTCGAACGCTCAATTATGACATATCATTTGTTAAAGGCCATGGGCTTTGGTGCCCCAGCCCAGCCGGTCTTGGGCGAGGCCTGGCTTCCTTGTCTCCTCACATCCCTTAGCACTGCCGAGCACACAGGAGGGACTCGGTTCTCACTGGGCCAGGGACTGTGCTGTGGGTGGCACTGTGTCCAGCACAGAGCCAGCATCCGGCTCCCGGCCCCCGACCTCCATACCTTTCTTACGCCTGTCTCCAACCTCGTAGTTGGGAGTCTCCCTCTCCCTGGCACCTGACTGATCTGTGAATAACCCCTGAACACCCTCGAGGAGCTGTTTTGTAAGGCTGAATTTTCTCCCGTAGGTTTCTTTGAAGGGGGGCTGCTGTGTTTCTCGCCGGCCTGCATATTGCTCCATTTGCCCCAGTATTGCCTTCCCAGGCTGCAGGGAGAAGCCAGCCTGGAGTTAACACTGGCAGTGGTTAATCCACAAAGTGGGTAATTGAACTGGCTATAATTAAAATCACAGGCGCGTCACAGAGAATGTCATTTTTCTCTTAAAGTCCCCGTCCAAAGCCTTCGCTGCACACGGAGCTCAGAACGTGCTTGGTATTTTAAAGACCGCCTTCCCCCGTCCCCGTTGCCATGTAATAAGAGGAGGCTGGCTCCTTTCCCAAGGATCCCCCAGGACAGAGACGCCACGCACGGCTTCTCTCTCCCACCTCGTCCCTTCCCCCTTGCCCACATGGGTCCCTTCGGGGCTAGAGAAGAGGGACACACTGATAGGGGGTGCCACCCTATCCGTCCATGCCCCACCCCGCTTCCCTGTCACCACCCCAGCTTCTGCTCTGTCCTCTTCCTCTCCCCTCACCCCACAGAAGGGGCCTGAATGGCGCCTGACCTAAGTCCCCGGTGCAGTTGCTCCAGATCAGTGTGGCTTCCTCTTCCCTCGTTCAACTGCTCACCTCTGAAATGCCCCATCAGATGAGGGGTCAAAGGGCGACCTGTTTGCTATTATTAGGGAGCACCGGGTCTCATGGGATACACTCTGAAAAAAAGGCACAACAAAGACTTGCGCACACTCAGACTGATGATGTGTGACATCCATGAGGCGGTAAAGGATGACAAGAACGTGGAACTTAAAATCAGGGTAGAGAGGTTAAAATCCAGAAGGCTTCCTGGAGGAGAAGGGACCTTAGTTTCAGCTCTAAGGTAGTGTAATATCCCACTGGGGTTTCTGAGAGTGGCCTTGAGGTCAGCTAAAACCCCAGCACCCCCAGACTCCCGATCTGCTCCTCACAACTATATTGCCCACACGCTCTTACTACGACGTGCTAGTTCTGGCCATCCCCTAGTTACCTGCGGGGGGCAGAGGCAGGCCTATGGGGTTTGCTTCATTTTGCTGCAGGATTTCTTTCTTCCTTTTTAAATCGTGTATATCACAGATTTCTGAAAAACATCCAACTTGCAAAACCCCAGTTCTCCAGGGAGCGATTAAGTGTTTGCCTGTCGTGCAGAAATGAAGGGCTGCTTTTACTCTGTAGTGGAGGGATAATGAGCAATGATTTATTTCCCTTGGATTACCCACACATGCATGCACGCACGCACACACACACACACACACACACACACACACACACACCGGAGGAGAAGGGACCTTAGTTTCAGCTCTAAGGTAGTGTAATATCCCACTGGGGTTTCTGAGAGTGGCCTTGAGGTCAGCTAAAACCCCAGCACCCCCAGACTCCCGATCTGCTCCTCACAACTATATTGCCCACACGCTCTTACTACGACGTGCTAGTTCTGGCCATCCCCTAGTTACCTGCGGGGGGCAGAGGCAGGCCTATGGGGTTTGCTTCATTTTGCTGCAGGATTTCTTTCTTCCTTTTTAAATCGTGTATATCACAGATTTCTGAAAAACATCCAACTTGCAAAACCCCAGTTCTCCAGGGAGCGATTAAGTGTTTGCCTGTCGTGCAGAAATGAAGGGCTGCTTTTACTCTGTAGTGGAGGGATAATGAGCAATGATTTATTTCCCTTGGATTACCCACACATGCGCATGCACGCACGCACACACACACACACACACACACACACACACACCCTTCTCTGGGCCTCTGTGAGTTAGTCCTCACTGCACCGTGGGGGAAAGCACTGTGCCTCACGTCCCCCTTTGTCTTTACCCACAGTGGCACAGAGGGTCCTCGGCCCCACTCCCCACACAGCCCCTCCCATCCATGAGGCAGGGGCTGACGGTGGGTTATTAAGGGGCTGTGGGCCCTGCGACCCTCATGGGAGAAGGCCATCCCCACAGGGTGGACGAGGGAAAGCCAGCAGGCCTGTCTAGGCCTATCCTCCCAGGGCACACTCCTTCATCCAGAAGGGGAGGTCTCTTTGCCCATCCAATGCCTCTGAAAGGCTTCTGCTTTGACTGGAAAGAGCCTGCCTTGGAGACCAGGTAGACTCTGACCTCCCAGCTCTGTTCTTCCTACCTCCGTGGGACTTTGTCTGAAAACCTGCTTGTCCTTCTGCAAGAAAGGAGTTGAGAATTATTCATGTATTCTTTCAGAAATCCCTGGGTGCTGACCTGGGCCTGGAACCCTAAGAAGCCAGATCTTGCCTGGCCCCAGGGCAAACCACCAGGGCAGATAGCCAGCCAGCGTGAAGGAGTTAATATGACACGAAAGTACATGATGATGGAAGCCTTTAATCCTGGCTTGAGGGAGTCAGAGAAGGCTTTTTGGAAGAGGTGGGAGTGGAGATGAACAGGAAATGTTCCACCTAGGGAGAGCAGAAGGGCAAGGTTTGCAGGCCTTGGGTGGATTTGGGGAAATGTGCAGTGTTTTAGGTTAGCGAGCCTGGGCTGAAGAGGGAATGTAAAAGATACAGCATCATTCTTTCAGCTGGCCACGAAATAATTAATGTGCGAGTAATTGGACTTGGGAGGATGGGGGTCCAGGAGCCAAAGACCTTCACAGGAGCTGAACTTTTCCTGGGGGCAGTGGGAGCTGTGGAAAAGGTCTAAGCTAGAGAGTGACATAACCACATTTGCATGTTAGAAAGATTCCGTGCTGAATGGGGCAGGTATGGAAAAACCAGGCCAGTTAGGAGGCTATTGGCACCAGTCCAGGCAACAGGAGTTGTTGGTGGATTGGAAGGGAGGTGAGATATAGAGGGAAAGACATGGGTGGGTTTCAGAGTTTGGAACAGAACGGACAGGATTCGCCAGTGTACACGTGGCTGGTGAGGGTCGGGAAGGTCAAGGGCAATTATAGCTGTCCCTTTGAGCACAGGGGCAGCAGGGTAGGGTGTGGAGCCCTCCTCTGAGTGAAGGAATGTGGCAAGAACAGTGACAGCACCCCCTTCTGTCCCAGGGTCACATAGTTGGCTGCTCACCGAGGTGGACAGGTGGAGTCCGGGTCTCGTGGGTGCCTTTGCCCCACCGCACTCTGATTTTCACCACTTCTGTTCTCTGCTCTGATGCTGGTGCGGCTGGGTTTCTGATCCAACAGTAACAGCAGGGTTGCTTCTCCTTCCGCCAGATCTGAAGCCATGGGTCTCCAACTTCACCTACCCTGGAGCCCGTGATTTCTCCCAGCTCGCTCTGGATCCCTCCAGGAACCAGCTCATCGTGGGAGCCAGGTAATGAGGTGCAGGAAGGCTGGGCAGGAACAGGGTGTTTAGAACTGGAGGGTGGAAGTGTTATGCAGGACAAGCCCACCGTGGGCAGACCTGCTGCCAGAGCCCTGGCCCTCAATCCTCTGTGTATGTCTGCCTCCCCTACACAAGGAAGTATGTGGTGGCCGGAGGTGGGCGGCCGGGGTGACCCCTAGACCTTCTGATCTCAGCCAGCCTCACAAGTCAGTGGTTGGCAATTAGAGCAGGGATGCCTGCTGGCCACCTCCTGTCCCATCCCTGCCATGCTGCCAGGACCTGCCTCTGAACTCCCCAGGAGTTCATGCAGAGAAGTGCCCAGGAGCCCCCTGCTGGCCACTGCGCACAGGCCATGTGCTTTTTAAATTAAGTAAATGAAGGCCCTACTTCCCCATGGTTTGACTCCTTTATTCCCACTGTCAGGTTATGGTATCTAGCAGATCCCACTCTAGGAGGAATTTGTGGAGACTTTCCAGGGGTGGAATAGGAGATCGCTCTCACAGAATGAGAACCATCAGTCCTGGTGGGAAAGGGCACTTAACGATGCTGTACTCCAGGGTCTCAAGTGTGGCGTCTGCACCAGGAACACCAGAGAAGTTGCTAGAAGTACACACTCTTGGGTCCATCCCACAGACCTTGAATCAGAAACTCTGAGGGCGGGACCACTAACATGTGTTAACAAGCCCAGGCGACACTGATGCACACTTAGGCCTGAAAATCATGGCGAATCCAGCCACCCTCATTTTTTTAAATGAAGAAAGGAGAGGAGAATGGGAGCTTCCCAAGATCACAAGTAAGATGGCAGAACCCAGGTCTCCTAACCCCAGGGCTAGAGGTTCTTGCTGTCTCTCCCGTCTGCCGGTGTTTTTCAGCTCTCCACTCAGAGGTCTGGTCAGCTGGTCTAGGGTCGGGCCCTTCCAGGTCTCACCATGCAGCTGATCATCCTCACCCTCTGGGCTTCCCTTAGTATCTCCACTCCTTCATTTGTTGTATGAAAAGGAGGCAAGTTGGGACCAGCAGATGATGACGTAATGGTTACATCGTTGGACTCCACTGTAGTCGATCACGGATCAAGTCCTGGACTCAGCAGTGTAAAACTCACGCCGGGCACATGTGTATGCATGCCCAAAGTCTTGTGAAGAGAGTGGAGGAGAAGGGATTGCAACATGGCCATTTCCCCTAGGGGATGATTTCTCACTTTTCTGTCTCTGTCTCTTTGGCGAGCGCATGTGTCCTATAGCAAAAATCTCTCTTAAAAAAAAAAAGAAGAAGAAGAAGAAAGAAAGAAAAGGAGGCAGGTCAAGAACTAGGATCAGATGAACTGGGTTCTTGTCCTAGGTGAGCTTGGCCTTGGCCTGTGTGTCTCAGTTCCTCTTCTGTAAAGTCTGGGTAAAAGTTTCTGTGCTAGCAACCTCTCAGAGTTGTGAAGATGGAATTGAACACATTTTATTTTTGTTTTTAATTTTAAAATTAACAAATTATTTTGCACCTAAAATTATATTCCGGTAAACATTCGAAAAGTACAAAAGGATATACAGCGAAAGCAGAGCCACCCTCACACAGGCAAGACAAGGCCCTCCCTGGAGGCACGCCCTGTGCTGAGGTTTTGCCTGCCGACCCAGAGGTAACCTGTGCACGTGCAAGTACCCAAGGGTGTAGACTTGACTTTCCCACAGAGAGCAATTGCTTTACTTTCTAATTGTGGGTTTACGTGCAACTGCAAGAAATAACAGAGATGTGGGACCAGCAGTTGGCGTAATGGCTATGTCGCTGGACTCCCACGTAGCCGACCGCAGTTCGCATTCCGGACCCAGTGGCTTAAACTTATGCCGGGCGTGTGTGTGTGCGTGCCCAAGATCCCAAGAGGAGAATGGAGGAGAAGGGATTGTGGCATGGCCATCATCCCAGGGGGGGTGATTTCTCGCTTTCTGTCTCTCTGTCTCTCTCTGGTGAGCATGTGTGCCCTGTAGCAAACACCTCTCCAAAAAGAAGGAAAGAAAGAAAGAAAGAACAGAGATGTTTTATACCCTCCACCCAGTTTCCCCCAGTGTACCATCTTGCGTGACTTCAGTACAGCATTACAATCAGGAAACTAACAATGATACCATCTTTTGACCTAATTCTAATCTCACCAGTTTCACCTATGTATTTTTGTGATTATTTAATTTAATTTAATTTATTATTATTACTTTTTTGGGGAGAGGTTTCTGCTATAGGGCGCATGTGCTCGCCAGACAGACAGAGAGAGACAGAGAGACAGAAAGCGAGAAATCACCTCCCAGGGGGGATGGCCACACCGCAATCCCTTCTCCTCCATTCTCCTCTCGGGATCTTGGGCATGCACACACACACGTGCCTGGCGTGAGTTAAAGCCACCAGATTCGAGACTCAAACCATGGTTGACTACATGGGAGTCCAGCGACATAGCCATTATGCCAACTGCTGGTTCCTATTATTATTATTTTTTAATTTGATCAAAGACAGAGAGAGGAAGGAAAGAAAGTAAGAAAGCAAGCTGCCAGGTCAGGAACTCAGACTTCAGTCAGCTGTGTGGGAATCCAGCACATTAACCACCATGCCACCTGCCGGCCCCCACCTATGTATTTTTTAAAACCCAGATAGTAGCATCTCAAGACTGCTGTGAACCCTAGGAAAGCATGTTGAAAGCTGTCATTCATTCTGCACCTGTCATGTGTCAAACACTTTGTGTACCATAAGCCAGAGGGGCCCTCAAAAAGTTCATGGAGGGACCAGCAGTTAGTGTAATGGCTGTGTTGCTGGACTCCCATGTAGTCAACTGTGGCTCGAGTCCCAGATCTGGTGGCCTAAACTCACTCCAGGTGCATGTGCGTGCGTGCCCAAGATCCCGAGAGGAGAATGGAGAAGGGATTGCGGCATGGCCATCCCCCCGGGGGGTGATTTCTCGCTTTCTGTCTCCCTGTCTCTCTCTGTCTTTTCGGCAAGCGCATGCGCCCTATAGTGAAAACTCCTCAAAAAAAAAAAAAAAAGGAAAAAAAGTTCATGGAAATGCAAATTATGAAAAATCTATGCGGGACCATCAGTTAGCGTAATGGCTATGTTGCTAAACTCCCACGTAGTCAACCGTGGTTCGAGTCCTGGACCCAGTGGCTTAAACTCATGCCAGGCATGTGTGTGTGCGTGTGTGCCCAAGATCCCGAGAAAAAAGAAGAAGGGTTTGCAGCGTGGTCATTCCCCCGGGGGGGGGGGGGTTCCTCGCTTTCTATCTCTCTATCTCTCTCTGTCTTTCTCACGAGCACACACACCCTTTAGCAAAAACCTCTCCAAAAAAAAAAAAAATCTATGTATGGATGTCGATTTTTTGCGCCAAAATAAACTTGTATTTTAATTCCATTTTCTACAAACTTTTTGAAATCCCCTCATTTGTAGTAAATCCACTACCTCATATATTAATAATGAATACAGCAGGCAGACATGTAATAAATAATCGAATACATGCAGTACATAATGCATGCAGTAAATCATCTCATCTTTACAGTGACCCTGGGAGTTAGGTGCTGTGATTGCCCCTGTTTTATGGACCAGGAAGCTGAAGCTCAGAGAGGTTAAGTCACTTGCCTGTGGTCACACTGCTCCTCCTGAGCTACTCAGTGGCTTCCCCATGTAAACAGTGGGTATGTTTTCTGTTTGAGTCTCCCCTGCATGGATGGAGGCCCACCGTTTTCTGGGTCCTCATGCCTGGCTCTGCCCTCAGACGTAGGCAGGGAAAAATCCATTTGGACTCTGGTCCCTTCATCCCTCACAGCCAGTGGAGAGGGGCTTCAGCTATCTCCTCTTTTTTTCTTTCTTTCTTTTTTAGGTTTTTGCCATAGAGCACGTGCACTTGCCAGAGAGAGAGAGAGACAGGGAGAGGGAAAGGAGGAAGCACCCCCTGGGGTGGCCACACCACAATCCCTTCCCCTCCATTCTTTACTCAGGATTTGGGGCGCACATGCTCATGTGCCCTGTGATTTTCAAGCCACCAGGTCCAGGACTCGAGCTGCGCTTGGCCATGTGGGAATCCAGCTTCTTAACCACCAGGCCGCCTGCAGGCCCTGTCTCCTCTTTTCTTTAGGTCACTTTTCTTTTGCCTTCTTTTCTGACTGACAGTTTCCCCCTTTCTTCCCAACCCCCTAGACCTCTGGAATTCAGGCTAGGGAAACTTTGTCTTCATTTATAATCCTGCCGTGTTCCATCAGGGATTTAGGGCGGGTCTCTGTTCTCATCTCCCAGAAGAGCCATCTGTGACGCCGTGATGAATGGTTTTTGATGGGATAAAAATGAATTGAGTGATGCAATTTTCCCCTAATTTTTTAAAGCTGTGAGCAGATGCCTGTGTTACCTGAGCAGACAGCTGGGGTGGCCATAAGCTGGAGTCCAGCTGTGCCTGGGCCAGGAGGGTGGGGCGGGCAAGCTCTGTGAGGATCTGAGGAGGAGCCTGGGGAAGGACAGCAGAGGCCCAGAGCCGGGGTCACTGGCTGAGGCCCGCCCAGCCCCAGTACCACATAGAAGCTAAGAAGGGCCAGGGCCTGGAGCCAGAGCTGGGAAGAGCAGTCTCCCGGCCTGGGGTGTCTGCTCGACCCCTGGGTTCATTCAGCAGGGCCCTCCTTCTCTTTCTAGCCCACTCCACAATCTTTCCCCTCATGTCGCTTCTCAGCACAGCTGAGGCAGGCCAGAACTTTCTAAAGTAATTATTCCTAAAAAGTTCAAAAATCAAAAGAGGAATGGCCAAAAGATAGAAGAAAGAAAGAGAGAAAATGCTTAGAAACCACCAAGACTTTACATCTGTTTGACGTTAATGGAGCTTTTCATGTGCAGTTCCCAGCTCCCCTGTCGCCATGTCCTGGCCTTAGCGCCCCCATTGCGCAGAGGCAGAGCCGAGGCTCACAGGAGGCCCCAGCGAGGGGTGAGATGGGACACTGCCTGGCACCTGGTCTGTAGACCTGAAACGGCTCTCCTGTGGCACTCTGCCCAGTGTCTCTGCCCGCATGGTCCCTGAGCTCTGAGTCCTTGTGCAGCAGCCTCTGGCTCTAGACCGCTGTCAGCAGAGCCTGCCGGCCCTCGTGCGCTCCCTGGGTGGCTGGTGATCGTCACTCAGGAGCAGCAGCCATCGCTGTTATTTAGGGTTCTGAGTGGCGGGCAGATAAGATGACCAGGGCAGGGACGAAGATGAGTCTGGCAGCCTGAGCAGGCTGGACGGCAGGGAGAGGGATGGTGAGGTGGCAGTGGAGTCACTGGGCTGGAGGGGTCAGGGAACGCCTGGCAGTGGCCAGATCCAGCCACTAGCTGCAGGAGGCACTCAGGAGAGGAAAGAGCGGATGACTCAGGTCCAGGTGTGGAGCCCAGGGACGGCTGGCATGATAGAGGAAGTGGGTGGTTCTGGAAGGAAGGCCACGGAAGGGGAAGCAGACCTGTCCCTGCTGGAGTGGCTTTCAACTGAACATGAATGGGCTCTTCACAAGTGGGGCCCGGAGGTGCCCCCCTCCAGGTGTGGAGCCCAGGGACGGCTGGCATGCTAGAGGAGGTGGATGGGTCTGGAAGGAGGGCCAGGGGAGGGGAAGCAGGCCTGTCCCTGCTGGAGCTCTGTGAGGCTTTCAACTGAATACGAATGGGCTCTTCACAAGTGGGGCCAGGAGGTGCCCCCCAAGGCCTCTGGGTCAGCCAGAGCAGAGCCAGGGAGGGACTTGGGAGTGGATGAGTCCAGATTTTCTTTCTTTTCTTTTTAATTATTTCTTTTGGAGCCAGGGAAGGTTTTTGCTATAGGGTGCATGTGCTCACCAGAGAGGCAGAGAGAGACAGAGAGACAGAAAGCAAGAAATCACCCCCCAGGGGTGATGGCCACGCTGCAATCCCTTCTCCTCCATTTGCCTCTCGGGGTCTTGGACACGCACACACCCACGCCCAGCGTGAGTTTAAGTCACCAGGTCCGGGACTTGAACAGTGGTCGACTATAGTCCAGTGACACAGTCATTACGCCATCTGCTGGTCCCGAGTCTGGGTTTCCATCCGACCCTGCACTTACTGTCTGACCTGGGCCATGGGCCCACTCAGGTTCCTCTTCTGTAAACTGGAGCTTGCTTTGCCTACTCCCAGGGTGCATGAAGACTGAATGAACCGATGGAGGGAAATAACGTGCTCCCGGGGTCTCCTCCTGCCATAGACCCTCTGCCATTGGCACCCAGTCCTGGCACCTGTGAGGCCTGGGCTAGGGGGCTGCTCCCTGGGTTCCTGCCTGCAGAGCTAGTGTGTCTTATGACTTCCGTTTCTGTTTCCACAGGAACTACCTCTTCAGACTCAGCCTTGCCAACGTGTCCCTCCTTCAGGTACATGTGCTTTCCTTCTTCCTGTCGTATCGTTTTCGTATTTGGGGGCCTAGCGTGGGCCCACGCAAGTAGCAAGATTCAGCATTCAGCCCCGAGGACGGAGAACACAAGCCACTTCCTCCTTTCACTGGTCATGGACTCAGAGCCGGGCTGTCAGTGTAACTACTGGGGGTTATTTGGAAGTGGGGTGCAACCCACATATGTGGGGTGAGGCACCCTCTGGGCTCTTGCATGCTGCAGAAAAGCTGCTGGTGAAGGGAGGAGAAGAGCACCAGCCTGGGGTGACCAACCGTCCCTGTTTGCCTGGGTCTGAGAGACTCCCAGGATGCAGAACTTGCCGTGTTAACACTGGGATGTTCTGGGCAGACTGGGGCAGCTGATTATTCTAAGTCCAGAGCCTAAGTTCCCAGGGGAGTCCAAGTGCTGGCCCCTAGGGAAAAGGTGTCCCCATTTGCTTTCTTGGCCTGGCCTGAGTGATTCCTTTCTAACTCGATGTTTTCACTGGGCTGTGATGGATTTAGTACCTGCTGCCAAGAAGGACTCTCCAAGCATAATTCCCTAAGTGCTCGGAGAGGTGTTTTAATGGGACTCCTTCATCCAGAACATTATCCCAGATTGAGGAACAGATGCCAGACCATCTCTGCAAAGGCTGAGCATTCTGGAGAAAGGAAGGCCATGTCTCCTACTTTAGTGAGGAGAGCACTCCAGTTCTCGTCTGGGGGATTCTCTGTCTTCCCGTGACTAAGCAACATCAAACTCTTCCTGTGTGCCAGGAAGGGGGCCCTGCGGGGATATAAGAAAAGCTGAGCCTCTGACCCCAAGGAAATCAGGATGAGGGATGCATGTAACCTGACCAGAAGCCAGGCTAGTCACGTGCTGGGATACTACGTAGAGTTTCACTGCAACGGGCATTGAGGGACGGGAGAGCTCTTGTTGAGTTGGGGTGACATTTTGGTCTCCTTCCTTGGTCTCCTCCCTTCTAGCCATACCTGGGTCTACATCCCACAGGCCATGGCAGCTCCTACCCATTGGAAGGAAGGGGTCTGGAGACACTAGGACTAGTTGAAAGGACATGCCATTCTTCCATTTATTTGCCCATCTGTCTTCTTTCCTTACCTTTACCAGAGAGCCTGCCCAGTCGCCCACCCACCCAATAAACACTTAGTGAATACTTCCTAAAGGCCAGATTTAATCCCAGGCATGGTATGAGGGATTTGGGTTCCAAAGCTAAATCAGGCCCAGTCCCTTGCCCAAGAAACACACACATAAGAGATCACAATGATTCTCTTTTCTGGAGGGGACCATGTGGCATGTGCCTGGGGCCTGGGCTAGAGCAAGGCAGAGCAAGTTCCCAGAAGCAGCATCCACACCCTTCCAGCTCCATCATGAGCACTGGCCCAGAGTTCGTTCTTCTGTGGATGCTAGTTTCCAGCTGACGTTCATAGAAAACAAAAGCAAGACACCAAGCACAGCAGGTCTGGCTGGGGGAGCCAGTGAAGAGGCAGTTCGAAGTGGGTGGGAGGGGTTGGGAGGAAGTGGATCCTCCGGTCCTGCCCTAAGCTCCAGGCAGTTGGCTTTGTATTCCTTCCCCT